>NW_012115877.1:1960121-1996452 GCF_000951035.1 Colobus angolensis palliatus | reverse complement strand
GGATCACGAGGTCAGGAGATCGAGACCATCCTGGCTAACATGGTGAAACCCCATCTCTACTAAAAATACAAAAAATTAGCCGGGCGTGGTGGCAGGTGCCTGTAGTCCCAGCTCTCGGGAGGCCGAGACAGGAGAATGGTGTGAACCCAGGAGGTGGAGCTTGCCGTGAGCCGAGATCGCGCCACTGCACTCCAGCTTGGACGACAGAGCGAGACTCCATCTCAAAAAAAAAAGAAGATTCAAATAAATAAAATCAGAGATCAAAAAGTAGATATTAAAACTGATACCAAAGAAATTCAAAGGAGCATTAGAGGGTCCTATGACAAACTACATGCAAACAATTGGAAAACCCAGAAGAAATGGATAAATTCCAAGACACATACAATCTACCAAGATTGAAACACTAAGAAATCCAAAATCTGAAACAGACCAGTAACAAGTAGCGAGATTAGAGCTGTAATAAAAAGTCTTGCAGCAAAGAAAAGCCTGGAAACCAGTATCTTCACTGCTGAATTTTACCAAACGTTTAAAGAAGAACTAATACCAATCTTCCTCAAACTACTGTGACAAGGAGAGGAGGAGGGAATACTTCACACACATTCTATAAGGCCAGTAACACCCTGATACCAAAATCAGACAGACACATCAAAAAAAGAAAACTACAGGGCAATATCTGAGATAAACATTCATGCAAAAATCCGCAACAAAATACTAGTAAACACAATTCAATAACACATTAAAAAGGCGTTGTTGAACATGACAAAATGGGATTTATCCAAGGGCCTCAAGGATGACTTAACATATGCAAATCAATCAACGTGATACATCAAATAACAGAATGAAGGACAAAAACCATATGATAATTTCAACTGATGCTGAAAAAACATATGATAATATTCAGCATCCCTTCATGATATAAATCCTCAAAAAACCGGTTACAGAAGGAACATACCTCAACACAATGAAACCCACATATTGACAGGCTCACAGCCAGTATCACACTCAATGGGGAAAAAAGTGAAAGACTTTCCTCTAAAAATTGGAACACAACAAGGACGCCAGCTTTTACCACTGTTATTCAACATAGTTCTGGAAGTCATAGCTAGAGCAATCAGACAAGAGAAAGAAATAAAGGGCATCCCAATTGGAAAAGAAGAAGTCAAATTATCCTGTTTGCAAATGATATGATCTGATATTTGGAAAAACCTAAAGACCACACCAAAAATATTTTAGAACTGATAAACAAACTTAGTAAAGTGGCAGCATACAAAATCAGCAGCATTTCTAAATGCCAGCAGTGAATAATCTGAAAAAGAAACTGAGAAAATAATCCCATTTACGGTAGCCACAGTCAAAATTAAATATCTAGGAATAAACTTAACGAAAGTGAAAGATGTCTACAATGAAAACTACACAATGCTGATGAAAGAAATGGAAGAGGGTACAAAAAAATGAGAAGATATTCCATGTTCATGAATTGGATAAATTAACATTGTTAAAATGTCCATATACCCAAAGCAATCTATAGATACAATGCAATCCCTATCAATATACCAATGACATTCTTCACAGAAAAAAAAAAAAAAAATCCTGAAATTTTCATGGAACCACAAAAGACCCAGAATAGGCAAAGCTGTAGTGAGCAAAAAGAACAAAACTGGGGGAATCATATTACCTGACTTCAAATTATACTATAGAGCTACAGTAACCAAAACAGCATGGTACTGGCATAAAAACAGACACACAGACCAAGAGAACAGAAGAGAGAACCCAGAAACAAATCCACACACCAGTGAACTCATGTTTGGCACAGGTGCCATGAACATGCATTGGAGATAGGACAGTCTCATTCATAAATGGTGTTGTGGAAGCTGGATATCCATATGCAGAACAATGAAAGAAGACCCCTATCTCTTGCCATATACAACATTCAAATCAAAATGAATTAAAGACTTAAATCTGAGACCTCAAACTATGAATCCACTACAGAAAAACATTGGGCAAACTGTCCAGGACATTGAACTGGCAAGGATTTCTTGAGTAATATCTCACAAGTACAGGCAACTAAAGAAAAAATGGACAAACAGGATACCATTAAGTTAAAAAGCTTCTGCATAGCAAAGGAAACAATCAACAATGCGAAGAGACAACCCACAGAATGCGAGAAAATATTTGCAAGCCTTCCAATTGACAAGGGATTAATAACCAGAATATATACGGAGCTCAAACAACTGCATAGAAAAAAAAAATCTAATAATCAGATTTAAAAATGGGCAAAATATCTGAATAGACATTTCTCAAAAGAAGACATACGAATTGCAACCAGGCATAAGAAAAGGTACTCAACATCATCAATCATTAGATAATGCAAATCAACACTACAATGAGAGGCTGGGAATGGTCACTGACACCTGTAATTTGAACACTTTGGGAGGCTGAGGTCAGAGGATTGCTTAAGACCAAGAGTTTGAGACCAGCCTGGGAAATATAGTGAGACCCTGTCCCTAGAAAACCAACCAACCAAACAAAAAAGACAATGAAATATCATCTTACCCCAGTTAAAAAGGCCTTTATCCAAAAGACAGGCAATAATTAATATTGGTGAGGATGTGGAGAAAAGGGAATTTGCATACACTGTTGTTAGCAACGTATATTAGTACAAGCACTATGGCGAACAGTTGGGAGGTTCCTCAGAAAACTAAAAATAGAGGTACTATATGATTCACCAATCCCACTGCAAGGTCTATACCCAAAAGAAAGGAAATCAGTATATTGAAGAGGTATCTGCACTCTCATGTTTATTGTAGCACTGTTTACAATATTAAGATTTGGAAGCAACCTAAGTATCAACCAACAGATGAATGAACAAAGAATACATGGTACATATACACAATGGAGTACTATTCAGCCATAAAAAAGAATGAGATACTGCCATTTGCAATAACATGCATGGAACTGGAGATCATTATGTTAAGTGAAATAAGCCAGGCATAGAAAGACAAAGTTCATATGTTCTCATTTATTTCTGGAAGCTAAAAACTAAAACAATTGAATGGGGATAGAAAATAGAATGGCTGAGAAGGGTAGCAGGGACTGGGGTAATGGGGGATGGTTAGTTAATAGGTACAAAAGTATAGTTAGAATGAATAAGATCTAGTATTTGATACCACAACAGGGTGACTACAGTCAAAAATAATTTATTGCACATTTAAAAATAACTACAAGGGTATAACTGGATTGTTTATAACACAAAGAAAGGATAAATGCTTGAGGTGATAGATATCCTTTACCCTGATGTGATTATTATGCACTGTATACCTGTATCAATATACCTTATGTACCCCAAAAATATATATACCTATTATATACTCATAAAAATTAAAAGTTAAATGAAATACAAATGGCAAATGTGGTAAAACTCTGGCAAAAATTCCTACGTAGATGTTCAGAATATATGAGAAATAAAATTATATGAACTAGATCCTATGTAAACTTCAAGGATTCCCATTTAGGTAGCTGTTACATTTTTGTAACAAAATATATTACTTTTACTTGACATTCCTGGGTTTTTTACATTTCTTCCAGAATTATCAATGACCATCCATCCCTCCATAGTAGGAATAATTACTGATGTAGATGTCATACAAACTTATTATTATAAATTCAAGAAAATTAAACATAACCTAGAAACAGAAGTCAGAATTCTTACCATCTGTTGTTTTGTCAATACATCATTGTAGATTGCTTCTCTTCGTTTAACATCAAGCTCCTGGCTGGCTTGTCTACTTAATGCTAACGCCTGTACTTGGGCCTCTGAGAGATTCATGTTCTCCTTCCACTAAAAGAAAAATTTTCTATTTACTCCTTATTACTGTACAATTGAAGAAAAAAATAATTAAGGTATTTTAAGGTATTTGGGATTTTCCAAGGTCCCCCCCCCTTTCTTTTATTCTTTTCTAAAGAAAATCATGATGCAAAACAGGGTACTAAGTTGTTCACTGCTGTACCTGGACTGGCTATCTCTGGAATGAAACAATAATTTAGATTTAATTTGTGCAACTGGTAATTAAAATGTTTATGTAAACAATGCATACATTTCCATGTTTGATTTCTCAATTCTTACATTTTATCCATTTCTCTTTTGTGCCAAAATCTATGTAAAATTGCTGGGTTACCGTTTGGCACTATTATCCATCCATTTTACCAGTATTTTACTATTGCAAATCAATTTATAAGATAGAAATAATTAAAAATTTTTGAAAATGGCAGTAGGGGGTGGAGGGAACAAATTTGAGGTTGGAATAAGACAACTGCCAATTAGCTTACTACAGCTGAAATTATATCTTCAAGAGGTTGAATCCTCACTGCTGTCACACTGTTTGTTGCTTCTACAACTTTTTCTCTTCCTTGATTAATGAGGTCCTAGAAGAATGCAAGAAATAAGTCATATAAGGCAGAAAGACAGCATAGTGTTAAAGTATAGGAATCCTTCCATTTGCCAATTTATAGCAGTTGGTTTTAAAACTCTTTAAATAATTGAAGAGAACAGAAAAATTCAGTATCAATAAAGTGGAGTAAAACCTACCAATGCTCAAAGAGTCTTGTTAGGAAGATTAAAAGTTTGAGTTTTATCACACCAATAATTTAATAATTTAGACGAATCCACAAGCACATTTTATAATGCATTTCAGAGTCAATTAAGTCATTATTGGTATAATAAAAATCCAATCTTTCCTATTTAATTTAAAATTGATTCTAGCTTTAAATCATTTATTTCATAATATTGGGCATTATATATTTAATTGTACATCTATAATGCACTTGAATAGAAATTAATATTTATCTTACTTTCAAACAGTAAGATAGCAATTTATTATGAATATATTATAACTGAAGAAGGTGCTACTTCCCAAGCCAGTCAGCAGCCCTATTGTTTCTTAATTAAAATAATTCAAACTACATTAATTCACCAACTGATTCCTTTGTGCTCTGAACAAACCATATTTTACAACATTATGTTGGTTCAAAACAGTCAACAAATAAAATAAAAATTTATTGGTCTATTCAGGGGTAATCTTTTGGAGAATGAACCCTCAACAACAAGACACTTGAAATTGCCTTTAATTCATGTTAAACTACTTTTGTACTTCACAACTCACCTCTAGCTGTTGATTACTCATTGCTGACAGGGCTCCCAAATTGAAAGGAATATAAGGAGTTTGAGAGTTGAAAGTGACAGGGGGTAAATTGGTCCCAGTTGGTATGTTGAAACGCATGGTCAGTCCCTAAAAACAAAAAAAATTACGCACTTTTCACATTGTGATTTAAAACTTGAAATTCTACATCACCTACTGGTTTAGAAAAGAATCCACATTCTCAGATCCAGGAAATTATTAACACTCTTCCACACACAAACAAAACACCCTTTTCACCCAAAACCAAGATCTTATTACATGGAAAGTTTTAACCCCTAAAGGTGTACTTTTTTTTATGATAATTCCCACAGAATGGGGGCAACTCAAAAGAATTCTGATGAGACTCTGAACATCACATTAATGTTAAAGAGGTTTGGTACAATAAGTTAGGAGTTTGAAAAGGATTCAGGTATTAGGATAAGGTTTCTCATGCTCAGGCATATTTTTGCTCAAGTGGGTTGATGTTTAAAACAGACATAGAAGGATCTTAAATAAAGCTGCTGCTGGAGCAAACGGCATTAATGTCTAATAATGAAATATTTTTGTGTTCTGATATTCGGCCAAAATTTAGATTTCATGGTATACATGCAAAGCTACATTTACTACAACCTCCAAACACTAAGCTCCTATATACTTGTTACTACAGAGAGGGTACTGATGGGAGGTTCGTGGTGCTAAATATATGGCTTCCCACTCATCTCTCAATTCAACAAATACTAACCACAAATGGGGTTACTACTCTTTAAGTGTAAACTGTTTTCTTCTGTCTCCTCCTCCTACTCTACCACCAAAGGTAGCTGAAACCAACCCATAAAGGGGACTGTGTTCCTAAAACCCACTATATTATTATCACCTGTTTCAAATGTGACCCTTTTCTTCTTCATTGCTCTTTCAAATCACTAACATAACAAAAACGAAAACGCATTTTGCATCAACTACCTTCTTCTCTGCTTCATACTCAGCCCAAGCTGCTTTTCTTTCTTCTTCAGTCAACTCTTCTTCTTCTTTGTGGTCCAAAAGAGAATCATGTTCATGATATCCTACAATGTGTTCCTTATGTATCTGAAGGAGTTCTGCAAGTATGGTATCCTGTTTAGAGGGGTTGAAATAAGAGACAATTATTTTTCCCCTCTGGATAGTATAATACCTCCATAGTTCTATGGTCAACTGTACTAGAAACTAAAACCTGACTGCTACATATATATTTCTGATATATATGACAGATTACCTGAAAAACAGCAACAAAACATGTAACACCAGTCTCTTATGTAAGACTTTCATGTTTATACAGTATGTTTTAGGCATTCAATTTTTTTTTAATTACTAGTTTTCAGATTTCAAGGTCCTTCCACCAACTTAACATTTTTTTTCACATGCATTTTATTTTGTGCTTAATTCTGAGTTGATAAATGCTAACATAAGTCTGCTTAAATTAGTGATGATATTGGATGCCTGTGCTAGAAATCAAGGCTACTCCTATTTATACATAATAAACAACCTTATTTTCACAATCATTTTAGCTGCCAACCACTATATTAACAAAAATCTAATCTAAATTAATCTAAACAGTTATAGGACAGTTTAACTGAAACATATAGCCCTTATACTCCAACTGCAGGAAGGTCAAATGTTAAATTACACTGTAAAGACCCATGGGTCAAATTTAAATTGATACATTTTTTGATTTATTATCATAGTATATATATTTTAAAGAAATCATGCTATCTTAAGCCAATCTTTTAAGATTATAAAAAATTGGGATCATTTATATACTCAGTAAGAACACTAAACTCCTGCTCTGTGTAATTATGACTGTGAGAGTGAGACACAAAGATAGATGGGGTGGGGGTTTAACGTGAATTACAGATACGTTACTTTTAATAAATTTAAAATATTCACAAGTTGTTCATTAAGAAATCACATAAGAAAACCTGGATCTAAAAAAGGCAAATTAATTCACTTTACAGAAGGATTTTCCATAGCTTTTAACAAGTTTTCCTAGAACACACTTTCTAAATTGAGGTGAATTTAGTGAAGGGACATAATTACTGATCAAATGAAGGCAGTGGAGGCACATATATAGCACATTGAATTCAAATTTAATCTGCATCTAGTGATGCTTAATGCACTCATAAATTTTTGCATAGACAAAGCCCACATTTGAAAATAATTATGCCTTTACACACCTTGAGTATAGGGTCCAAAAAGTGGTAAGAATTCAAATGTGTATTAAATAACTCAAGATAAAAATTCAAATCATGAGGCCCTAGGGTTTTTTTTTTCTATACAATAGCAAATACTGACACTAATTCCAAATATTCTGATATTTAATATCTTGTAAACAACTTTTTATCTTGCTACTCCAATAAACATTTGCAACAATTATTTCCTTTCTTAACAGAACTGATTTTCTTAATAGATATAACCATAATAGAGACTTTATAATTCTTGTTTATTTTATTTTATTTTATTTTTTTAGATAGGGTCCCATGTTGTCACCCAAGCTGGAGTGCAGTGGTTTGATCACAGTTCACTGCTGCCTTGAACTCCTGGGCTCAAGTGATTCTCCTGCCTCAGCCTCCCGAGTAGCTAGGACTACAGGTGCATACCACTGTACCTGGCTAATTTTAAAAATTCTGTAGACATAGGATCTCAGTATGTTTCCCAGGCTGGTTTCAAATTCCTGGCCTCAAGTGATCCTCCCACCTTGATCTCACAAAATACTGAGATTACAACTGGTATAATCCATTTTGAGATGTATGTGTGTGCTATTCCTTTGTTGAAAACAAAAAACAATAAAAGACCATACAAATGAGAGGACCCAATAAAGTATACCGGTAGAATACATGGATGCTAACAGGCTTAGTTACTTTGAAATTTGAAATGTTAACTAAATGCTTCTCTCTCATGCCAATGTAGAAACCTGTGATCAAAGTTGACTTCTCTGGCTTATGCCACATACAATAGGTTTATCATCACTAGATCAGTCTCCAAAGTCCACTGTTACTGACCAGGCAGGCAGGAAGACAGGCCAATCTGCATTAATTTATTCTACTAAAAGATAGGGCTTTCTTAAATGTGTAACTCCTATGCCCACTCCCCCAACACATACATGCCAAACACGACTCAAGAGAGAGATAAAATAATAAAACCAGATAACATTGACTAACATTTTTAGCACATTTACCAAATACAATGAGAAAAGTCAGCTGTTCTACAACACACCAAATAAATTACAAGATTAAAATGTTCTATGGATAATCTCTAATTTTACTTCTGTGTAGCAATAAATGATCTTAATCATAGTCAGATCAGTTCATTTCTCTAAGAAAGCAATCTGGATAAGAGAAAGGCCAAGAAAACTGTATACTAGGAACTAATTCACTTCTATCTGTGCTACTGATTCTCTCAGTAACACTGGATAATAACTTAGTCTAGCTATGACTGTAAATTAAATATGGATGATACACTCTCTGCTCACGTGTGTAACAGGATGATATGAAAATAGCAGGAATAAACAAAAGCATGAAAATACCCAATTCTTTGGAAATAAACATTGTCAAGTGCGGTATTTCTCAATTATAAACACCACAATTTAGAACATTAATTATGTCTTTAATGGTTGGAGGGGAAGCCTTTCCAGAAATGCATGTACACATAAACATATACACAAACTCATATACAGCCTTTTAAAAAATGTCTGAGATATCAGGAAAGCTTTATTAAGTCAGTCCTTAGCATTCTATAATTTCTAAGTCCAAATGTATTATCATGGAATTAGTAGAAATTGAAGCCCAGAGAGGCAAAGTAACTTTTTCCGATTACACAGCTAAGGACTACCTGGGACTGGAAACTAAATTTCCTGGCTCCTATGCAGTGATGATTCCATCACACCACAAAGAATGTCTGTTTTCTTGAGATACAGTTCCTCTACTTCCCAGATCTATTCCCTTAGGTAAAAAAAGATAATTCACTGAAAGATTCCAGGGGAAGGGGAACTTACGCCTATTTTCTTACTTTTAGCACTTTTTAACTTTTATTTATGTATTTATTTAGAGACAGAGTCTCACTCTGTTACTCTGTTGCCCGGGCTGGAGTGCAGTGGTGCTCACTGCAACCTCCACCTCCCAGGTTCCAGTGATTCTCCTGCCTCAGCCTCCCAAGTAGCTGGGACTACAGGCACCCGCTACCATGCCTGGCTAATCTTTGCATTTTTAGTAGAGATGGAGTTTCACCAAGTTGGCCAGGCTGGTCTCGAACTCCTGACCTCAAGTGATCCACCCGCCTCAGCTTCCCAAAGTGCTGGGATCACAGGCATAAGCCACTGAACCTGGCCTGCACTTTTGTACTTTTTGAACTTTTTAAAACAAGCATGTTAATTTAATAAAAGAAAGCATAAAAACTGAAAAAACAAGTCTCAAGACAAACTTGTGAAAGGCCAGTTCATGCTTATACTATACCTGAAAATAATACCACGTACTGTTTTACCATTTGCATCTTCAGGAGATACTTATTTTTGAGAAACGTCATTTCTAAACCCCTTTAATGTATTCACCCCACTAATTCCAGATTTAAAACCTATCCTATCAAGTCAGACATGACTGTCTAAGGTCAGGTTATGGTGAAGGTTCAGCCTCTAACCATGCAATAACTTTCCTTTTGACTTGCGAGTCAACTGAAATGCCAATGTAAGTCACAGGAAAAGTACATGTGAATTTGTTTGTTTTCTATCCTAGAAAGTTTCAGATTTTTTGCCTAAAACATTACCTCCATCCTGGCTACTATAATCCCTCTTTTCAAAGAACCAAACCAAACAAAATGCAAACAATACTAACATCCAATTACAAAACCAGGAAATAACTACCAGTAACATTTGTTATGTATTCCTCCACACATTTACACACACACACACACACACACACACACACACCTTTGCATAAAAATGGAATTGGACAAAGGGCAAGATGGCTGATGAGAAGCAGCTGTGGTCTGTGGCACTCACAGAGAGGCATGAAAAGGGGTGAATGAATCCAACACCTTCAAATGAAATATTCAGGTTCTTACATTGGGACTGAACAGGCAAAAAGCACAGAGAGCAAGGAGAATGTGCGGGGGGGCTATGGCCCATCTAGGAGCCACGTGGAGCAAAAGGAACCCCCACTCCCAGCCAGGGAAGGCAGTGAGTGTGTGTGCAACCCGCTCAGGAAGCCAGGCTTTGCAACATGCGGAGCAGGAGATCCCCTTGTGAACCCATTCCACCAGGATCTTGGGTCTGATACACAGAGCTGTGTGGAGGCTCGGCAAAACAGCAGCTCAGGCGCACAGAGACCCAGGAATTTTGCATGCTCCTGCCACGGGCTCCCTGCCAAGGCGTAAAATCCATCCATATACATCCCTAGGAAGGGGTCTGAATATAGGGAGCCAAGCAGCATGGCTCGGCAGGCCCCATTTCCATCGCACCTCACAGACTTGGAATCCCAGCTAACCAACAGCAGAGGGCTGAAATCCGCCTGAGACAAGACCAAGTTCCAGGGGGAGGGGCGGTCGCCATCTCTGCAATTCAGGGGAAATAGCCAATCCAGCCTGCCAGCTGTGAAGAGTGGACACAGCCCAGAGGAGGAGGGGCCGCCCACAGCACAGTGCCGTGGCCTTGCCAGATAAGGGGGCCAGACCGCTTCTTTAACCAGACGGACCCACTCCAAACTGAGTAGGACTTACCATGCAGGGTCAGAGATCTGATCTCTCGCTGGGAGGGAGCTGGCGGTAGCGGGGAGGGGCGGCTGATATCTCTGTGGTTTCTGGGGACTCAGTTGTTCCAGCCTGTCCGTTGTGGAGAGTGCAGATCACCCAGCTGAGGAGCACCGCCCCCGCCCCCCACAAGGCATAGTGCAGCCGCCTTGCCAGATTGTAGCCAGACTGTTTATTTGACAGGCCCCGACCCACTCCTGCAGACAGAGATCTGATATCTCCATGGGAGGGAGCTCCCATGGGGAGGGGAGGCGGCCATCTCTGTGCTTCTGTTAAATCAGCCATTCCAGCTTGCTGGCTATGGAGAATAAAGGTGGTACAGAGGAAAAAACCCCAGTGCGACACACCTGCTCTACCAAGAAGCAACCAGACTGTTTCACTGGGTGCGTCCCTGATCCCATCCCTCCTGACTGGGTGAGATCTTCCAGTGCAGGTCGCCAGCCGCCTCCTGCAGGTGCGGGAAAGGCGGAGGAAACTGGGGTCTGGAGCAGACCCCCAGCTAACCACAGGAGACCTACAGTAGAGTGGCGTGACTGTTAAAATAAAAACAAACAAACAGAAAACAACAGCAATAGCAACAACAACAACAAAAAGGCCCTGGGAAAAAAAAACCCATTCAAAGGGCAGCAACCTCAAGGATCAAAGGTAGATAAGCCCACAAAGATGAGAAACAATCAATGCAAAAACGCTGAAAACTCAAAAAGCCAGAGTGCCTTTTCTTCTCCAAATGACCGCAACACCACTCCAGCAAGAGCACAGAACTGGGCTGAGGCTGAGACGGATGAAGTAACAGAAATACGCTTCAGAAGGTCAGTAACAACAAATTTTGCTGGGCTAAAAAAGCATGTTTTAACCCAAGGCAAAGAAGCTAAGTATCATGATAAAACAATACAGGAGCGTATATAGAAAGAATAGCCAGTTTAGAGAGGAACATAACCAACCTGATGGAGCTGAAAAACACAACATGAGAACTTCACAATGCAATCAAACTTCATAATGCAACTAATAGCAGAAGAGACCAAGGTGAGGAAAGAATCTTAGAGCTGGAAGACTATCTTTCTCAAGTAAGACAGGCAGACAAGAATAGAGAAAAAAGAATGAAAAGGAATGAACAAAACCTCTGAGAATTATGGGATTATGTAAGGAGACCAAATCTACGACTGATTGGGGTCCCTAAAACTGACAGGGAGAATGGAACCAAGCTGGAAAACATACTTCAGGATATAATCGAGGAGAACTTCCACAACCTAGCAAGACAGGCCAAAATTCAAATTCAGGAAATGCAGAGAACCACAGTAAGATATTCCACGAGAAGATCAACCCCAAGATACATAATCATCAGATTCTCCAAGGTCGAAATGAAAGAAAAAATGTTGAGGGCAGCCAGAGAGAAAGGCCAGGTCACTTACACAAAATGAAGCCCATCAGACTAACAGTAGACCTCTTAGCGAAAAACCTGTCAGCCAGAAGAGATTGGGGCCAATATTCAACATTCTTAAAGAAAAGAAATTCCAGCCCAGAATTTCATATCCAGCCAAACTAAGCTTCATAAGCAAAGGGGAAATAAGATCCTTTTTAGACAAGCAAATTCTGAGGGAATTCATCACTAGCAGGCCTGCCTTGCAAGAGGTCCTGAAGGAAGCACTAAATATGGAAAGAAAAAACCATTATCAGCCACTAAAAAATACGCTGAAGTACACAGTCCAGTGACACTATGAAGCAACCACACAAACAAGTCTGCAAAATAACCAGCTAGCATCATGATGACAGGATCCAATTCACACATAACAGTACTAACTTAAAATGGAAATGGGCTAACTGCCCAAATTAAAAGACACAGAATGGCAAGTTGGATACAGAGTCAAGCCCCATTGGTATGGTGTCTTCAAGAGACCCATGTCACGTGCAAAGACACCCATAGGCTGAAAATAAAGGGACACAAGAAAATTTACCAAGCAAATGGAAAACAGGAAAAAGGAGGGGTAGCAATCCTAGTTTCTGACAAAACAGACTTTAATACAACAAAGATCAGAAAAGACAAAGACAGGCATTACATAATGGTAAAGGGTTCAATTCATCAAGAAGAGCTAACTATCCTTAATATATATGCACACAATATAGGAGCACCCAAATTCATAAAGCAAGTCCTTAGAGACCTACAAAGAGAATTAGACTCTCATACAATAATAGTGGAAGAGTTTAACACCCCTCTGACAATATTAGATCATTGAGACAGAAAATTAACAAAGATATTCAGGACCTGAACTCAGCTCTGTATCATGTGGACCTGATAGATACTTACAGAACTCTTCACCCAAAACCAACAGAATATACATTCTTCTCATTGCCACACAACACATACTCTAAAATTTATCACATAATAGGAAAATACTCCTCAGCAAATGCAAAAGAACTGAAATCATAACAGTCTCTTAGACCACAGCGCAAGCAAATTAGAACTCAAGAATAAGAAATCCACTCAAAACCATACAACTACATGGAAATTGAACAACCTGCTCCTTAATGACTCTTGGATAAATAATGAAATTAAGGTAGAAATCAAGAAGTTTTTTGAAATTAATCTGAACAAAGAGAAGACATATCAGAATCTCTGGGACAGAAATTTATAGCACTAAAATGCCCACATCAAAAATCTAGAAAGGCTGGGCGCAATGGCTCATGCCTGTAATCCCTGCACTTTGGGAGGCCGAGGTGGGTGGATCACTTGAGGTCAGTAGTTCGAGACCAGCCTGACCAACATGGTGAAACCCATCTCTACTAAAAATACAAAAAATTAGCCAGGTGTGGTGGCAGGCGCCTGTAATCCCAGCTACTTGGGAGGCTGAGGCAGGAGAATCCCTTGAACCCAGGAGGTGGAGGTTGGAGTGAGCAGAGATCGTCCCATTATACTCCAGCCTGGGCAAAAGAGCAAGACTGCATCTCAAAACAAACAAACAAAAAAACAAAACTAGAAAGATCTCAAGTTAACAACCTAACATCTCAACTAAAAGAACTAGAGAACCAAGAGAAATCAAACCCCAAAGCTAGCAGAAGACAAGAAATAACTAAGGTCAGAGCTGAGCTGAAGGAAACAGTGACATGGAAAATCCATTAAAAAAAAAAAAAAATCGGCCGGGCGCGGTGGCTCAAGCCTGTAATCCCAGCACTTTGGGAGGCCGAGACGGGCGGATCACGAGGTCAGGAGATCAAGACCATCCTGGCTAACATGGTGAAACCCCGTCTCTACTAAAAAATACAAAAAAACTAGCCGGGCGAGGTGGCGAGCGCCTGTAGTCCAAGCTACTCGGGAGGCTGAGGCAGGAGAATGGCGTGAACCCGGGGGACGGAGCTTGCAGTGAGCTGAGATCCGGCCACTGCACTCCAGCCTGGGCGACAGAGCAAGACTCTGTCTCAAAAAAAAAAAAAAAAAAAAAAAAATCAATGAATCCAGGAGGTGGTTTCTTAAAAAAAATTAATAAAATAGATAGACCGCTAGCTAGGCTAATGAAGAAAAGAAAGAAGAATCAAATAAAATCAGAAACAAGGGGGACATCACCACCTGACCCCACAGAAATGCAAACAACCATCAGAGAATAATATAAACACCTCTACGCACATAAACTAGAAAATCCAAAAGAAACGGACAATTACTTGGACAAACACACCCTCCAAGACTGAACCAGGAAGAAATTGAATCTCTGAATAGACTAGTAACATGTTCCAATGTTGAGGCAGTAATAAATAGCCTACCGGCCAAAAAAAGCCCAGGACCAGATGGATTCACAGCCGAATTCTACCACAGGTACAAAGAGGAGCTGAATACTGAAACTATTCCAAAAATTACAGAGGAAGGACTCCTCCATAACTCATTCTATGAGGCCAGCATCACCCTGATACAAAAACCTGGCAGAGATACAACAAAAAAAAAAGAAAACTTCAGGCCAATATCCTTGATGAACATTGATGCAAAAAAATCCTCAATATAATACTGGCAAACTGAATGAAACAAGCAGCACATCAAAAAGCTTATCCACCACGAGCAAGCTGGTGTCATGCCTGGATTGCAAGGTTGGTTCAACATACGCAAATAAATAAACGTGATTCATCACATAAACAGAACTAAACACAAAAACCACATGGTTATCTCAATAGATGCAAAAAACTTCTTCAATAAAATTGAGCATGCCTTCATTGTTTAAAACTCTCAATAAACTAGGCATTGAAGGAACATACCTCAAAATAATAAGAGCAATATACGACAAACCCATGGCCAATATCATACTGAATGGGCAAAAGCTGGAACCATTCCCCTTGAAAACTGGCACAAGACAAAGATGCCTTCTCTCACCACCCTTACTCAACATAGTATTGGAAGTCCTGGACAGGGCAATCAGGCAAGAGAAAGAAAGAAAGCGTATTCAAATAGGAAGAGAGGAAGTCAAGTTATCTTTGTTTGCATATGACATGTTCCTATAGTTAGAAAACCTCACTGTCTCAGCCCAAAAGCTTCTTAAGCTGATAAGAAACTTCAGCAAATTCTCGGGATATAAAGTCAATGTGTAAAAATTACTAGCATTCCTATACACCAACAACAGGCAAGCAGAGAGCCAAATCATGAATAAACTCCTATTCACAATTGCTACAGAGAGAATAAAATACCTAGGAATACAGCTAGCAAGGGGGAAGCAAAGGACCTCTTCAAGGAGAACAACAAACCACTGCTCAGAGAAATCAGAGAGGATACAAATAGAGAAACATTCCATGCTCATAGACAGGAAGAATCAGTATTGTGAAAATGGCCATACTTCCCAAAGTAACTTACAGATTCAAAGCTATTCCCATTAAACTACCAATGACAATTCTTCACAGAATTAGAAAGACAAAAAAAAAAACTATTTGAAAATTCATATGGAACCAAAAAAGAGCCCAAATAGCCAATGAATCCTAAGCAAAAAGAACAAAGCTGGAGGCATCATGCTACCTGATTTTATCTATACCACAAGTCTACAGTAACCAAAACAGCATGGTACTGGTACAAAAACAGACACATCGACCAATGGAATAGAATAGAGAACCCAGAAATAAGACCACACACCTACAGCCATCTGCTCTTTGACAAACCTGACCAAAACGAGCAATGGGGAAAGGATTCCCTATTTAATAAGTGGTGATAGGAGAACAAGCAAGCCATATGCAGAAAACTGAAACCAGAACCCTTCCTTACACCATACACAAAGTTTAACTCAAGATGATTACAGACTGAAATGTAAAACCCCGAACTATAAAAACCCCAGAAGAAAATCTAGGCAATATCATTCAGGATATAGGCATGGGCAAAAATTTCATGAGAAAAACACCAAAAGCAACTGCAACAGAAGCCAAAATTGACAAATGAGATCTAATAAAACTAAAAAGCTTCTGCACAGCAAAAGAAACGATCAGTGAACAGACAACCTACAAAATGGAAGAAAACATTTGCAATCTATCCATATTACAAAGGTATAATATCCAGAATCTACAAGAAATTTAAACAAATTTATGAGAAAGAAACAAACAATGCCATTAAAAAGTAGGCAAAGGACATGAACAGATACTTCTCAAAAGAAGACATACTTGTGGCTGATAAACATATGAAAAAAAGCTCATCATCACCGATCGTTAGAGAAATGCAAATCAAAACCACAATGAGATACCATCTGATGCCAATCAGAATGGCTATTACTAAAAAGTCAAAAAACAGCAGATGCTGGAAAGGTTGTGGAGAAAAAGGAACACTTTTACACTGTTGGTGTTCAACCATTGTGGAAGACAGTGTGGCGATTCCTCAAAGACTGAGAGGCAGAAATAACATTTGACCCAGCAATCCCATTACTGGGTATATACCCAAAGGAATAGAAATCATTCTATTATAAAGATACGTGCATGCGTATGTTCACTGCAGCACAAAAGCAAAGTCATGGAATCAACCTATATGCCCATCAATGATAGACTGGATAAAGAAAAAGTGGTACATATACCTGATGGTACATATATACGCTATGCAGCCATAAAAAGGAACAAGATCATGTCCCTTGCAGGGACATGGATGGAGATAGGAGTCATTATTCTCAGCAAACTAATGCAGGAACAGAAAACCAAACCCCACATGTTCTCACTTATAAAGTGGGACCTGATCGATGAGAACACATGGACACATGGAGGGGAACAACACACACTTGGCAACTGTGGGGGGTTGGGTGAGGGAGGGCATCAGGAAGAAGAGCTAATGGATGCTGAGCTTAATACCTGGGTGATGGGATGATCTGTGCAGTAAACCACCATGGCACACGTTTACCTATGTAACAAACCTGCACATGTATTCCAGAACTTAAAAGTTGAAAGAAAATAATGGAATTGAAGTATACGTAGTTTTGAAACATACTCTTATCTCTTAATACCTTTCCGAGGATATCATTTTACATCAAATCCAACCCTTCATCATTTCTAATAGCTGCATAGTGCTTATATAGTTACACTTTATCATCTATTTAATCATTCCCTTACTTAAGAGTTTATTAAAACATTAAGACTGCTTTCAGTTTTTATTACCAAATCTGCAAACAAAAGTTAATGAATAAAGTTTAATGTATTTCAATCACTTATTTTTATGATTATGCCAAAAATATTCAAATACTAAGATAAACATGCTTTCCATAATTTTCATTTTAACAAAGAAAAGACCGGGCAAATAAGTTAACTGGTTTTTTAAATTGGAAATCATTTATGTCGTTCATAAGCAGCAAGGCAGAAGTCTTTCTTTCCTCCAGAGTGCTATGTAAGACATGAATAAGAGAAAAAAGATAGAGGATTTGTGACACAAACTGTTTCTAAATCTTTCCCTTTTAATTAATAGCAACATACTATCAATATAAGAAACAAATAATGAAATTAAGAGGACAAAAAAGTATTTGTAACAGAATCTTCAGATTATTTCTTTGGGAAAAAACAGTTTTGCAAAGTCCAGAGCAAGTTATAAAAGCTAATAAAGAAAATTTCTTCCCAATACACAACACAACTGGTGGAAAGGTTTTTGTTTTATCCTGTAAAAGCATGCATTTATATTAGTTGCTAGAGTAACACTATTATTGAAAACAATACTGGAACAGAATCTATAATCACTAGGCCAACAGTCATCAAAATGAGATTTAAATTACATCCAAATGTGTACCTTTACTTTTCTTTGTCTAAACTTTTTTTCCTATTTAGTTGAAAAAGCTTATATACTGGGAAAAGCGAGGTCTATATTCTAGCTCACAATCTAAATTAGTTTAAGCTTTTAAAATGACTAGTTTAATAAAACAAAATTAATGATAAATTAAAAGTTTAAGTTAATTTACTTAGAAGTTTAAAGTATTTGGCAAGCTGACAAAAATTCCCATCTAATTAATTCTGAAATTCAACCTTGAAAATAAAATATCTAAAAAAATAATCAAGGCTTTGCCTGGGGGTAAGGGAGGGGGTTTGCCACGTTTCAAAAATATTTTGCTTGCCATTACTTTGAATTTGAGTTTTATAATATCTGGAAATAAAATCACCAGAATACTTAACTGCCACATGACCCACTCAAAAAGCTATGAAAAATTCCTTTTATTGCTTAAATAAATCTAGCTTCTTAGTAAAGAAATTTAATATTCCTGGTCAAAAAGCGTCTACTTTCAAATTTGAAGGCTCTTTCTTCCCAAACTACACTGGAAAAAATACAGTGAATTTGATAAGTAACTAGAGAGCTTATTGAATGAAATTCTCATAACACCTTGTATCAGATTTTTTGGTCACGAGCACATAACCTTTGTCAAAGAGCATTTATAAATATATCCAGATTCCCAAATTGTTGGTATGAATAAGATAGTGACAACTACAGAACTTGTCACTTTAAATGAAAGAAAAGGCAGGCCTGCCAAACTGACTTAGGTGGAAGGTAAAAGCCTCCTTTGATAAGAATGTTTTCTCCTTAACGCTAAAAGAACTAGATACTACATTTAGCAATTTACCTTTAAAATTGGATATCCATTATAACCATTACATATGCCACATGTCACTGAGGTAGAAAGTCATCATTCTAGATTTTATATGACTGCAGTGACATTCTAGAGGTTGCAGCTTTCCAAGGATAGCCTCAATCGAAACTCAATTTTCATTCTACACAATCTTGAGTTAACATTATTTCACAAACATTGTTACATTCTCTAACTCAACTATAGGTGCAATGTAAAAAGGAAACAGAAGATATGAAACAGGAATGAAAGCAGCTATTTAGCAGTTCAAATTATGTCCTTTTTTTTTTTTTCTTTGAGACAGAGCGTTCAAATTATGTCCTTTTTTTTTTTTTCTTTGAGACAGAGTCTCACTCTGTCACGCAGGCTGGAGTGCAGTGGCACAATCTTAGCTCATTGCAACCTTTGCCTCCTGGGTACAAGCAATTATTCTCATTCAGCCTCCCAAGTAGCTGGAATTACAGGTGCCTGCCACCACCATATGCCTGGCTAATTTTTTTTTTTTTTTTTGTATTTTTGTAGATACAGGGTTTTACCATGTTGTCCAGGCTGGTCTTGAACTCCTGACCTCAAGTGATCCGCCCGCCTCAGCCTCCCAAAGTGTTGGGATTACAGGTGTGAGCCACCATGCCTGGCCACATCTTTTGTTTTTTAAGAGACAGGGACTCGCTATGTTGCCCAGGCTGGAGTGCAGTGGCTATTCATAGGTGTGATTTTATGTTGCATAGCCTCGAACCCCTGAGCTCAAACAATCCTCCTGCCTCAGTCTCCTGAGTAGCTGGGACTACAAGGGTGTGCCACCACACCTAGCTTTCAAATTATATCTTAGACAAAGAAAACATTAATAAAAGATAACAAGTACAATAATAAAAAAGGAAATAAGGCCATCTAGTAATTCTTACACTGATCAAAATCTCTCTTGCAATTTATATTCCTTTAAGGGTCCAAAATAATAAATCTGATATAAAAAAACTTGGTCATGCAAACACTAGTAATGGAAGAGATGAAAGTGAGGTATTCACCTACTTAAAGCCCTTAAGAGGATTATAGCTTCAATTTCTTGCTACTCTTACTCCAGGAGTGTTAAAAGACTTACATATATGAATCACTCAACCTAACCAATACAGTAACACCACTTTAGGATATTAATATACAGATACTGTGACACTCAAATATCTACATTAATTCAGAATCATTAATCATTCCAACGTGTTATGTTCTTCTGAACTGTAAATGAAAATGGGGTAAAAAATTGAAGGACATATAGCTTTGTTTCCCAGGTTTCTCTCTACAATGGATAATTTCACGAGCAGGTTGCCTGAAATGTAAACACTAAATAATCAACTTATTTGATAAAAAGAAGATCTGTTCCAGCCTTTCGAATTTCAGAGGTAAATTTCATGGAATGATTTAAATTATATATACTTACACACACATGCATGCACACACACACACACACACCAAAAAAAAAAGGTGGCAACTTTGTCAACTGGGAGGCTTTAGGTGTAGTGATTAAGATCATAGGCTCTGGAATACTGCTCTCTAATAGTACTCTCTGCAACGATGGAAATGTTCTGTGTTTGCACTATCCAAGACAGTAGCTACAAGCCACATGCGACTACTGAGTATCTAAAGTGTGACTAATGTGACGGAGAAACTGATTTTTTAACTTAATTTTAATGTAAATGTAAATAGCCATATGGAGCTAGTGGCTCTTGTATTGAACAGTGAGTCTCAAGCAGATTTTAATCCTAGTTCTACCACTTATTAGCCCTTTCTCCTTGTTACCTCGCTGAACCTCAGTCTTCTGGTATATAAAACGGGCTACTAAGTATCTATTTCATGGGATTATTGTGAAGATTAAATACTACACATGAAGTGCTTAGCACAGTGCCTGGTTTTGTGTCACTAAATCTAATGGTCAATTCTCAGACCTGATCCTGTCTTACTCATCAGTAACATGTGACAGAATTTAATCACTCTCTTCATCAAAATACTCTCTTCTCTTGGTTGGCTTCTGGGAGAACTATACTGGTGTTATTTACCACTTTCTGTTATTTCTAATACCTTTTCTAATAGTGTTAAAGCTGACCCTCACCTTAGAAAGAAAAAAAAAAAAAGAAAAGAAAAGAGCCCAGCATGATGGTACATGCCTGTAGACTCAGCAACTTGGGAGGCTGAAGCAGTAAGATTGCTTGGGCTCAGGAGTTCAAGACCAGCCTGGGCAATATAGTGAGACTCCATCTCTTTAAAAAAAACATATTTCTATACAGAGGCATTTTACACCCTAACCAAGTTTTTCTAATAAAAAATTGAGGAGATGTTTGACAGGACAAATTATCTGATATTGGAGTTGTCCGAGAAAATCCTAGATACATGGTTGTCATAACTTTAGAAAGACCAATAGTTATTACCTGTCCTGAAAAAATGTATATATGTATTTTTTAAAACTTAGCAGATACACAATAGCAAAGTCATGGAATCAGCCTAAGTGTCCACCAATGGATGATTGGATAAAGAAAATGTGGTACATGCATGTTCTCACTTATAAGTGGGAGCTTAATGATGAGAACACATGAACATGTTGAGGGGAACAACACACACTGGGGACTGTCGGGGTGAGGGTTGAGGGGAGAGAGAGCATCAGGAAGAATAGCTAATAGATGCTGGGCTTAATACCTAGGTGTTGAGGTGATCTATACAGCAAACCACCATGGCACACATTTACCCATGTAAACCTGCACATCTTGCACACGTGACTCTGAACTTAAAAGTTGAAGGATAAAAAAGGAAATGTGGTGTGTATACATTGCGCGCGCGCGCACACACACACACACACACACACACACACACACCATGGAATACTACTCAGACATAAAAATAAATGAAATCATGTCTTTTGCAACAACACTGGTGGAACTGGAGAGGCCATTATCTTAAGGAAGTAATTCAGAAATACAAAATCAAATACTACATATTCTCACCTATAAGTGGGGGCTAAACAGTGTGCACACATGGACAAACAGAATGGAATAATAGACACTGGAGACTCCAAAAGGCGGGAGAGTAGGGGGAGAGGAGGGATAAGAAATTATGTATTGCACACAATTAACACTATTCAGGTGATGGTTACACTAAAAACCCAGACTTCACCACTGTGCAATATATGTTTAAAAATAATGCATTTGTACTCCCTAAATCTATAAAAATAAAGAAATTTTTAAATTAAAAAAGTTAGCTGATGCATAAAGGACACCTCTCATTACCTAAAATGAAAAACACAGTAAGCCTAAGCAATTTTGAGGATCAAATAATGTTGGAACTATAAGAAACTTCGAAATTAAGTTAATTTGCTGCTCTTATTTTACCAGAGACTGAGGCACAGACATTAAGTGATGTGTCAGTAATTTTTATGTTTATGTAAAGACAAAGGGCCTTGCTGGATTTTTCTTCTTCTCTTTATGAATGCTAACTTTGCTCCTTTTTCTTTGAGACGGAGTCTCACTCTGTCACTAGGCTGGAGTGCAGTGGCGCGATTTGGCTCACAGCAACCTCCCCCTCCTGGGTTCAAGCAATTCTCCTGCTTCAGCCTCCCAAGTAGCTGGGACTACAGGCGAGTGCCACCACGCCCAGCTAATTTTTGTACTTTTAGTAGAGATGGGGTTTCACCATGTTGGCCAGAATGGTCTCAATCTCTTGACCTTGTGATCTGCCTGCCTCGGCCTCCCAAAGTACTGGGATTACAGGTGTGAGCCACCGTGCCCGGCCACTTTACTCCTTAATGGTTGGGTGATCCTTTACTACAAAGGAATAATATCATCTATAGCTCAGAGCTACTGTAAGGAGTAAATGAGACAATGTGTTTAAAGGTACATAGTACAAGCACTCAATATATGTATTACTCCTTTTCCCATACTGGTTTTCAAAAAAATATTAACCCCTTTAAACATATGTCATTCATAAAACATTCTTGCCAAAAATGTATGTCATGAATCTCATCAAGCCTTTACATCTAATTTTTGATTTCAAGTATACACAATATATAAGAGGTAGAATAAGTTCAAACACTGTCAGGAAATAATCAAACAAATCCAGAATGGAGGGTGAGGAAATGAATGTGCTAAAATAAAAGAGACGTAATAAAGAGAAACAACCACCACAGACTAACAGTGGATCTCTCTGCAGAAATCCTACAAGCCAGAAGAGAATGGGGGCCAATATTCAACATTCTTAAAGAAAGTAATTTTCAACCCAGAATTTCATATCCAGCTAAACTAAGCTTCATAGATGAAGGATAAATAAATTCCTTTACAGACAAGCAAATTCTGAGAGATTTTGTCACCGCCAGGCCTGCCTTATAAGAGCTCCTGAAGGAAGCACTAAACATGGAAAGGAACAACCAGTACCAGACACTGCAAAAACACGCCAAATTGTAAAGACCATTGACGCTACGAAGAAACTGCATCAACTAATGGGCAAAATAACCAGCTAGAATCACAATGACAGGATCAAATTCACACATAACAATATTAACCTTAAATGTAAATGGCCTAAATGATCCAATTAAAAGACACAGACTGGCAAATTGGATAGAGTCAAGCCCCATCAGTTTGCTGTATTCCGGAGACCCATCCCACTTGCAAAGACACACATAGGCTCAAAACAAAGGGATGGAGGAATAATTTACCAAGCAAATGGAAAACAAAAAAAAGCAGGAGTTGCAATGCTAATCTCTGATAAAAGAGACTTTAAACCAACAAAGATAAAAGAGACCAAGAAGGGCATTACGTAATGGTAAAAGGATCAATGCATCAAGAAGAGTTAACTATCCTAAATATATATGCACCCAATACAAGAGTACCCAGATTCATAAAGCAAGTTCTTAGAGGCCTACTAAGAGACTCAGACTCCCATCCAATAATAGTGGGAGACTTTAACACCCCACTGTCAATATCAGACAGATCAATGAGAGAAAATTAACAAGGATATTCAGGACTTGAACTCAGCTCGGGACCAAGTGGACCTAATAGATATCTTCAGAACTCTCTACCCTAAATCAACAGAACAATGCATTCTACTCAGGAACTCCTCCCACTTATTCTAAAATTGACCACATAATTGGAAGTAAAACACCCCTCAGCAAATGCAAAAGAATGGAAATCATAACAGTCTCTCAGACCACAGACCAATCAAATCAGAACTCAAGATTAAGAAACTCACTCAAAACTGCACAACTGCATGGAAACTGAACAACCTCCTCCTGAATGACTACTGGGTAAATAACAAAATTAAGGCAGAAATAAAGAAGTTCTTTGAAACCAATGAGAACAAAGAGACAATGTACCAGAATCTCTGGGACACACTTAAAGCAGTGTGTAGAGGGAAATTTATAGCACTAAATGCCCACAAGAGAAAGCAGGAAAGATCTACAATCGACACCCTAACATCACAATTAAAAGAACTAGAGAAGCAAAAGCAAACAAATTCAAAAGTTAGCAGAAGACAAGAAATAACTAAGATCAGAGAAGAACTGAAAGAGATAGAGACACAAAAAAACCTTCAAAAAAAAAAAATCAATGAATCCAGGAGCTGGTTGTCTGAAAAGATCAACAAAATAGACAGACTGCTAGCTAGACTGATAAAGAAGAAAAGAGAGAAGAATCAAATAGACGCAATAAAAAATGATAAAGGTGATATCACCACTGATCCCACAGAAATAAAAACTACCATCAGAGAATACTAAAAACACCTCTGCACAAATAAACTAGAAAATTTAGAAGAAACTGATGAATTCCTGGACACATACACTCTCCCAAGTCTAAACAAGGAAGAAGTCGAATCCGTGAATAGACCAATAACAAGTTCTGAAATTGAGGCAGTAATTAATAGCCTACAAACCAAAAAAAGTCCAGAACCAGATGGATTCACAGCCAAATTCTATCAGAGGTACAAACAGGAGCTGGTACCATTCCTTTTGAAACTATTCCAAACAAAAGAAAAAGAGGGAATCTTCCCTAACTCATTTTATGAGGCCAACATCATCCTGATACCAAAACCTGGCAGAGACACAACAAAAAAAGGAAAATTTCAGGCCAATATTCTTGATGAACATCGATGAAATCTTCAGTAAAATACTGACCATCCGAATCTAGCAGCACATCAAAAAGCTTATCCACTACAATCAAGTCGGCTTCATCCCTGGGATGCAAGGCTGCTTCAACATACACAAATCAATAAACATAATCCATCACATAAACAGAACCAATGACAAAAACTATGATTATCTCAATAGATGCAGAAAAGACCTTCGATATAATTCAACACCTCTTCATGCTAAAAACTCTCAATAAATTAGGTATTGATGGAACGTATCTCAAAAGAGTAAGAGCTATTTATGGCAAACCCACAGCCAATATCATACTGAATGGGCAAAAACTGAAAGCATTCCCTTTGAAAACCAGCACAAGACAAGGATGCCCTCTCTCACCACTCCTATTCAACATAGTATTGGAAGTTCTGCCCAGGGCAATCAGGCAAGAGAAAGAAATAAAGGGTATTCAAATACGAAAAGAGAAAGTCAAATTGTTTGCAGATGACATGACTGTATATTTAGAAAACTCCATCGTCTCAGCCCAAAATCTCCTTAAGCTGATAAGCAACTTCAGCAGTCTCAGAATACAAAATCAATGTGCAAAAACCACAAGCATTCCTATACACCAATAACAGACAAACAGAGAGCCAAATCATGAGTGAACTCCCATTCACAATTACTATTAAGAGAATAAAATACCTAGGAATACAACTTACAAGGGATGTGAAAGACCTCTTCACGGAGAACTACAAACCACTGTTCAAGGAAATAAAGAGAGGACACAAACAAATGGAAAAACATTCCATGCTCAAAGATAGGAAGAATCAATATCATGAAAATGGCCATACTGCCCAAACTAATTTATAGATTCAATGCTGTCCCCATCAAGCTACCACTGACTTCATTCACAGAACTGGAAAACACTACTCTAAACTTCAAATGGAACCAGAAAAGAGCCTGCAAAGCCAAGACAATCCTAAGCAAAAAGAACAAAGCTGGGGGCATCATGCTACCTGACTTCAAACTATACCACAAGGCTCCAGTAACCAAAACAGCATGGTACTGGTACCAAAACAGAGATATAGACCAATGGAACAAAACAGAGGCCTCAGAAATAACACCACACATCTACAACCATCTGATCTTTGACAAACCTGACACAAACAAGCAATGGGGGAAGGACGCCCTATTTAATCAATGGTATTGGGAAAACTGGTTAGCCATATGCAGAAAACTGAAACTGGACCCCCTCCTTACACCTTATACAAAAATTAACTCAAGATGGATTAAAGACTTAAACGTAAGACCTAAAACCATACTAGAAGAAAACCTAGGCAATACCATTCAGGACATGGGCAAAGACTTCACACCTAAAACACCAAAAGCAATGGCAACAAAAGCCAAAATTGACAAATGGGATGTAATTAAACTAAAAAGCCTATGCACACAGCAAAAGAAACGATCATCAGAGTGAACAGACAACCTATAGAATGGGAGAAAATTTTTGCAATCTATCCATCTAAGGGCTAATATCCATAATCTACAAAGAATTTAAACAAATTTACAAGAAAAAAACAAACAACCCTATTAAAAAGTGGGCAAAGTACATGAACATCAATGTCTTCTTCTGAGAAGACATTTATGCGGCCAACAGACATATGAAAAAATGCTCATCATCACTGCTCATTAGAGAAATGCAAATCAAAACCACCATGAGATACCATCTCATGCCAGTTAGAATGGTGATCATTAAAAAGTCAGGAAACAACAGGTGCTGGAGAGGATGTGGAGAAACAGGAATGCTTTTACACTGTTGGGGGGGAGTGTAAATTAGTTCAACCATTATGGAAGACAGTGGCGATTCCTCAAGCATCTAGAACCAGAAATACCATTTGACCCAGCAATCCCATTACTGGGTATATACCCAAAGGATTATAAATCATTCTACTATAAAGATACGTGCACACGTATGTTTATTGCAGCACTATTCACAATAGCAAAGACTTGGAACCAACCCAAATGCCCATCAATGACAGAGTGAATAAAGAAAATGTGGCACATGTACACTATGGAATACTATGCGGTCATAAAAAAGGATGAGTTCATGTCCTTTGTAGGGACATGGATGAAGCTGGAAACCATCATTCTCAGCAAACTAACACAAGAACAGAAAAACAAACACCGCATTTTCTCACTCATAAGTGGGAGGTGAACAATGAGAACACATGGACACAGGGAGGGGAACATCACACACCAGGGCCTGTTGAGGGGTGGGGAGATAGGGGAGGGACAGCATTAGGAGATATACCTAATGTAGTTGCCGGGTTGATGGGTACAGCAAACCACTATGGCACGTGCATACCTATGTAACAAAACTGTATATTCTGCACATGTACCCCAGAACTTAGAATATTTAAAAATATATGTATATAATAAAATTTAAAAAAAAACACCAAATGCAGTGTATACAACTTGAATGGAACTTGATATGAACCAACTAGCTATAAAAGACACTTTGGACACAACTGTGGTAATCGGAATATGGATGTGCTATGAGATGACGTCAGGGAATTAGGAATTTATTCATTTTATGGTACTGTAATTATATAAGAAATGTCTTACTATTTCAAAGATGTACTATATACTGAAGTATTTACAAGTGAAATGCCATATACTTGTAATTTAAAAGATTTCAGGAAAATAGATGAGGCAAATGTGGCAAAACAATAATTGCTAAATCTAGCTGATGGGTATATGAATATATTTTTCTTGTTCAAATATGTTCACAATGGGAAATTTTTGAAAATTAATTAACATTTTTTTCATATTTTCTTTGCAACAAGAGAGACAGAAAACATTACAATATATGGCAGAATCGCGGGACAGTTCAAACTCTAAAAGAGAAGGTCAGTACCCTTCCCCCCTCTGGTTAGCTCTATATTCTAGCTTTTCAAAAAGAGTATTCGAAAGCTGGGATCTGGAAACTTAGCCCTCTGTAGATTTGTTTAAAGCTAAACTGAATTCATGGCTGCATACCAGCACTGTTCTAAGAACTTCACATAAAATATCTAATTTTTCATAATAACTCTATGAAGCACATACAATTATCATCCCCATATTATGGACGAAACTGCTCACATGGTAAACCAGCATAGGCTGCTAGCTCCTGCCCTCAAAACCAACTCTGCAGAAACTATAGAAGGGAAAAGGAAATATGAATTCCAGAAACTTATAGACAATGTGTGCATATGTGCATGTGCACACACACAGACATCCCTGGGGTATCAACTGGCATCATATGCTATCTGAAATACAGTTACTGAAACAGATGAAAAAAGGGAAGATACCACCAAAATGGAATTCAAACTAATTTAAGAGTCTAAATGAAATATTAGGAATAAAAAATAACAGTTGAAAAAATAACCCAGTATAAACAGCAGGAGGGGTACAGCTGAATATCTTAGTGAATTAGGAGATAAGACTGAGATACTCTTCCAGAAGATAGTAAGAAAGAATAAAGAAATAGGAATGCAAAAGAAAAACTAAAAGATACGGAGGCTAAAAGAGCAGGCATTCAGATAACAACAGTCTCAGAAACAGACAAAAAATGGAAAGGATGTTATTTTTTGAAGAACTAATAGACATACATTTCTCAGAAGTATAGATGAAAAAAACTGAGGCACAGAAGTCAGATATTTTGACTAAGATTAAGATTCAAACGCTGGTCTTGCCCCAGGACCCCTGTTCTTAACCACTCTGCTACACTGACTTGGGGCTAAGGCAAGTAAGCTCAGCACCAAAGACAATTCAGGAGGACTAGGATCAGTTCTGACACCATAAGATTGTGTAGTAACTAGATGAAATCTGTACCCTCCCCAATATTATACACCCTGATAACACTGAATGTGCCTTTCCATAAACCCACAGTATTGATTAAAGCAGTGTAAAGTCATATCAAACCTCAATTTACTTCTCCACAAGCTTAATCATATAGAATATGAATGTCAGGATAGCATAGTGTAATGGTTAAAGAGTGTGGAGACTAGAGTCACAGCACTGAGTTCAAGCCCCAGTGCCACCACTTTCCATGCCATAATTTCATCAGAAAATAGAAAAATTTGTACCTGCTTTGTAAGGATTAAATAAGATAATGCTAGTAAAATCCTTAGCACAGTGCCTGGCATAAACTTTGCTCAATAAAGGTTAGATACTGTTTGTTTTTTTAATTCAAAGGTTTAGCTGATAACTATTGTAAAGTCAAATTATACTACTACATACCTTGTACACACAACAGTGGTGGACTTGGTCAAAAACAGATTCCCAAGGCCTACCTCCAGAAATTCTGATTCAGTAGGTCTTAGATGAAGCCAGGAATCTGCATTTTTTTTTTGAGACAGAGTCTCACTGTCACCTAGGCTGGAGTGTAGTGGTACAAACTTGGCTCACTGCAGCCTCGATCTGGGTTCAAGGGATCCACACAACTCAGTCTCCCAAACAGCTGAGACTACAGGTGCATGCCACCAAGCCTGGCTAAGTTTTGTAGAGACAGAGTCTTGCCATGTTGCCCAGGCTGATCTTAAACTCCTGGGTTCAAGCAATCCTCCCACCCCGGCCTCCCAAAGTGCTGGGATTAGAGGTGTGTGCCACTGTGTTCCACTAGGAATCTGCATTTTTATCATGATTCTCGATGCATGTTAGTCCAAGAAGTACACACAAGGAAAAACACTATTTTAAAGGCATGTCAACTATTGCCTCACAACATTCAGCTTGCAATTTTAGCACAAAAATTCATTTGTTCACATAGCACATTTTTATTGAATACTTGCTATGTGCTATATTATGTATTATGCCAGGTATTGGGGATAGAGTGATGAAAGTGCATTGATATAGTTTTTGCCCTCCTAGGCTAATAGGAAGTTTATATTCTAGAGAGAATATTTTAATTTGTCTATTAAGTAAAAAGCTTACCATTTAATTCATTTATTAAATGAGCATTTACTAAATACAAACCTGGTATTTTAAATTTCAGGACTTCTATGATCTTAAGCAGCAAATATTTCTAGTACTTCCAGCTCTCCATAAGGAGACACTTTTTAAAGTCTATCCTAAACTCTCCCCAGTAGAATCCTGCATACCATCCCCAACTCTGCCCTCCGCACCAACACTGCCAGCAAGGCTGCCTTATCTACATTGATGTTTCCACTGACAATTATTTGTAAGACAATTTGCCAGATTTAGGGAGGCTGCCATCTCAGGGTATCATTGGCTCCATGGTCTCCGTAACCCAAATGTTTTCCCTAAAAGACTAGGTAAATGGCTCCTTAATAGTTTTTCTTGTGTCATAAGGTGGTACAATAAAAAATAAGACAAAAATAGCACTATAAATAAAGTACGGTCAGTCTGTTAACAAGTATTTATTGTGCGGTTTGTGGAGGGAAAATAGAAGCATCTCTTTACTTTTGAAAATTACTACAGCAGCATCAGCTGGCTATAAGGTAGACTTTCTTCTAAAGTTGCCTATATTATTTAAGAAAAAAAAACCCTTTCCATGTTCTTTGTCAACTGCAGGCTAACTTTTTGAAAGTGAAGATCAATATCTAATAAATATTATATTCCTTCCTGATTACAATTGATCTCTGAGGGAATGCAAGCCTCAAATACCTATGTCTTCTACAGCTTAGCTGAGATGATCTCCTCTGGCTCCTAACCGTTTTTAGTTTTCTACTGATCTGTCATATATCAAGCTTAACTTTCTACTCAGGATCAGGACCTCACATGACTCCTCTGAAATTCCAAAAATGTAAGTCCATATGTATTTCAGAGAAATTAACTTAGTATAATGGTAATATTAACAATTATGGAAACAAAAACAGCAGCTAATATTTGAGCACTTACTATGCACTAGGTAGCATGTTTACATGAATTACTTTCTCTGCGAGAGAAGTACTGGCACTATTCTTATCTTCTTTAGAAAAATGAGGCTTAGAAAGCTTACATGGTTTGTCTAAGATTACATCTGAAAAAGGGTGGTTGGCAAGTTATTTAGGAGAAGGCTTAAACAAACTGCTCTTTTTACTTGGCATCAACCACCCCAGCAAAAAACAAATAGGAGACTTTTGTAATCTGCAAAGAAATGGTAGAATTCAAACAATTTTCCTGATGCTTGTTATTTTTTCTGGTGGTCTATTCATATTCAGATGAATAACAATCATTTTTATACTAGTAAATACAAATATAGGAATAATATTCAAACTTGTTTTATTAAACAAAAAAAATCCTAAACCTGTGATTAAAAAAGGCAAAGAAGTAGGAGACAATGACATCAAACCTCATATATGCTTCAATTATGAGCATGGCTTCCTAGAGGTATATGACAACAAATATTAGGTTCACATACCACCATAGGTTCACACCCCATAGGCTACTAACACCTACCCTACAATTAAATGTGTCATTTTGAACCTTTATTCTCAAAAGTAAATGTATGCAGGTTAACAGAAAGTTCCTGATATAGGTGGATTAACTATTTCATACTTTACATCAAATTATTTTAATGGAATGTATTTCACTCTGGTATTAAGAATGACTAAGGTGAAACCTTATATTACCATCTGCCAGCTAATAAAACTATACAATAACATCTCTGTTCAGTAAATTGTGCTTTGAAGTATTAAAGTTTGAATACAGGACTAAAGAAAGGAGAGAACATTGCACACAAATTCAGCATAGAGAAAGCAAACCTAAAGCCTCATTTAAGATACTTTAATTTAAATCCTCATTTTGTTCTCCCTGTAATCATCAAGTAGTTCACATTTAAAAAGACATACGTAGTACAGTGCTGGAAAAGGGAAGTATAAAAAAAATTCTATGCCAGTTTTACTGGCTTTTGTTTTCTTAAAAAAGGGTACAGAGTAGGCTGTGTATACTGTACTCAAGAGGAACAAAACACACACTTAAGCATATTCTGAAATATAACCTTGGCTGCATGTGGTGACTCATGCCTGTAATCTCCGCACTTTGGGAGGCCAGGAGTTCAAGACCAGCCTGGCCAACATGGCAAAACCCCGTCTCTACGAAAAATACAAAAATTGAGCCAGGCGTGGTGGCACATGCCTATAATCCCAGCTACTCGGGTGGCTGAGGCATGAGAATCGCTTGAACCACAAGAGGCAGAGGTTGCAGTGAGCTGAGATTGCACCATTGCACTCCAGCCTGGGCGACAGAGTGAGACTGTCTCAAAATAAAATAAAACATGACCTTGACCAAGATTTTTGTCTCTGATATCTGTATAATTAATAAGTTTATTACCAGAAAAGGTACTTTCTCTAACATAATTTACATAAATGTTAACAGGTTAGCTATCAATTTAGCATTTTAAACACAAGCCATTAATAAGAAGTTAACAAATCTATATTGCTAGAAACTTGTGTTAAACTACTTATAAGTCTAGATCGTGCTACAGTTTCAAAATGGCTGATAAACATTATCCTGAACAACTAAAGAGATGCACAGATACTTTTGGTAGAGATGATTCAGGAGGCCTTTAAATCAACTTATTAAAAAATAGGTTCACAGGACCTCAAGGCTATTATATTTCCAAAAGGGAAAAGCGGTCACAGTAAGAATCCAATGAGGGGATTTAAAATAATAAAGTGAACAGGCGTAGTGGTTCATGCCTGTAATCCTAACACTTTGGGAGGCCGAGGCAGGAGGATCACTTGATGCCAGGAGTTCAAGACCACCCTAGGCAACAGAACGAGATCTTGTCTCAAAAATGAAATGAAATGAAATAAAATAAAATAAAAATAATAAAGTAATAAGCAGAGTGGTGAATGAAGCCGACTAAGATAGCAAATTAAGCATATAACTGAAGATACAAATTAAAGCTCCAATTCTCTTCCTTCCACAAACCCACTGTGACAGACTAACCAATCTTCATCTCAATTTTACTGCTTGAAAAGTAAGTCTAATTCCAACACTGCTTTTCAATGATATATGAATCACTAAGGAACACTATAAAGTCAACTAGAATTTCATAAACGTCCAGATAAAAGTGCCAAGCATTGCATTATTCACTAAGGATAGTGAAGGAAGCACAGAATGCAGTTCTTGACTTTAAAGAGGTAAAAAGACAAAGACAAGAAAAATAGTCAAGTGGCTAATTAAGTCTGAGGTATTAAATCAAATTAGAAGTAAAGAAGTGAAAACTGAACAAGAACAGAAATGGAGGAACAGGAATTAATTAATAATGACCTAAAGAGGAAGTGATGAAGCAGAAAGAGATATAGTAATCACATATCAAGTAAGTTAAAAAGAAGTGCTTTTGGGACTACCAAAAGACAAAAAAAAAAAAAACCTCATAAAAGGCATGGAATTTAATTATTACTTAGATAACAGTAACTGAAAGGATGAAAATGTATTATATTTAGCAGTCTTTCATCTTAAAAATCATGGACAAGAAGGAAGGTGTTTGCAATTGTACTATAATAACAGAAACCAACTTCAAAATACCTTGAATAAAAGCAGCTTCAAATACCAAAAAATCCCTCGCCATGAATATCAAAATGTACCCATTTCAGATGACCAATTTTCAAATTCTATTAAAATAGTGGCAATGTCACATGAAATTCTAATTATAAATCAAGGGAACATTAATATTTACTGAGTATCTACATTATGCCCAGTACTTCTGTCTCCATTGCTAACACCTCATTTCAGGCCTGCATTACCTCTCCCACCCGAATCATTTTAATAGCATCCTAACAAGTATCTTAATATCCATTTCTTTTCTCTGATCCATCCTCCACACTGATACATAAAATGATTTCTTTCTAAAATGAAAATGTGAAGGTAGTCTCTTGCTTAAAATTGTTAAGTAGATACCACAACCTATAACACAATGTACAAACTAACTTCTATGATTTGATTCCCACATACCTTTCCAGTCTTTTCTTTTATCTCTTCCAACACTTACCCTTACTTTACCACTATCTCCTTATACTCTTATTTATTTTTAACTACTTGAGGTTCTTCAAACTTATCATGCCATGTTATGCATGTTTCTTTTTTTCTAGTCCCCATTTTAAAGGGCCTTTTGCTCTTCTGCCCTCTTAGCAATGCAAACAGTTACCCAGTTCTACTTTCAAAATCTGTTCCAGCATATCAATATCTATCCCCAGCTTTTCAAGAAAGAAATGAATATTCCTTCCTTGGTGCCTCTATAGATTTGTTATAGGATCTGTAACTCTTACTATATTACTTGCTTAAGGTAAGCTTTTTAGACCATAGCTTCTTGGGAACAGAATCCTAGACTTATTTATCAGTATATCCTTAGAGACCAGTACAATTGGCATATCATAGGCACCCCAAAAAGTTTTAAATCAATGAATGAATAACCAAGCTTCATTATTTAAGATAAAATTTTTCAGATGGGCAAGTTGGCTCACACCTGCAATCCCAGCATTTTGGGAGGCCGAGGCAGGTGAATCACCTGAGGTTGGGAGTTTGAGACCAGCCTGGCCAACATGGTGAAACCCCATCTCTACTAAAAATATAAAAATTAGCTGGGTGTGGCGGCACATGTCTATAATCTCAGCTACTCGGGAGGCTGAGGCACAAGAATCATTTGAACCCAGGAGGCGGAGGTTGCAGTGAGCCGAGATCACGCTGCTGCACTCCAGCATGGGCAACAGACCGAGACTCTGTCTCAAAGAAAAAAAATAATTTTTGTTGCCTATCCCTTTAAAAGCTAGTCTATTATCAGTTGAGTCTTACCATTTATTTTCATGAAATGTCTGATTGAGCCCAAAATAATCACTCCAGGCCAATTTTCTAAAAGTCCAGATTCATCATACAACAATCCCATTCAAGAACTTATAGTAAACATTATTTTAAAGCGCAGTGCCTCCATTTGCCTTTCATGGCTTTCCTACTTGTCTAACCTCCACTCTTCATCAATGCCAGGCCAATTTCATCATCCCTTAAGCCTGGTACATAAATTCTTACCTCTGTCCCTTTGCCCAAACTGTTCAATCTCTCATTCACACTTGATTCTTCCCTTTATCCAATTAAATATTAACCATCTTTTATAGGCCAACCAAGTCTGATTTTTCTCTCATCAAAATTGCATCTGAATGCTCCATCCTCTCCCTAACTATTATAAGCAAAGATACTCAGTACCAGTCATACTGGCACTTCATTCTTTCCATTTTAAGAATGTTACTTTTTTCTTCCCAACCAGATTATCAGCTCCTTCAGGTATCTGATTGTACTCCCTTTATAGATCCCTCACAGTTTTTAGTTACTGTGATAGAAAGGCAACATGGCATAGTGTTTTAAAAACTTTTTAAAAAAAAGCAGGCATGTCCTCTCTTTGAATTAAATCTTATGCTGAAGTCCAATACATTAAAAAGATAAAAGAGGGGCTCTGACTGAAATGGGATGTGGGGATTAGAGTGTTGCTTGCCTGGCCCCTCTGTACTTGCTTAGCCACATGGTGGCAGCCCCTAAAGCATCTCCTGGGGTTCCCTGTAACACAGTTTGAAAACTACTGGGTTCACAATGAGATGCCATCTCACACCAGTTAGAATAACGATCATTTAAAAAGTCAGGAAACAATTGATGCTGGTGAGGATGTGGAGAAATAGGAAAGGTTTTACACTGTTGGTGGGAGTGTAAATAAGTTCAACCATTGCGGAAGACAGTGTGGCAAATCCTCAAGGATCTAGAACTGGAAATATCATTTGACTCAGCAATCCCATTATAGGGAATACACCCAAAGGATTATAAATCATTCTACTATAAAGACATGCACACATATGTCTATTGCAGCACTATTTCCAATAGCAAAGACCTGGAACCAACCCAAATGCCCATCAATGACAGACTGGGTAAAGAAAATGTGGCACATATGCAGCCATAAAAAAAACGAGTTCAAGTCCTTTGCAGGGACATGGATGAAGCTGGAAACCATCAACCACAGCAAACTAACACAAGAACAGAAAACCAAATACTGCATGCTCTCACTCATAAGTGGGAGTAGAACAATGAGAACACATAGAAATAAGGAAGGTCACATCACACACTGGGGCCTGTCAAGGGGTGGGGGGAAAGGGGAGGGAGAGCATTAGGACAAATACCTAATGCATGCAGGGCTAAAAATCTAGATGACAGGTTGATAGGTGCAGCAAACCACCATGGCACATGTATACCTATGTAAGAAACTGCAGGTTCAGCACATGCATCCCAGATCCTAAAGTAAAAAA
>NW_012115877.1:1901229-1958726 GCF_000951035.1 Colobus angolensis palliatus | reverse complement strand
AGCTGGGCATCGTGGAGTGTGCCTGTAATCTCAGCTACTTGGGAGGCTGAGGCAGGAGAATAGCTTGAGCCTGGGAGGCAGAGGTTGCAGTGAGCAGAGACTATGCCATTGCATTCCATCCTGGGCTACAGAACGAGACTGTGTCTCAATAATAATAATAACAAGAACAAGAACAAAAACATTGAATACAAATGGACTAAATTCTCCAATCAAAAAACACAGACTGGCCAAATGGATGTAAAAACAACAGCCATTGGTCAGTTGTCTACCAAGAAATACACTTCTCCTATAAAAACGCACATAGACTAAAATAAAGGGGTGAAAAAAAAATATTCCATGCCAATGGAAACCGAAAAAGAGCCTATAAAAAAGTCACTATACTTAGACAAAATAGATTTCAAGATAAAAACTGTAAAAAGAGACAAAAAAGGTCACTATATACTAATAAAGGGGTAAGTTCAGCAAGAGGACATAATTATTTTATTTATTTATTTAAAGATGGAGTCTCCCCCTGTCGCCCAGGCTGCAGTGCAGTGGCGGGATCTTGGCTTACTGAAACCTCTGCCTCCCAGATTCAAGCGATTCTCCTGCCTCAGCCTCCAGAGTAGCTGGGATTACAGGGGCCCACCACCAACCCCGGTTAATTTTTGTATTTTTAGTAGAGACAGGGTTTCACCATGTCGGCCAGGCTAGTCTCAAACTTCTGACCCAAAGTGATTTGCCCACCTCAGCCTCCTGAAGTGCTGGGATTACAGGCATGAGACACCATGCCCGGCCAGGATATAATAATTTTAAATATATATGCACCCAACACTGGAGCAGCCAGATATACAAAGGAAACATTATTAGAGCGAGAGAGAGAGAGAGATAGGCCCCCAGTACAGTAATAGTTGAAGACTTCAACACCACATTTTCAGTGTTGGACAGATAATCCAGACAGAAAATCAACAAAGAAATATCAGACTTAATCTGCACTACAGACCAAATACACAAAATAGATAATTTAAAGAATATTTCATTTAACGGCTGCATTATACATACTCTTCTCTCCAGCACATGCATCATTCTCAAGAAGACACCATATGTTAAGCCAAAAATAGTATTTAAAATTCCAACAAATTGAAATCATATCAAGGATCTTCTCTGACCACAATGAATTAAAACTAGAAATCAGGCCGGGCGCGGTGGCTCAAGCCTGTAATCCTAGCACTTTGGGAGGCCGAGACGGGCGGATCACAAGGTCAGGAGATCGAGACCATCCTGGCTAACACGGTCAAACCTCGTCTCTACTAAAAATGCAAAAAAATTAGCTGGGCGTGGCGGCGAGCGCTTGTAGTCCCAGCTACTCGGGAGGCTGAGGCAGGAGAATGGCGTGAACCCGGGAGGCGGAGCTTGCAGTGAGCCGGGATCGCGCCACTGCACTCCAGCCTGGGCGACTGAGCAAGACTCCATCTCAAAAAAAAAAAAAACTAGAAATCAGTAACAAGAGAAATTTTTGATATTCTAAACACATGAAAAGTAAACAATATACTCTTGAATAACCAGTGGGTTAGTGAAGAAATTGAAAAAGAAATTAAAAATTTATTGAAACAAATAATAATGGAAACACAATGTACCAAAAATCTATGGGATACAGTGAAATCAGTACTCAGCGGGAAGTTTATAGCTGTAAGCACCAACATCAAAGAAAGTAGAAAAACTTTGAATAAACAACCTAACGATGCATCTTAAGGAAGTAAAAGCAAGAGAAGAAAAGTAGAAAAGATCAATGAAACACGTGGTTTTTTGAAAAGATAAAGTCCACAAACCTTTAGCCAGACTTCTTAAGAAAAAAAAGAGAGAATATCCAAATAAATGAAATCAGAGATGGAAAAGGAGACATTAAAACTGATACCACAGAAATTTAAATGACCATCAGAGGCTACTATGATCAACTATACGCCAATAAATTGGAAAATCTAGAAGAAATGGACTTAGACACATGCAATCTACTAAGATTGAACCAGGAAGAAATCCAAAACCCGAACAGACCAATAACAACTAATGAGATCAAAGTAATAATAAAAAGTCTCCAAAGCAAAGAAAACCTAGAGATCCCAATTTACCTAAATAATTTTCATTTTAGGTTCAAGGGTACACGTACAGGTAAGTTTACCCAATTTATGTGCACGTGTACCCCTGAACCTAAAATGAAAATGTAAAATAAAATAAACATATTACGGCATGTAAAGTCCCAACCGCACCCCCCAAAGAAAAATGAAAAAATGAAAAGCCAAGTACCTAATACCTTCACTGCTGAATTTTACCAAACATTCCAAGAAGTACTAATTCCAATCCTCCTCAAACTATTCTGAAAAACAGAGAAGGAATACTTCCAAATTCTTTCTGAGACCAGTATTACAATGATACCAAAACCAGACAAAGACACATCAAAAAAGGAAAACTACAGGCTAATATTCCTCATGATCATTCATACAAAAATCCTCAACAAAATACTAGCAAAACAAATTGAACAACACATTAAAAAGGTCATTCATCATGACCAAGTGGGATTTATCCTAGGGATGCAACGATGGCTCAGTTTATGGAAATCAGCTGAGTGCGATGGCTCATACCTGTAATCCCAGCACTTCAGGAGGTTGAGGTGGGAGGATCCCTTGAGCCCAGGAGTTCAAGACGAGCCTGGGCAACATAAAGAGACCTCACCTCAACAAACAAACAAACAAACAAACCACAAAAATACATACATACATACACACATATAAATACACACACACACACACACACACACACACACACACACACGGAAAAACAATGTGATACATCATATCAACAAAACGAAGGATAAAAACCATATAATCATTTCAATTCATGCTGGAAACGCATGTGATAATATTCAACATCCCTTCATAATAAAAAGTCCTAAAAACTTGGGTATCAGAGGAACATACTTCAACATATTAAAGTTATATACGACAGACCCACAGCTACTATCATACTGAATGGGAAAAAACTGAAAGTCTTTGCTCTAAGATCTTGAACACAACAAGGATGCCCACTTTCACTACCGTTATTCAACATCATACAGGAAGTCCTAGTAAGAGTAATCAAAGAACACAAAGAAATAAAGCACATACAAATGGGAAAGGAAGAAGTCAAATTATCCTTGTTTGCAGAGGACATGACCTTATATTTGGGAGGGGGGGGAAAAAAAAAACTAAAGACTCCAGTGGGGAGGGGGAGGGCAGGGGAGTGGGGAGAGAAGAGAAGAGAAGAGAAGAGAGAAATAAAACTACTGGGTTCAAATTCTAGCTGTAACACTTACTGGTCATGTACCCTTGTGTAATCACAAACTCTAAGTCTTAGCTTCCTGAGATAATGGGTATGAGACAGGCCTTTATAAACCTTAAAGTTTTCCATAAATTTGAAGAATATTTAACCTTCACAAGACATAAGCTAAGCTGACTATATTATACCATCTTAACAGTTATATCACACAATATTACTGATTGTGAAAGCATTCTGTATTTTAAAGTCCAGATTTATTTAAACTAAAATAAAGCATCCTAAATGTCATTCAATTCTGGAAATCCCAGGTCCTCTGCTTTGTTTCTTGTATTTGAAAATAACTTTCTAATCTCCATTTGGAGGACAAACAATTATAATGATTAAGAGTAATGCTTCTGAGTTGGTCAGGTATGATTTGAAGGCCAGCTTCATGATATGGTGTGTAAACTCGGGTAAGTTACCTAACCTCTCTGAACCTCAATTTCCTCATCTTGAAAATGAAAACAGGACTATCTGCTTTTCAGTTGCTGCTGGATTGAGGAAGATAATCTGAACAATGTCTTGTTTTTCTTAGTATGCTTTCACAGTATACCTCTCAAAGTCAGCAAATAATAAATGTTTATAAAATTAACTGGTTTCTTGCAACCCGAAATTCACCATAAGTATATATTCAAAGTAATTCCCCCTTTTCTAATTGGAAAATTTGTCTGCTACTTCTCATAAAAGTTGAAGTGTAAAGTATATTAGAAAATATGCTAATTAGATATATGTGGCATAAAATATGTGTTTCAGAATATACCTTTTGTGGTGCTATATGGAGAATTGATCAAGCACCCTACCATTTATAATTTTCTAGACAAAATTCTTTATTTTCCTTGAAAAATTCTGAAATATAGCCTTAATCAGATGACTAACTTTCACATTAGTAGTAAAATTTCTTTAGTCCATGTTGGTTTGTTAAGCCAGTGATCTAAATATTTTTACCTTTGGCAGCATGGGAGTATCCCTCTTCTTCTTCTTTTCTGAATTAGGGTCATCTAATAAGTCTGGCTCAAAAGTATAAAGTTCAGTAAGCTCATTCATAGTAAAATGACGCTCCACCTGCTGCTGATCAACAACTCGAAAAGACAGTGACTGCTTAGTTACTTGCCGATCATAAATCTTATCTTCCATGGTTCCCTTTGTAAAAAGAAGGAAGAATATACAAAAAAATTAAATTTTGTAAGCATGAAACTTAATCAAGGATAAATACAGTTACTGGTTAATATGAAATGGTAAAACTTCATGGTAATATATTGCCATAAAGAAAAACTCATCAGCAATTTTGCTTAATTCATGAAAGATTTCATCTGTTTAGCATAGTTTACCATAACAAATAAAATTACGTTACTGATAATTATTCTATATTATCTGACCAAAACGCATTCATGTGTTGCTTTATTTATTTCTGCACTCCGTAGAAGGAGGACAGCAGGCAGATACCAGAGTAAACAGAAATAAAGGGACAGACACAAAAAACATTTAGGTAAATATTGAAGTTAGAAGGCAAGAGAGCAGTTTGATTCCTTTTCAATGTAATATAATAAGCTATCAATAAACACCATAAACTGCCTTTATATCATCTTATTTTCTATGATTTCAAGACAGAAAACAAATATAAAACGCCATATCCATTACACATAAACTACATTAATTAAATGTATACATATTACATTAAATGTATATTAAATATAAAAATTACGTTATAAATGAGAATGTACAGAAGTTATAAACAGGAAAGAAAAATATAAAAGAAAATTGAATAAATAACAGGAAAGAGTTTACATAAAGTTGTCAATCAACTTATATACTAAAGAAGATCAAATAAGCAAGGATCTACCAAAAAAAAAACCAGTCTCTGGTTTGAGAAGCCCAGATTTGGAGGCAGGTTGAGAGGGGTTGCATCTGCTGTGGGTAGCATCCACTAAATCTGTTTACTCATGCAAAACAATCTCAACCTGAGAAAGATGACATTACAGAAATGGATACACTACAAAACAGAAAATCAAGAAAAGCCAAAACTGACTTCTGCTGCTTTATGTACAGAAATGGTATTTCCAACTTTATTTCCCTCTCTGTAATACATATATGTTTCATACCTCTAAAATATTATCCATTTCACACGAACTTTCAATATGAAAAAGAGAATTATAAACCTACCTGAGCTAAGAACCTATATACATATACAGGCTTAGTCTGTCCAAAGCGATAAACTCTGAATATACTCTGGATGTCATAAGATGGATTCCAAGAAGCATCAAATATAATTACTCGATTAGCAGCTACCAGATTAATTCCTAGAGATCCTGCTTTAGTAGAAATGATAAATAATCGCCCTCTGAAAATGAAAATATAGAATGCTTCAGTAATTAGTACTTTACAAATATTTTAATTACAATATGACTTTTTGATACTTAGGCAGTTTTTTTTTTAACTATCAAGAGTTCAGAGAAGTCATTTCTTACTTACTGAAGAAAATAAGATATTATCTAAGGAGTCAGGATGATAATACATATGCCTAGGAAGAATCCTATTGTTGGAAAATAAAATAGTCTGATTTAGGAATAAAGATGAAATGAAAAATTAAATATTTACAATGTGGTCAAGGTTTTATTTACAGATTTCTGAATAAATTTAGAGAATTTATATTTAACTTGAAAGTCTATATTGTATTGGGTACAGCTAGGGGCACTAAGTACATCAAAATGAAGGACAATGCAAAAGTAGGTGAATATGTAGGAGTGACTCAACATTTATAATACAGCATAATGAATATAAGGAGAGACGTTAGATAGATGCAAGGTACTGGGGTAGGTAAAATAGGAGCAAGAAGACAGACACAGGGCTCCAGGAAGGGTGTGTCTAAAGAAAAAAAAAGAAACTGATAGATTACCTGATTTGTTGGAACACAAACATTTATAGTTTTTTTCTTTCTTTTTTTTTTTTTTTTGAGACAGAGACTCGCTCTGTCAGCCAGGCTGGAGTGCAATGGCGCAATCTCAACTCACTGCAACCTCCGCCTCCTAGGTTCAAGCGATTCTCCTGCCTCAGTCTCCTGAGCAGCTGGGATTACAGGCGCAACACCATGCCTGGTTAATTTTTGTATTTTTAGTAGAGATAGGGTTTCGCCATGTTGGCCAGGCTGGTCTTGAACTCCTGACCTAAGGTAATCTGCCCACCTCAGCCTCCCAAAGTGCTGGGATTACAGGTGTGTGCTACCATGCCTGGCCAGGATTTATGATATTTCTGTAGTAGAATTTAGAAATGAATTGGTGATAGGTATATAGAATACTAAGCAAATGGTAAAAACAAATCATTACTTCAGCAAAATATAATAAATAAGTACACAAAAAAGGAAAAACGCAGTATTCAAGTGGCTTACAAATATTTACATAGCCACAATAAAGAAAACACTGCAAATTAATTTAGGCAAATATGAAAAATTGTACTGGGTAAACGAATGAGGAAAAGTGTGCATGTACTTGTGGTAAATCACTACCTTACACTTTAGAAAGGATGTATGTAAGTAAGAATTGCCAAGAGTTGAAGTTGGTTACTTCCAGAAAGCAGAAATCACAGGTAGAAAGAGATTTGGTCACGGGACTGGTTTTTATTTGAAGCCTTGTAAAACTATCTGTTTTTTAAAAATATGTAAATATATTACTTTGATATTAATGAAAATTTAATTTGAAAAGATTGGATAAACACTTTTTGAAAATAAAAACAACTCTAAGGAAAAAAATTACTCAGTTCCACTCCCCAGAAACAACCTCCATTCAAATCATGATATATTTCCTATAGGTTTCTTTTTTTTTCTGAATATATACTTTTTAAATTTTGCAGTCGGGATAACATCTGTATATACAATATGTATTAAGAACAGTTCCCCATGCCGGGCGCAGTGGCTCACGCCTGTAATCCCAGCACTTTGGGAGGCCGAGGCGGGTGGATCACCTGAGGTCGGGAGTTCGAGACCAGCCTGACCAACATGGAGAAACCCCGTCTCTACTAAAAATACAGAATTAGCTGGGCCTGGTGGCACATGCCTGTAATCCCAGCTACTAGGGAGGCTGAGGCAGGAGAATTGCTTGAACCTGGGAGGCGGAGGTTGCGGTGAGCCGAGATCGTGCCATTGCACTCCAGCCTGGGCAACAAGAGTGAAACTCAGCCTCAAAAAAAAAAAAGAACAGTTCCCCAAATTTCTTGGTAAACATCATGCTTGGTAGCTGCATAGTATTGCACTGGATGACTGTACAATAATTTAATAATTTGCTTATCGCTGGTAACTTATAGAGTGACAAAAATCCCTGGAATATAATAAGCTCTCAATAATCAACACAAAATTTCTTTTCTTTCATGAAAGAAAATTAATTACTAAAATGCCATACTAATTACACTTATAGCATTCATTATACACTAGAATGCAAAGAAACTCTAAATTTAAATGATGGGGAAAAGTTTACAATTTAGTTTACCAATCATATTATATACTAATGAAAAATCCTGGTATAAAATAAATAGAGATAGTAAATTCATGTTTTATGTCAATTTGGAACTACCACACATCTATGAATATAGACTATAGAAATTATCATAAAAGTTGACCAATTTTGAAGAAAATGTATTTATCACAGTGTTATTTTATAGTAGCATAAGGTTGAAAATTAAACAATATGTATAACATAGAGAACTAAATTACACTCTGGCTATGTTGCCATTAAAAATCCAAATACTACGTTATGTGGAAGAAAAGCAGAATATAGAGCCTTACTAAATACAATTGCAAATGCATTAAAAACAAAAACATATACACACAATGTTAAGAGTGGTTCTCTGTGGTCAATGGGATTATGATGACAAGTTTCATCTTTATACCTCTATAACACATATTCATTACAGAGAATGAACTGTAGCTTCTTTAACTAGAGGACACGCTTGAAGGTATATGGGTAAATGCTGGTCGAAAATTATTCCAGTTATTAATGTCTATCCCACATAAGCAAAAGATGGCATAGAGCTATACAAAAGAATCAAGCATATAGAATGCTATAAACTATGTAGGTTAAAAAACACACAGACATACATACACACACAACACACACGAAACCTTAAATAACTTCAATATGCAAGTCCATATTGAGATAAACTACCCAATACATTTTTTAGATATTCTTAATACTAAGTATTAGTATTAAAGTATATACTCAAAACAAACATAATTAAAATATAAAGGATGATTTGCACAGTGCTCATATAAACCATCCTATACATGTCTTTTGATAAAAGCATTTCTGTCAGGTACATATCTAAGAGTGGAATTGCTGAGTCATAGGGTATTTACACGCACTGCTAAACTGAACAAATAGTTCTGTAAAGTAGTTCTTCCAATTCATATTCCCACCAGCAGTATATAAGGCTCCCAGTTGTTCAGGTCCTTGACAACTCATGGTACTGTCTTTTTGTTTTTATTATAACCTTCGAAAACAGTTTAAGGTTCACAAAAATTATACCAGTTGAGTTCCCATATATCCTTCACTCGGCTTCCAATGGTAACCTACAACTTATATAACAACAATACATTGTCAAAACCAGGAAATTGATGTTGGTATGAACTCAAGTACAGAGCTCATTTGGGTTTCATCAGTTTTTGTTTGATGTATAGTTCTACAAAATTTTATCATGCATGTAGAATCATGTAACCATTACCAAAGCAGGATACAGAACTGTTCCATTATCACACACAAAAAAAACCTTTCTTGTGTTTTCCCTTCGTATTCATGCCCTTCCCCTAACCCTAAACCCTGTCAACTACAGATCTGTTCTTTATCATTATACTTCTGTCAAATTGCAAGGTTATATGACAAGTATGTTTAGTTGTTTAGTTTTGTTTTTTTGAACTGTCAAATTGTTTTCCAGAATGGTTGTTTTCATTTTATATTCCCACTAGTAATGTAGGATGAATCTAGTTTCTCTATATCCTCACTAGCATTTAACGTTGTCACTATTTTTTATTTTAGCCATGCTGATAGGTGTGAAGTGACAACTCATGTGGTTTTAAATTACATTTTCTTTCGTTTCTAGAGACAGGATCTCACTCTGTCTCCCCGGATGGAGTGCAGTGGCACAATCACAGCTCACTGCAACCTTGAATTCCTGGGCTCAAGTGATCCTCCTGCCTCAGCCTCCTAAGTAGCTATGACTATAAACATGTGCCACCATGCCCAGCTAATTGTATTTAATTTTTTGTAAAGATAGATTCTCACCATGTTGCCCAGGCTGGTGTTGAATCCGAGGCCTCAAGTGATACTCCCACCTCAGCCTCCCAAAGCCCTGGGATTGCAGGCCTGAGCCACCAGCCTCACCTAAGTTACATTTCCCTAATGGCTAGTGATGCTATCTTTTCATATGCTTATTTGCATAGCCTTCCTCAGAGAACTGTCAGTTCAAGTCCTTTGCCCATTTACTAACTGAGTTGTTTTCTTTCTGAGAGTTCTTTATACATTCTGAATGATTCCTTTGTTAAATATGCAAATTGCAATTATTTCTCCAAGTCTGTAAGTTGTCTTTTCCTTTTCCTAAGAGTCTTTCACAGACAAAAGTTTTTAATTTCGATTAAGTCCAATTATTGATTTTTTATTTAATGGATTATATGCCTTTGGCATCATGACTAAGAACTCTGCCTAACCCTAGATGCAGAAGATTTTCTTCTGTTTTCTTATATAAGTATAATAGTTTTACATTTAGATTTATGATGCATTTTGATTTTTTAAAATATGGGTAAGGCTTAAGTAAAGGTGTTTTTGGCCTATGAAAGTCTAATTGTTTCAATACCAGTTTTTGAAAAGGCTATGCTCTCTCCATTTAATTGCTTTTGCATCTTTTGTCAAAACCATTTTTAACTTGAATTTCTCTGATGATTAATAAGGATCACCATGCTTTCATACATTTACTGGCCATTCAGATATCGTCTTTTGTAAAGTCCTGTTCAAGTTTTTGCCCATTTTTCTATTGGGTTGTCTAGTTTATCCTATTGATTTTTAAGAGTTCTTTATATATCCTGGATGAGACCTTTTTAGATGTATATATTGGGAATAGCTTCTCCAACTTCGTGACTTGCCTTTACACTCTTAATGTGAAATGACATTTATATTAGTCAGGGTTTTCCAGAGAAACAGAACCAACAGGAGTTAAGAACTTCTGTGTACATGCATGTGTGTGTGTGTGTGTGTGTGTGCGTGCGCGCGCGCACAGACATATTACGAGATTTGCCTCACTGTGATTATGGAAGCTGCGAAGTGCTACAATGTGCTGTTCACAAGCTGCAAAACCAGGGAGCTAATCGTATAAATCCTGATCCCAGTTCAAAGGACTGAAAATCAGGCAGCCCTAGGCTATGGGTGGGGGCAGTTGGTATAAGTCCTAGTCTGTCTGAGTCTGAAGGCTGAAGAACCACGATTACCAATCTCCAAGGGCTTGATAAGATGGATGTCCCAGCTCAAAGAGAGAGAGAGAGCAAATTTGCTCTTCTTCTGCATTTTTGATCAATTCAGGCCCTCAATGGATAGGATGATGCCCACTCACACTGATGAGGGCAATCTTCTTTACTCAGTCTACTAATTCAAATACCCTTTCAGGAGCACCCTCACAGACATATCCAGAAGTGCTTTATCAGCTGCATGGGCACCTCTTAGCCCAGTCAAACTGACACATAAAATTAACTATCACACCTTTGGTGAACAGAAGTCCTTAATTTTAATGAAGCCCAAATTACCAATCTTGTATATATACAAGGAACAGAAGGCAGCTCTGAAAAGTGAGAAGGATGAGGCAGATAGGTAGGGCCCTCAGGATATAAAGGATAATGTGGTACTGAGTTTCATGGGCTACCTTTTTATTTTTAAAATCTTGTTTCTTTTGAGACAGGGTCTTGAATTGTCACCCACACTGGAGTGCAATTGCATGATCACAGCTCAATGCAGCCTTGACCTGCTGGGCTCAAACACTCCTCTCACCTCAGCCTCCCGAGTAGCTGGGACTACAGAAATGCACTAATGCACCCAGCTAATTTTTAAATTTTTTGTGGAGACAGGGTCTCACTATGTTGCCCAGGCTGGTTTTCAATTCCTGGGCTCAAGTGATCCTCCTGCCTTGACTTCCCAAAATGCTGGGATTACAGGTGTGAGCCACCGAGCCCAATGTTATAGACTTTCTTTCTGCCTCATGTATCCTAGATTGGCTGCTGAAGAACTCCAGAAGGTGCTGTCAAAAAAATCTCCAAGAAAAGCCGACCCTCCAGCCACAGGACCAGGAAAGGGGCAGCATAGCAAGACAGAAAATGTTAGGATAACCACTCAATTCCAACCAAACAGTACAGCAAAAAATGTAGCTGAACCTCATCCTTCTACTGTAACCAAGTTATAACAAGGCACTGCCAGGGTGGGGTCAGAGAAGTCTGATTTAACAAGGTCCTCCCTATGATCCAACAGCGTCAATGAAGGCCATGTAGGGAAACAATACATCCACCCACACCCAGCAGTTACAAGAAAACCCCTTCCCTTCCTACTGGAATTATACCACCATCCAGTAACTAATGAGTCACCCCCTGTGGGTGGAGGCCATCTGAAAAGAGGTAAACAGGTAATCTTGAGCCTCTGTCCCCCAACCTAGCCAAGGTAATACCAGTAGAGGCCTAGTGAGGAGACTGAACTCCCACTATCAACTGGCAACAATGTGGTAGGGCCCTGCCAAAACATTTGTCAGAAGATGCCTACTATAACAAATGATTTAAACAAAATCCAGCATCTCATGATATAGTAACCAATATGCCCAGTTTAAATAGAAGAACTTTTTCATAATAAGAACCAGAAAAATCTCAAGTTCAATGAGAAAAGACAATCAACAGACACCAACACTGAGATGACATAAATGTTAGAATTGTCTGACAAGGATTTTTAAAGTAGTCATTATAAAAATGGCTCATAAGCAATTATTAACATACCTGAGACAAATGAAACAAATATTCTCAGCAAAGAAACAGAAGACATAAAAAAAGAACCAAATGAAAATTTTAGGCTGGGCACGGCAGCTCAGGCCTGTAATCTCAGCACAGTGGGAGGCAAAGGCAGGCAGATTCCTTGAAATCAGGAGTTCCAAACCAGTCTGGCCAACATGGTGAAACCCCGTCTGTACTAAAAACACAAAAGTTAGCTGGGTGTGGTGGTGCATGCCTGTAATCCCAGCTACTTGGGTGGCTGAGGCATGAGAATTGCTTGAACCTGGAAGGTGGAGTCTGCAGTGAGCTGAGATCTTGCCACTGAACTCCAGCTTGGGCAAGAGTGAGACCCTGTCTCAAAAAAAAAAAAAAAAAAAAATTAGAACTGAAAAATAAAACAGAAATTAAAACTCAGAGTGAGTTGAGTAGAATGCAGAGAGCAGAAGATTTGGTGACTTTGAAGACTACACAACAGAAATGGCCTAATCTGAACAACAGAGAAAAATGGAGTGGAAAAGAAACTCATTTATCCATGGGACTATAACAAAAGATTTAACATTTTTGTCATTAGAGTCCTAAAGGAAGAGGAGAAAGGAGGAGGGGCTGAAATTCAAAGAAATAATGACTGAAAATTACCAATATGCATTAAGAAACATGAATCTGCAGGTTTAAGTAGTTGAATGAACCACAAACAGGATAAACCCAAACAAATCCGTGACAAGATACATCAGTCATCTTCCGAAAACGTAGAAAAATAATCTTGAAAGAAGAGAAAAACAACACCTTATCTAAGGGGAAAAAACAATTCAAACAGCAAGTTTCTCATAAGAAACCAGGGAGGCAAGAAGGTAGTGACACATATTTTTCAAGTACTGAAAGGAAAGAATTGCCAACCCAGAAATCTACATCCAGCTGAAATACCATTCAAGAATGAAGGGGAAATCATTTGTTGCCAGCAGACTTGCTGTTAAAGAATAGCTAGGCCAGGCGTGGTGGCTCAGGCCTGTAATCTCAGCACTTTGGGAGGCCAAAGCAGGCGGATCACTTGAGCTCAGGGGTTCAAGACCAGCCTGGGAAACATGGTACAACCCCATTTCTACAAAAAAAACAGAAATTAGCCAGGTGTGGTGGTGTGCACCTGTAGTCCCAGCTACTTGGGACGCTGAGGTGGGAGGATGGCTTGAGCCTGGGAGGTCAAGCTGCAATGAGCCAAGACTGTACCACTGTATGCCAGCCTGAGTGACAGAGCAAGACCCTGCTTAAAAAAAAAAAAAAAAAGGAATGGCTAAAATAAGTTCTGTAAATATAAAGTAAATGATAAAAGAAGGATTACTGAAATGTTAGGGAGAAGTAACAACGAAAACAGCAAATAATAAATATGAGTCAATACAACACTTTCCTCCGGTTGTGTTTTCTAAATTATATTCTATGGTTGAAGAAAGATGATTACACTGACTGATATGGTTAAACACTTGAGACAGTCATATTATAAAAAGGGAATCAAAAGGATATAAAGAGTTAAGGTTTCTGCACGTCAATTAAACTGGCAAAATGACACCAGTAGACTGTAGTAAGTGTGTGTATATGTATGATGTAACACCTACAGCAACCACTATCAAAGCTATACAAAGAGAAACACTAAAAAAACTATAGATTAATCAAAATAGAATTTCAAAAATATAAAACTAACCCACAGGAAGGGAGGAAAAAGAAATCATAAACAAAAGAAAATAGAATGAAAGAGAACAAATTGAACAACAACAAAAAAATGGTAGACTGAAGCCCTACACTAAATATAAACGGTCCACATACATCTTTTAAAAGAAAGATTGAGTGGATAAAAAATAAAACAAAAAACATGACCCAACCACATGCTGTCTACAAGAAACTCACTTCAAATACAACAACATAGGTGAGTTGAAGTAAAAGGATGAAAAACTATATAACATGCAAACACCAATCAAAATAAAACAAGAGTGGTTATATTAGTATCAGATAAAATAGATTTCAGAGCAAAGAAGATTATGAGGGATAGAGAGGGGCACAGCAACACTAAACGTGCATAATAAACAACAGAGCTAAAAATATCAGAAGTAAAACCTGACAGAAGAAACAGAAAAATCCACAATTATAGTTGGAGATTTCAGCCTTCCTCTCAAAAACTGATAACCACATAGACAAAAAAAAATCAGCAAAAGTAAAGAAGAATACAATAACCTTATCGAAGAACAAAATCTAATCAATATTTATAGAACACTCACCCAACAACAGCAGAGTACATATGCTCTTCAAGGGCCAGTCTACTCGGGGCATAAAACAAAGCACAACAAACTTAAAAGAATTGAAATAATACAGATTATATTCTGAACATAATTGAATTAAACTAGAAATCCACAAAAGAAAAATAATGGGAACCTCCAAATGCATGGAAATTAAACATGCTTCTAGCTATGAGTCAAAGATGAATTCTGAAATAAAAATATACTGAACTAAATGAACATATAACATATCGAAGTTTGTATAACTAAAGCAGTGCTGCAAGGGAAGTTTGTAACACTAAATGCTTACATTAGAAAAGAAAAAAAGCCTGAAATCAAATTAGTAATCTAAGCTTCTACCTCCCGAAAGTAGAACAGTAAGAGCAAAACAAACCAAAAGCAAGATGAAATTAAAATATGAAAAAAAAAAAAGAAAATCAAGGGAATAAAACACTAGTTATTTGTAACAATTAATGAAATTGACAAACCTCTAGCAAGACTAATAAAAAGAAAACACACAAATTACCAGTATCAGAAGTGAAACAGAACCTATCACTATAGACCCTAAAGACATGAAAAGTATATTAAGAAAATGCTATGAACAATTCTACACATACATTTGAAATTACAATGAAATGAACCAACTCTTATAAAAGCACAAACTACCACAACTCATTCAATATAAAATAGATCACTTGAATAATCCTAAAACTATTGAGGAAATTTAATTAGTGATTTCTAAACTCCTCAAAAAAGAAATCTTCAAGACCAGAACTAGTTTCACTGGCAAATTTTACCAAACTTTTAAGATTAACACAAATCCCCATAATTTTTGTCAGAAAATAGAAGAGAAAACAATTACTGACTTATTTTATGAGGTCAATATTAACCTGATACCAAAACCAGACAACGAAAACAACTGAATATATAACAGTAACTCTCATAAATATCTCTCAACAAAATATTAGCAAACAGAACCAAGTACTATATAAAAACAATTATCCTTACGATCAAGTGGAGTTTTATTCCAGGCATGAAAGGTTGGTTCAGCATTCAAAAACCAATCTACATAGCATACCATATTAACAGATTAAGAAGAAAAAACAGATGATACTGAGGCAGAAAAAGCATTTGACAAATGTAAACACCCATTCATCATAAAAACTCTGAGAAAATTAAGAATAGAGGGGAACTGCCTCAACTTGATGAAGAGTAATTACAAAAAAAGTACAGCATGGCTGTGCATTCCTGCTCAAAGAGGCTGAGGCAGGGGGATCCCTTGAGCCTAGGAGTTTGTGGCTGCAGTGAGGTATGATCACACCACAGAACTCCACTCATGGTGATAGACAGAGACCTTGTCTCAAAACAAAAACAACCCCCTGACCCAAAAAAAACAACCTTACAGCTAACAACATAGTTAATGAAGACAGAATGCTTTTCTCCTAAGATCAGGAAGAAGGTAAGGATGTCCACTCTCACCACTGCTACTATTACTCTTAAGTTTTAACCAGTATGAGGTATAGGGAGGGACACAGCAATACTAAACATAATAAACAGAGCTGAAAATATCAGAAGCAAAATCTGACATAACTTAAAGGAGAAACAGACAAATTCACATTTACAGTTAGAGACTTTTCTTGTAGTAAGACAAGAAAAGGAAACAAACAGCATACAGATCATAAAAGAAATAAAACTATCCCTACTTGCAGATGGTATAATGGTCTTAGAAAATCCAAAGAAATCTATAAAACAAACTCCTAGAACAAATCAAGTCAGCAAGATTACAGACAAAAGATCAACACAAAAACCAACTGCATTTCTATATTTGAGCAATGAACACATGGAAACAAAAATAAAAAATATAGTATCTAGCTAAAAAAAAGAGAAATACCTGGGTGTAAATCTAACAAAAGACCTACAGGACCTGTATACTGAAAACTACAAAACACTAACAGAAGGAATCAAAGATCAACATTAATGGAGACATACACTGAGTTCACTGATCAGAAAACTCAATAAAGTTATCAATTCTCTGCTGCTAAAAGTATTACAATTGAAAAATGGTATCAATTCTCTCCAAATTAGTAACAGGCTTAATACAATTCCTATTAAAATTATTGCAAAACTTTCATAGATTTAGACAAGATTATTCTAAAATTCATATAAAAAATTAGCTAAAACAATCTGTGAAAGGTAGAACAAAGTGGGAAGAATCATTAAATGTGCTTACTACACAGTTATAGTAATCAAGACTATGTAGTAATGATGCAGAGAAAGACATTCGGAATAAAGGAATAGAATAGCAAACTGAAAAACAGCCCAACACAAGGACAGCCAACTGATTTTTCACAAAGGTGCAAAACCAATTCAGTAAAGGAAGGATGGTTTTTTCTTTGTTTTTTTTTTTTTGAGAGAGTCTTCCTCTGCCGCCCAGGCTGGAGTGAAGTGGCACAATCATGGCTCACTGCAGCCCCGACCTCCTGATCTCAAGTGATCCTCCCACATCAGCCTCCAGAGTAGCTGGGACTACTGGTGTGCATCACTATGCCTGGGTAATTTTTTATTTTTGGAGATAGGGTCTCGCTATGTTGCTCAGGCTGGTCTTGAATTCCTGGGCTCAGCCTCCCAAAGCACTAGGATTACAAGTATGAGCCACTGTGCACCACGACAGATAGCTTTTTTCAACAAATGATGCTGCAGCAATTGAACATCCACAGCCAAAAATAAGAATCTTTAAACTTCACACCTTATACAAAAATTAACTCAATATACCATGGACTGAAACATAAAAGGTAAAATTATAAAACTTGTAAAACGCAACACAGGAGAAAATCTTCAAGACCTAGGGGTTTGAGGAAGAGTTCTTAGACTTGACATCAGAAGCATGAGCAAAACAAAGAAACAAACATTGATAAACTAGATTTCATCAAAATTAAAATCTTTGTTCTCTGAAAGACCCTGTGAAGGGGATGAAAAAACAAGCCATAAACTGGCAGGAAATATTTGCAAACCATATATCTGACAAAGGACGCATATCTAGATTATATATATAAAGAACTCTCAAAACCTGCAATAAAAAAACAAGCAATCCAATAAGAAAATGGACAAAAAGACATAAAGGGATTTTCACCCAAGAGGATATACAATATTTGATGGCAAATAAACACGTAAGATGCTCAATATAACTGGTTGTCAGGAAATGCAAATTAAGACCACAATAAGAAACTACTACATACCTACCAGAACACCTAAAATAAAAAATAGTGATAATACCAAATGCTGGTGAGGATGTAGAGAAACTTATTTCTCACACATTGCTGGTAAGACTATACAATGGTACAGTCATTCTAAATAAGAGTTTGGCAGTTTCCTTAAAAAGTAAGACATACTTACCATATGACCTAGCCACAGCACACCTGGGCATTTATCCTAGAGAAATGAAAACTTAGGTGCACATAGAAATCTGGAACACAGTGTTCACAGCAGCTTTACTTATAATAGCCAAACCTGGACAAAATGAAAATGTCCTGCAATAAGTGAATGATTAAACATCTGTGGTACATCCATCCCATAGAATACTACTCTGTAATAAAAAGGAACAAACTATTGATATATGTGACAACTTGGATGGAATTCAAGGGCATTAGGCTGAGTGGAAAAAGCCAATCTCAAGAGGTCACATATAGAGAATGATGCCATTTTTATGACAGTCTTAATATGACAAAATAATAGAGACGGAGCATAAATAGTCATTGTCAGGGGTTAAGGTTAGTGACAAGGTTGGCAGTAAAAATGGCTGTGACTATAAAAGAGTAGTGAGAGAGAGAGCTTTGTGGTGATGGCATATTTCGGTATCTTGATTGTGTACATGTGGAAAAAATATATATGCAAACATTGAAACACTGTCAACTACTTAGTTTTGATATTGAAATATAAGTATATAAGATTTAACCATTGGGGAAAATTAGGCAAAGGGTTCACAGGACCTCTGTGTACTTGCAAGTTCAGGTGAATCTATAATCATTTCTAAATTAAAAGTCAGACAAACAAACCAAAAATAGTATCAAGCTAACCAGGCACTCTGAGACTGCTGAAAACTACTTCCAGGTCACACAAAACAACGTTAGAAATGGTCATTATCTTAAAGTTTATTTTAATGTGTCTTTCAGATTGTTTTGGCATAAACGAGGATTATATTTATATCCTATTTATTGAAAATTACTGAGTCATGAAAAATTAGAATATATAGAGATATAATCTAAAACATTTGTGGATTTTTTCTTTGCTCTTTTCATTTTGTTTTTTGTTTCATTTTCCGTTTGTTTGTGGATTTTTAGAGACAGCATAACATTTGTGGGTTTCATGTGTATGGGTTCAGCTACTCAAGAGCAACTCCCCAAACTCATAATATACATGTACAGGTTGAGCATCCCAAATCTGTAAGTCTGAAATCCTAAATTCTCCAAAGAAAATGCTCATTGGGGCATTTTGGATTTCGGATTTTCAGATTTGGGATGCTCAACAGGTAAGAATATAATACAAATATTCAAAAATCTGACAAAAAAAATCCCATATCTGAAATGTTTCTGGTCCCTAGCATCCCCAAGCATTTTGGATAAGAAATACTCAACCAGTATATACCTGAAGCATGAATTTGAATGAGATGCTTTTTGACATATGTTTAGGGGTAATTCACTAGTGAGTTAGCCAAGCTGACAGCTCAACATCTAAATTTCAATGTTTTTCCCTACTAGTCATCAAGTACAAATGTCATGTGACAGATTATATGCCACTGTCATATTTTAAAATTTGGAAAACCGAGCAAGCCAAAGGTTTAGATTATGTTTGAGAAATTTGGGTTACTTAATAAAATTACTTCTTCACACTCATGCACAAATAATAATTTGTTTAAACATGTAAAACAGAATATAAAAATGTATTTATTCTTTAAGCAGTTATATAATCAATCATATACATTTATAATTTAACTGTATTCAAATCATCCCTTTGTAAGCTCTCTTAGGCTACAGGTTTTCAATAATTAATAATCTTCCTAAAATGTAACTGAAATTTCTCTAGCCTTAAGCCTAGGTTTAGTTCATGATGCTGCTAAAATTAAAACATGTTTTAAACAAACAGTATAACATTCTCCGTAGTTTAAAATATTTATCAAGGCATACTTCAGCCATCTTTCTATTAAACTAACCCCATCTCTTTTATCTTTTTCTTAAATGCCTTGCTTTCTTACATTTATGTATGTGTATATGTATGTGTATGTGCATATGTTTAGATGTATGTATAGTCATGTGCCACATAATGTTTTGGTCAATAACAGACAGCATATACAAAGGCAATCTCATAAGATTATAACACATATTTTTACTGTATCTTTTCTATGTTTAGATATGTTACATACACAAATACCATTGTGTTCCAATTGCCTACAGTATTCAGTACAGTAACATGCCATACAGTTTTGCAACCTAGGAGCAATAAGCTATATCATAGAAAGCCTACTGGTGTACAGTATACTCTGTGATATTTGCACAGTGACAAAATTGTCTAATGATGCATTTCTCAGAATGTATACTGGTTGTTAAGCCACATGTGACTATATATAAAACTTTTCCTTTCCAAATGTAGTTTGATTTTGTCAATTAGTAACAGCTTAAAACAATTCAACAATACACACACAAAATGCCTTGTATCTACAGTTAATGATATTAAAATGGTCAATAAGTACATGAAAAGATGCTCAACATCATTTATCATTAGGGAACAGCAAATTAAAATCACAAGAGATACCACTACACATACATTAGAATGAGTAAAATATTTTTTTAAAAAAATGACAATACCACATACAGACAAGAATGTAAGGAAACTGGAACTCTCATACAACTGCTGGTGGGAATGCAAAATTTTACAGTCACTTTGGAAAACTGCTTGATAGTTTCTTACAAAGATAAATGTAAACTTACTATATGACCCAGCAATCACAATCCTAGGATTTTGTTTCATTTAAGTAAATACTTATGTTCACACAAAAACTTGAACATGAAAGCTTAGAGTAGCTTTGATTTTAATTCCAAAACCTGGAAACAACTCAAATGTCCCTCAAGTGGAAGTAGCTAAACAAACTGTGATATATCCCTATAATGGAAGACTATACAACAATTTTTAAAAAGAATTGGTATATGCAACAACGTAGGTGATCCTCAAATAAATTTCACTAAGTGAAAGAAATGAGACTCAAAAGGCTACAAGTTATATGATTCCATAAGTGAATTCAGTGGGTAGGGAGTGATGACACTGTTTTGCATCCTGACTGTATCTTGTATTTGCTAAAAACATTCAAATACACAATAAAAATATTGAAATGTACTGTATGTAAATTTTAAAATTAATTATTTTAATGTTTCTATATATACAGAAAATTTTTCCTACCTCACATTAGTTTCATCGTTAAATTCTTCAGCCCACTTCTTCCTTGACTGTGCAGTAGTGGAACCATCTAAACGGTAATAGTCAATGTTTCGAAGCCACTTCCCCTCACCTGAAAATTTAACAAAAGAACACAAAAGGAATTTGATATATCGCTCTGCTTACTAGTAAGAACAGATTTTCCACCTTGCTCATCATTTAAAAGTGGGTTATATACATTCTATCTGTATAGCCAAATATATTATATACTTTTCTTAATCAAGGAATAATTATATTATAAATAAATTCACCACAGATTTCATTCAAATAGATAGTGATGAGCACAGGTATTTTTAAAACCTATTTCATCTACACGAGAATTTCTTAAAAGGGTTTCCTTAATTAGAATCCATAAAACTGTCAAAAGAATATGATTAAATTTATATTTCGCTCATGAGGCATACTTTTAGTTATATCTGTAAATGGCCACGTTTTTCTCCTTATCAACAACTTGATAATGATCAAATAAAAATCAGAGATAAAGAATGTCTTTATTCATTTACTGAACAAATACTTACTGAATGCCTACTATGTGCCAAAAATTATTCTATGGGGTTTACACAAATTTCAGTGTGTTTCCATTTCAAAAGTGGTGTGTGTGTAAAGGAGTACAACTTCATGAGTTAACGATATGACATGACAATTTTGGACAGTGAGGGAAAGTTTTTTTTGTTGTTGTTTAATCTACACCAGGAAGAAGTGAGGTGAAATTTTACCCAAGACTTGCACTGATACTAAAATACCAAGAGATTAAGGGCATATGACATTTTTATAATTTATCATACATAATTTCTATTCTAATTATTTAACTGTAAACACAATGCTACCATTTCCCATCCAAGCAAAATTCTGCATGCCCCAGAGCCTTAAAATAAAACAGTTAACAAAACTGAGATTTATTTATGTCTTTTCAGCAAGCTCTTTAAATTTAGCACATTAGTCAAAAAAAAAGATGCTTTTCCACATGTTTCTTACCTATATCTTCACTGATATAGAAAACCCAGAATTTCCTTCCTAAAAATTCATTAATGCTTATGAAAGTCATTTTATTTGTGTTTTTTTTTTTTCAGTTAGAAAAAAAGGCATACACATCCAAGGAAAAAATAATTTGAGATGGATAGTTGGATAAAAAGGTAAGAGGCTGGAGTCACATTTGCATTAATTGTTCACTTGAACAGGATAATTATTAAAACAAACAATCATAAATGAATGGAAAATGATATGACTATTTTAAAAAGCATTTCAACATACTCACCTTTTATCATAATGCAAATGAATATCTCTAATACCACCTCGATGAATCCAACACTTAAAAACTGATAGAGTCACTATAGGTTAGTAGTTAAGAACACAGACTTTGGAGTGACACTCCCTGAGTTTAATCTCAGTTTCACCATTTACTAACATTTTCACTTATGGCAAGTAATTAAACTCCTTGTGCCTCAGTTTCTTTATCTGTAAAATGAAGATAATCAGAGTACCTACTGCATAGGGTTGTTATGAGGATTAAATGAGATAATATTCTAAAAACTACTTAGAATGGTGCCTGTCACACGGTAATTAAAAGCTTACTGAGTACTTAATATTATCACTCAAGATTCCATGACAAATTACACCTGCCTCTATTATGGCACATAATATATGTGTTTGATCCTCTTCCACACCATGATTTCCTGTAGTACCCCTTAAATCTTGCTCAGTAATCAATACACAGTGGTAGTGGTAATGGTAGTGGTAGTGGTAACAGTAGTAACTCAAAAGCAGATCAATATGATAAGTAAACATTTGGTAAAGATAATTTACAAAATCAGAAATAAACTAGCAAGCATATAAAAAAAAAGTACAACCCTATTAGTGGTCAAAAAATTATGAACGAAAACAATGACAACTGTTTTTACCCATTAAAGATGAAGAAAATGCAGTTACAATACACATTAAAATATGCATTTTCCATTTATTGATGGTAGTAAATTGGTATGTTTTTGTAACATAGGTTTTTCAATAATGAAAAACTGCCAGAACATAGAATCTAATAAAATTTATAGTGATAATAGAAAAAAATATATTTAAGCTTATATTTAACTACAGTCAAATGTAAAAATATATATATGTTAAAGATATGCCAATAAGTGACTCTAGAAACAAAGAAAGCGGGGCAATGAGAAAGATAAAAAGTGTTAAGTACATACCTAGGAACATGCCTAACTAGAGCATCATTCTCTGTATAAAAAAACTAGGGAAGATCCAGATAAGGGTAATTTCCTTACCAGTTCAACAAGTATTTACTATGGACCTACTACATGTCTAGCTTGGTGCTAGACAAAAAGTATACAAAAATGGGTAGTAATGAAGCTGTCTTCAATGATACAGATCTGTATGAGACAGACATAATTCCCATACAACATGGAGCACTCTGGGAAGCCCCGTGGAGTTATCTGTTCTCTCACACTCCCTATTTCCCCTTACCTACAGACCCTGGCACACACCATTCTATTTTATGTCTCTACAAATTTCACTACTCTAGGAACCTCATAATAGGAATCATGTAATATTTGTCCTTTTCAGACTGGCTTAGATCACTTAGCATATTGTCTTAGATCACTTAGCATATTGTCTTCAAGATTCAAACATGTTCCACCATGTGTCAAAAGTTTCCTTCCTTATTAAGGCTAAATTATGTTTCACTGTATGTATATGCCGCATTTTGTTTATCCACTTATCTGTCGATGGACACTTGACTTTCTTCTATAATTTGGTCATTATGAATAATGTTGCTATAATGTGGGTATACAAATACAAATACTTCTCTAACACCCTGAACTCTATTCTTTTGGGTATATACCCAGAAGTGGTACTTCTGGATCTCATGGTAATACTATTTTTAATTTTTTGAGGAACACCACACTGTTTTCCACAGCAGCTATACCATTTTACATTCTAACCAATAGTACACAAGGGTTCCAATGTCTCCATATTCTCACCAACTCTCATTATTGTTTTTTCATAGTAGCCCATCCTAATGGGTGTGTGGTGGTATCTCATTACAGTTTTCATTTGCATTTCCCTAAGGATTAGTGACGCTAGGCATCTTTTCATGTGCTTCTTGGCCATTTGTGTATCATTTTTAAAGAAATGTCTATCAACTCTTTTGTCCATATTTAAATCAGGTTACTTTTATTGTTGTGTTGTATTTTTGATACAACCCCTTACCAGATATATGATTTGCAAATATTTTTCCCATATGGTAGGTTGCCTTTTTACTCTGTCGTAATGGTAAATTTTATGTTATATATATATTTACCATACTACTAAAAAGAAAAAACTACCTACAAAAAGAGCCCAGGCCAAGATGGCTTCAACGCTGAATTCTAACAAACATTTAAAGAATAATTAAGCTCGATGCTTTACAAACAATTCCAAAAACAGAAACACGAACACACACCAACTCACTCAATCAGGGCAGTACTGGGGAAGGAGGTAGAATAAGATGGCTGAACAGAAGCTTCTACTGATCAACCTCCCAGCAGATATGGCAAATGTTATGACTACCTAACAAAAAAGCACTGTCATAAGAAATAAAAATCAAGTGAGCAATTATAGTACCTGATCTCAACTTCGTATCACTGAAAGAGGCACATAAGGGGGAAAAACAATCTTGAATTGCCAATGCAACTGCTACCTCAACCCCCAGAGTGGCCATGTAGCATGGGGAGAGAATCAGTGCACTTGGGTACAGTGATCAGAGGACTCTGAATTGGAACTCAGCCTACACCCATGAAGGGAGCATATAAACCTGCCCAAACCAGAAGGGAATCATCCATCACAGTGATTAGAACTTGAGTTTCGGTAAGTCACGCCACAGTGGGCAAAAGTGCACTGGGGTCCTAAATAAAACTGAAAGGCTATCTAGGCCACAAGGACTGCAACTTCTGGGCAAGTCCTAGTGCTGTAAAGGACTTGGAGCCAGTAAAATGGGGGCACTCGACCTAGTGAGATACCATTGGGGCGGCTAAGAGAGTACTTATGCTACCACTCCTCACTCCTCCAATTCCAGGCAGTGCAGCTTAGAACTTCAAAAGAGACCTCTGCTTTCTACTTGAGGAGAGAAGAGGGAAGAGAAAAAGCACTTTGTTTTGCAACTTGGATACCAGCTCAGTCACAGTAGGACAGGGCCCTACGCAGAATCGTGAGGCCCCCATTTCAGGCCCTAGCTCCCTGGGCCAGAAGGCAACCCATTGCCTTGAATCAAGGGACCTAGTCATGGCAGGATTCATCACCTGCTGACCAAAGAGCCTGAATAATCAGCAGCAATAACCAGGTAGTACACATTGTGGGCCATGGATTAGACTGAAATGTGTTAGGTTATGGTGAGACCCAGCATATTAAAAGTTGTGGTGGCTACAAAGAGAGACTCTTCCTGCTTGAGAAAAGGAGAGGGAAGAGTAAAGGGGACTTTATCTAGCAGTGTAGGTACCATGTTGGCCACAATGGGTAAAAGCAACAAACGGGCTCTTGGGATCCCCAATTCCAGGCCTTAGCGCTTGAATGGTATTTGTGGACTGAGCCTGGGGTAGAGTGGAGCCCACTACCCTGAAGGGTGAGTCTCTGGCCTGACAGCATTCACCAAAAGCTGACTAAACAGCCCTTAGGCCTTAAGTGAACACTGGTGGTACACTGGCAGTACTCTGTGGGCCTGTCCTGGTAGTGGCCACGAAGAGAGGCTCCTCTGCCTGAGGAAAAGAAAGAAAAGAGTAGGAAGGACTTTGTTTTATTACTTCCATGCCAGTTTAGCCATAGTAGAATAAAGCACCAAGTATATTTCTAACATTTCTGGCTCTCAGACAGCATCTCTATACCTGCCCAGGGACTGACAGAATTTGTCAACATGAAGGGAAAGACCCAATACTGGCAGGCTTCACCACCTGCTGAATGTACAGCCCTTGGGCCTTGAACAAACATAGGCAGTAACCAGGTAGTGGTTACAGTGGGCCTTGGGCAAGACCCACTGCTCTGCTGGCTTAAGATCTGACCAAGTGCTATACCAGCAGTGGTAGCCACAGGGGTGCTTGTCACCCACCCCCCCATCCTCAGCTCCAGGCAACTCAGCACAGAGAGACTCCATTTGTTTGGGAGAAAGTAAAGGAAGGGAACAAGAGTCTCCATCTGGTAATCCAGACAATTCTTTTGGATCTTACCCAAGACCATCAAAATGGTACCTCTACAAGGCTGCAAGAACTACAGCGTTACTGCCCTTAGGGTGACCCCTAATGTGGATACAGCTGCAGTGATCAAAAAGTTAGATCATAACACCCAAGTCCCTCCAAATACCTGGAAAGTCTTCCCAAGAATGACAAGTACAAACAAGCCCAGACTGCAAACACTACAATAAATACCTAACTCTTCAATGCCCAGACACCAACGAAAATCCATAAGCATTAAGACCATTTAGAGAAATATGGCCTCATCAAATGAACTAAACAGGGAATGGGGGAAAATCCAGGAAAGACAGAGATATGTGACCTTCCAGACAGAGAACACAAAATAGCTGATTTGAGGAAACAATGAAATTCAAGATAACACAGGAGGAATTCAGACTCCAATCAGATAAATGTAATGAAGAGGTTGAAATAATTAAAATGAATAAAGCAGACATTCTGGAGTCAAAAAAATGCAATTGACATACTAAAGAATACATAAGAGTCTCTTAATAGCAAAACTGATAAAGCAAAAGAAAGAATTAGTGAGCCTGAAGATAAGCTACTTGAAAATACACAGTCACAGGAGACAAAAGAGAGAAGAATAAAAAAGAATAAAGCATGCCTACAAGGCCTAGAAAATCGCTATAAAAAAAGCAAATCTAAGAGATATCAGCCTTAAACAGGAGGTAGAGAGAAAGACTGGCATAGAAAGTTTATTCAAAGGGATCACAACAGAGAACATCCTAAATCTAGAGAAAGATACTAATATTCAAGTAGAAGAAGGTTATAGAATATTAAGCAGATCTAACCCAAAAAGATTACTTCAAGGCACTTAATAAACTCCCAAACGTCAAGGATAAAGAAAGGATCCTGAAAGCAGCAAGAGAAAAGAAACAAGTAACGTACAATGGATCTCCAATATGTCTGGCAGCAGACTTTTCAATGGAAATCCTTCAGGCCAGGAGAAGAGAGGCATGAAATATTTAAAGTGTTCGAGGAAAATACTTTTACCCTAGAATAATATAAATGGATAAAATATCCTTCAAACATGAAAGAAAAATAAAAACTTCCCAGACAAACAAAAGCTAAGGGATTTCATCAACACCAAACCTGTCCCACAATAAAGGCTAAAGGAAGTAATTAATCAGAAAGAAAAGGACATGAATGAGCAATAAGAAATCCTCTAAAGGTACAAAACTCACTAAAAACAGTTAAGTATACAGAAAAATACAGAATATTATAACAGTGTAACTGTGATGTATAAATTACTCTTATTTTAAGTAGAAAGACTAAATGTTGAAGCAACAAAAATAATAACTTCAACAACATATCACAACATAGTACAGTAAGATATAAACAGAAACAACAAAAAGCTAAAAAGTGGGGGAACAAAGATAAGGTGTAGAATTTTTATTAGTTTTCTTTTTGCCTGTTTCTTTCTCTGTTTATAAAAATAGTGTAAAGTTGTTATCAGCTTAAAATAATGAGAATTTAAGAATTTCCAAGCCTCATGGGAGCCACAAACCAAAAAACATATAATGGATAAACAAACAAACAAAAAGGAAGAAACTAAACCATACCACTAGAGAAAATCACCTTCATTAAAAGGAAGACAAGAAGGAAGGAAAGAAGACAAGCCCAAAAAACAACCAGGAAACAAATAACAAAATGGCAGGAGTAGGTCCCTACTAATCAATAATAACATTTAGTATAAATGGACTAAACTCTCCAATCAAAAGACAGAGTGGCTCAATGGATTTTAAAAAATACCCAATGATCTGATGCCTACAAGAACACACTTCACCTATAAAGATACACATAGACTGAAAATAAAGGGATAAGAAAAGATATTCCATGACAATGGAAACTAAAAAAGAGCAGGAACAGCTATACTTATATAGGACAAAATAGATTTCAAGACAAAAACTGTAAGAAGAGACAAAGACGGATACTACATAATGATACAGTTCAATTCCACAAGAGGATATAACAATTTAAAATATATATGCACTCAACACTGGAGCACCCACATATATGAAGCAAATATTGTTAGAGCTAAAGAGAGAGTTAGACCTCAATACAATACTAGCTGGAGACTTCAACACTACACATAGAAAATCAACTAAGAAACATCGAACTTCATCTACACTATAGACCAAATGGACCTAATACATATTTATAGAACATTTCATCCAACAGCTACAGAATACACATTCTTTCTCCTCAGCATGTGGATCATCCATATGTTAGGTCACAAAACAAGTCTTAAAACATCAAAAACAACCTGAAATAATATCAAGTATCTTCTCTTACCACAGTGGAATAAAAGGAGAAATTAATAACGAGGTATTTCAGAAACTATAGAAATACATAGAATTTAAACAACACATTCCTGAATGACCAGTGGGCCAATGAAGGAATTAAGAAGGAAATTGAAAATTTTCTTTAAAAAATGATAATGGAAACAGAACATACCAAAAAATATAAGACACAGGAAAAGCAGTACTAAGAGGAAAGCTTATAGCTATAAATGCCTGTATCAAAAAAGTAGAAAAACTGAAAATAAACAATGTTAACAAGGCATCTTAAAGAATTAGAGGCCGGTCGCAGTGACTCATGCCTGTAATGACAGTACTTTGGGAGGCCGAGGCAGGTGGATCACCTGAGGTCAGGAGTTTGAGATCAACCAGGCCAACATGGTGAAACTTCGTCTCTACTAAAAATTCAAAAATTAGCTGGGTGTGGTGTGGGCACCTGTAATCCCAGCTACTTGGGAGGCTGAGGCAGAAGAATCGTTTGAACCTGAGAGGCGGAGGTTGCAGTGAGCCAAGATTGTGCCACTATATTCCAGCCTGGGCGACAAAGCGAGACCTTATCTCAAAAAAAAAAGAAAAAAAGAGAAGAGAAGAATTAGAAAAGCAAGAACAAACCAAGCCCAGAATTAGTAGAAGAAAAATAAAGATCAGAGCAGGAATAAATAAACTTGAAATAAAGAAAACAATACAAAAGATCAATGAAACAAAAAACTGGCTTTTTGAAAAAAATAAACGAAATTGACAAACTTTTAGACAGACTAAGCAAAAGAGAAGATCCAAATAAGTAAAATCAGAGATGAAAATAAAGACATTACAACTGTTATCGCAGAAATTCAAAGAATCATTAGTTACTATTATCAGCAACTATATGCCAATAAATTGGAAAACCTAGAAGAAATGGGTAAATTGCTAGACATATACAACCTACCAAGACTGAACCGTGAAGAAATCCAAAACTTGAACAGACCAATAAAAAGTAATGAGATTGAAGCCATAATAAAAAGTCACCCAGCAAAGAAAATCCCAGGACCCGACAGCTTCACTGCTGAATTCTATCAAACATTTAAATAAGAAATAAGACCAATCCTACTCAAAATATTCTGAAAAGTAGAGAACAGAATACTTCCAAACTCATTTTACAAAGCCAGTATTACCCTGATAACAAAACCAGATAAACACACATAAAAAAAATTTAAACTATAAGCCAGTATCACTGGTGAATACTGATGTAAAAATCCTGAACAAAACAGTAGCAAACTGAATTCAATAATGAAATGATCATCTATCATGACCAACTGGGGCTTATCCCAGGGATGCAAGAATGGTTCAACATATACAAATTGATGTGATACATCATATCAACAGAATGAAAGACAAAAACCATATGATCGGCTGGGCGTGGTGGCTCACGTCTATAATCCCAGCACTCTGGGAGGCCGAGGCAGGTGGATCACTCGAGGTCAGGAGTTCAAGACCAGTCTGGCCAACATGGTGAAACCTTGTCTCTACTAAAAATGCAAAAATTAGCTGGGCTCAGTGGCACACACCTGTAATCCCAGCTACTCGGGAGGCTGAGGCAGGAGAATCACTTGAACCTGGAAGGCAGAGATTGCAGTGAGCCAAGATCATACCATTGCACTCCAGCCTGGGCAACAAAGTGAGACTCTGTCTCAAAAAAGAAACAAACAAAGACAACAAAAAACAAAACCATATGATCATTTCAATTCATGGTAAAAAAGTATTTGACAAAATTCAACATCCCTTTGTGAAAAAACACTAAAAACACTAAGTACATAAGGAACATACCTCAAAATAATAAAAACCATCTATGACAGACCCATAGCTAGTATCATACTAAAGAAAGAAAAATTAAAAGGCTTTCCTCTAAGTTCAAGAACATGACAAGGATGCCCCACTTCCATCACTGTTATTAAACACAGTAGTGGAAGTCCTAGGTAGAGTAATTAGACAAGAACAAGAAATAAGGGGTATCAACATTGGAAAGAAAAAAATCAAATTATCCTTGTTTGCAGATGATCTGATCTTAACTTGGAAAAATCTGAAAACTCCACCAGAAAACTATTAGAAATGATAAAGAGATTCTGTGAAGTGGTAGGATATAAACCCAACACACACAAATCAATAGCATTTCTATATACCAACAGCAAACAACCTGAAAGAGAAATAAAGAAACTTACAAATTAAAACAAAAATTTTAAGACATCAAAGAAAGTAATCCCATGTACGATAGCTATAAATAAAATACTTAGGAATTAACGAAAGAAGTGAAAGATCTCTACAGTGAAAACTATAAAACAATACTGAAAGAAACTGAAGACACAAAATCATAGAGAGATATTCCAGGTTCAGGGATTGTTACAATCAATATTATTAAAATGTCCATACTACCCAAAGCAATCTACAGATTCGATACAACCTATATAGAATACCAGTGACATTCTTCACAGAAATACAAAAACCAACCCTAAAATTTATATGGAAGCATAAAAGACCCAAAATAGCCAAAGCTATACTAGGCCAAAAGAACAAAACTGGAAGAATCACATTACCTGACTTTATACTACAGAACTGTAGTAACCAAAACACTATGGTACTGGCATAAAAACACATACATCAACACAATAGAGAACCCTGAGATAAATGCATACATCTGCAGTGAACTCATTTTTGACAAAGTTGCCATGAGTATACCCTGGGGAAAAGACAGTCTCTTCAGCAAATGGTGCTGGGAAAAATTGGATATGCATACACAGGAGAACAAAACTAGACTCTTATCTCTCATCATATATAAAACTCAAGTCTAAATGGACTAAAGACCTAAATGGATTAAAGACCTTAGACCTCAAACTGTAAATCTACTACAAGAAAACATTGGGGAAACTCTCCAGGACATTGGACTAGGCAAAGAATTTTTGAGTAATAGCCAACAAGCAGAGGCAACAAAAGCAAAAACGGACAAATGTGATTTCATCAAGTTAAAAAGCTTCTGCACAACAAAGGATACAGTCAACAAAGTGAAGAGACAACCCACAGGATGGGAGAAAATATATGCAAACTACCCATCTGACAAGCGATTAATAACTGGTATAAAGAACTCAAATAACTCTACAGGAAAAAAATCTAATAATCTGATTTTAAAATCGACAAAATAATAGTCATTTCTCAAAAGAAGACACACCGATGGCAAACAGGTACAGGAAAAGGTGCTCAACATCATTTATCATCAGAAAAATGCAAATCAAACAATGAGATATCTTCCCACCCCAGTTAACTTGGCTTTATCCAAAAGTCAGGGAGTAACAAATACTAGAGAGGACTTGGAGAAACGGGAACTCTTGTACACTGTTGGTGGGAATATAAATTAGTAAAACCACTATGGAGAACAGTTCAGAGGTTCCTCAAAAAATTAAAAATAGAGCTACCATAGAATCCACCAATCCCGGTCAGACGCAGTGGCTCACTTCTGTAATCCCAGCATTTTGGGAGGCCAAGGCAGGCAGATAACCTGAGGTCAGGAGTTTGAGACCAGCCTGGCCAACATGGTGAAACCCTGTCTCTACCAAAAAATACAAAAATTAGCTGGGCATGGTAGTGCACGCCTGTAGTCCCAGCTACTGGGGAGGCTGAGGTGGGAGAATCCCTTGAACTCAGGAGGTGGAGGTTGCAGTGAGCCAAGACCACACCACTGTACTGCAGCCTAGGTGACAGAGCAAGGCCTTGTCTCCCCCTCCAAAAAAAAAAGAATCCAGCAATCCCACTCCTCCAACATAATGGAAATCGGTATATCAAAGACATATCTGCACTTTCATGTTTATTGTAGCACTATTCACAACAGCCAAAACTTGGAGACAACCTAAGGGTCCATCAATAGATCAATAGATGAATGGATAAGGAAAATGTGATACATACAATGGAGTAGTATACAGCCATAAAAGAGAAAGATCCTGTCATTTACAACAACATGGATGAACTGGAGGTCATTAAGTGAAATAAGCCAGGCAGAGAAAGACAAACTTTGCATGTTGTCATTTATTTGTGGGATCTAAAAATAAAAATAATTGAACTCATGGAGATATAGAGTAGAAGGATGGTTACCACAGGCTGGGAAGGGTAGTGGGTGGTTTGGGTGGAAGTACGGATGGTTAATAGGTACAAATATATAGTTGGAATGAATAAGAATTAGTATTTGTTAGCATAACAGGGTGACTACTGTCAAAAATAATTTAGTTGTATATTTTTAAATAACTAAAAGAGTATAATTGGATTTTCTGTATTACAAAGGATAAAAGTTTGAAATGACAGATATCCCATTTACCCTGATGTAATTATTATCCATTGCATGCATATATCAAAATATCTCATGTAACCCATGAATACATAACACCTACCATGTACCCACAAAAATTACAAGGAAAAAATCAGACATATTATTGGAGTCAGGAGGAGGAAAGTCAGTACTGAGGAGTGTCACTGGACATGAAAGATTAAGAATGGATAGGAATTAATCAGGTGAAGATAGTGTGGGTGGAGAGAGCATTGCAGGCAGACAGAAACATAGTCATCAGTCCGCAGTAAAAGCAAGAAGAGATTAGCAGAGACAATCTATGTTACTGGTTATAAAATAAATGCAAATTAAAACAAATACAAGATATCATTATTCACCTATTAAGAAAGGTTTTAGTTATTATGGCAATGGTGTAGTGATCATTCAAGGATTGCTACTAGGAGTACTAATCCAACTGTTCTGGAAAGTTAGTTGACAATGTTTCAAAAGGCCTAAAAAAGATCATACCTGTTGGTAAATGATTTCTCCTCTTAGGAATCTATCTTAAGCAAAAAAGTTTAAAATGCAGATATAAATTTATGTACAAAAATTTTAAATGTTAAAAAATTAGGCCAGATGTGGTAGCTCACGCCTATAATTCCAGTGCTTTAAGAGGCCAAGGTGGGCGGATCACTTGAGGCCAGGAGTTCAAGACCTGGCCAACACGGCAAAAACCCCATCTCTACAAAAACTACAAAAATTAGCCAGGCGTGGTGGCACACACCTGTAATCCCAGCTACTCAGGAGGCTGAGGTACAAGAATCACTTGAACCCAGGAGGCAGAGGCTGCAGTGAGCCAAGACTGATTGACTGCACTTCAGCTTGGATGACAGAGTGAGACCCTGTCTCTAAAACAAAAAAAAAAAGTTGAAAAATTAGAAAAAGCAATCAAATGATTAAGTAAGTTATGTACAGCCATATGATGGAATATTATACAGCCAATATTATATATGCAAGATATAATAATACTTTCATAATCAGTACAAAAAAAGCCAATTAAAACATTCCATTGCCAACAACAAAAAACACTAGCAAACTGAATCCAGGACCATATAAAAAGAATTATACACCATGACAAGTGGGATTTATCCCAGGTATGCAAGGTTGGTTTAACATCTGAAAATCAAAGTAATACACTATGTTAATAGAATGGGGTGAGGGGGAACACGACATGATCATCTCAATAGCTGCAGAGAAATCAAGATAGTATGTCACACTCTTTCATGATAAACACATTCAACAAACTAGAAAGAGAAGATTATTTCCTCAACTTGATAAACAGTATCTATGAAACTAACATCATACAAAATGTTGAAAAACTGGATTCCTTCACACTATGATTAGAGACAAGACAAGGATGTCGGCTTTTGCCACTTTAACTCAACATTGTACTTGAGGTTTTAACCAGGGCAACTGGATAAGCGAACAAATAAAAGGCATTCAGATTAGAAAGGAAATTATCTGTAATTGCAGATGACATGATCTTGTATACAAAAATCCTAAAGAATTCACTAAGAACAAATTTCACTCAGCCTCAGAAATAAAATATATACAAATACATTTAACAAAAGTGTAAAATGTATACTCTGCAAAATATAAAATATTGGTGAAATAAATAAAAGACCTAAATAAATAGCAAAACACCCCATGTTCATGGATAAGACATAATATTATTAAGATGGCAGTACTTCCTAAAATTACCATACATTCAACACAATCCCTATTAGCATCTAAGCTGACTTCTTTGTAGAAATTTATAGGGGATTCTAAGGTTGATGTGGAATTCCAAGAGATCTGGAATAGCCACACTTTCCAATTTCAACATTACTTTCAAAGGGATGGTAATGAAATAGTGCAGTATTAGCACAGGGACTGACATATAGATCAACGGAATAGAATTGAGGGTTAGGAAACAAATATGTATCTCCATCATCAATTAGTTTTTAATAAGAGTGACAAAAGCCATTCAATAAAGAAAGAATATTTTTTTCAATAAACAGTCCTGGGACAAATGGATAACCACAGCAAAAGATTGAAGTTGAGCCTTTACCTCATATCATGCATAAAAATTAACTCAAAATGGATCAAAGACCTAACTGCAAGGACTAAAACTATAAAACTCTTTTAAGCAAACACAGGGGTTAAATCCTGACAACTTTTTATTTCAAAATGGTTTCTTAGATATGACACTAAAAGCACAAGCAACAAAAGAAAAAATAAATTGGAGGTCAACAAAATAAAATATTTTTGTGCATCAGAGGACACACTCAAGAAATCAACAGATGGCCAGGTATGGTGGCTCACACCCGTAATCCCAGCACTGTAGGAGGCCAACGAGGGAGGACTGCTTGAGCCCAGGAGTTTAAGACCATTCTGGGCAAATAGAGGGAGACCTCATCTCTACAAAAAATTAAAAATAAATAAATAAAAGAAAGTGACACAGATCACAGGAACCTTTTTTTTTTTTAATGAAAGCAAAAGACAACCCATAGAATGACAGAAAATATTTGCAAATCATATATATAAGGGCCTAGTATGTAGAATATATGTTTTAAAACACTTACATTTCAACAACAAAAAGATAAGCAATCCAATTCAAAAATGGGCAAAGGACCTGTATATCCATTTTTTCCAAAGAAGTTAAAGAAATAGCCAACAAGTACATTAAAAGATGTTCAACATTATTAGTCATTAGAGAAATGAAAAATTAAAATCATAAGATATCACTTTACAATCATTAGGATGGTTATAATAAGAACAAAAATGAAAAATAACAAGTGTTGATAAGAATGTGGAGAAACTGAAATGCTTGTACATTGCTGGTAGGACTGAAATAGTACAGGCAGTGTAGAAAAGTTTGGTATTGCCATTTGTTTAAATAAATGAAAACTTGTATAACAAATGTACACAACAGTACTATTCACAACAGCTGAAAGGTGAGAACAACCCTAATATCTATCAAGACCACATATTACATGTTTCCATTTATACGTCTGGTCCAGAATATATCAATCTATTAGAAACATAAAGGAGATTAGTGGTTGCTTATGTGAGGGAGTTTTGGGTTAGGTAGGGGAGTACTAGTTAAAGGGTACAGAGTTTTATTTGGTAGTGATTAAAATGTTCAAAAACTGACTCTAGTGATGTTTGCACATCTCTGTGAATAAATATATTAAAACCATTGTGTTCCACACTTTAAATGGGTGAATTGTACAGGATGTGAATTATCTCTCAATAAAACTGCTTTAGAAACCAAAAAATTTTAATTATCCTACAATTTCAACATCAAAGACGACTGTATTAGGAATTTTTCTTAAGTAAGTTGATATTAGCTGCTCTTGTCATCAAAAAAACTATGAGAGATGATAGATATGTTCATTTGCTTCACAACAGTAACCATTATACTATCTATATGTATCCCATAACACCATGTTGTAAACCTCAAATATAAACAATACTATTTTATTTTGAAAAACGCTACACATACATATGGATAAGGACAAAGAGACATTGCAAAAAAAAGTTGATACGTTAGTGTTGTGAGACTCTGGGTAGTTTTGTTTCTTCTGTTGTTAAAATGTTTGTATGGTATGTTTAAATCAGTAAAAATTACGACACAGAAATATTTGTAGCTCACCTTTATAAATAAGGGGTTTATCTTTATCTTCTGTCTTCTCCCTACTAGCTAATTCAAGAAAATCTTCAATCAAGTCCAGAGATATGAGGGACTGGCTGAAAACAAGACTAAAAAAAACAGATTAGTGTTTATGGATTAGAAGATTCCTAGTAAAGATATCACTTCTTCCTAAATCAATCTACAAATTTAACACAATTGCAACAAAAATCCCAGCAGGATTTTTTTGTAGACATTACATGGTGATTGTAAAATGTATATGAGAATGCCACATCAGAGGAGGGAAGACAATTCTGAAAAAGAAAAACAAAGTTGGAGGGCTGACTCTTCATGATTTCAATACTTACAAAGTTACAGTAACCAAGACAGTGTAGTACCGGTAAAGGGACAGGCACAGATCAATAGAACAGAATAGAATCCAGATAGAGAGCCACATAGTATAATTAATTGTAGGGCCCAGGCATTTCAATGGTAAAAGGATAGTGTTTTAAACAATGGTCTTGGTAGCTGGGCGTGGTGGCTCACGCTTTTACAATCCCAGCACTTCGGGAGGCTGAGGTTGGCAGATCACAAGGTCAGGAGATCAAGACTATCCTGGCTAACGAGGTGAAACCCCATCTCTACTAAAAATACCAAAAAATTAGCTGGGCGTGGTGGTGGGCGCCTGTAGTTCCAGCTACTCGGGAGGCTGAGGCAGGAGAATGGCGTGAACCCAGGAGGCGGACCTTGCAGTGAGCCAAGACTGCGCCACTGCACTCCAGCCTGGGCAACAGAGCGAGACTCTGTCTCAAAGAAAAAAAAAAAAAAAGGTCTTGGTAAAACTGAACATCCACATGAAAAAAAGTGAACTTCAACCTAAACCGCATACTTTTTGCAAAAAATAACTTAAAATGGAGCATAAATCTAACTGTAAAAACAATATTTAGAAGAACACAGAAGAAAATCTTCATAACATGGGTTAGGCAAAAAATTATTTACACATGACACAAAGTATGATTGCTTTAAAAGTTGATAAATTAGACTTCATCAAAATTTAAAACTTCTGCTCTACAAAAGACACTGTTCAGAGAATGTAAAAAGTTTTCCTATTTCAAGTATTTTAGTAATTTAAAATTACATGCATTCTATAACACTTTGTCATTACATTTCAAATAAGTTTGCAAATTCCTGATTCTCTGCCCTAGTAATTTTCTAACTCCTTTTTAGCCATGAAAACTGTTTGTTCACATCAAGTTTTGTGTAGAGTTCAAATAAAATAAATTATAAAAGCAAGCTGTTTTAGGCATTGTGGGAGAAGGAGGAAAAATGTTACTATGCCCTTACCCTCTCCTCTTGGTCATCAATTTGCAGGGGCTCTGAGAAATAGTTCTAAAATTATTATTCTGGTCTAACCCACTGGTGAGAATTTATAACATATTTATATACTAAAAAAGAAAAAAATCTCGAAAAAGAATATAAGAGGTCTTCTACTGTCCTTCATATATGCAAAGAAAGTAGATCAGTATACAAGAAACAATATACCTGTGGCAAGTATGCTTTAAGTTTTATTTTTATTCTAAAAGCTATACTACAGGAGATGAAGGTGCTTATGACTCCTGAAGATCCTTCAACATTCCCTGCTACATATCTTCAGATTTAGTAGAACAGAAAATTGAAGCTATGAAACGGCTGTTGGAGTTAACCACATAAGTGTTTTTTATTGTATGACTTCCTGAGCTCCACAATGTCAGAGTCTAGTATCTCCCAGTTAACTATGTCTAGAATGCTGGTAAGAAAATGAATTGATTCCTGGTGCTCAGCTCAAATGACCAAGGCCTATGCTTTTACCCCTCAGTAGTTTATCTTTCCCAAAATCAAAAACATAATTGAATCAATTATTTCTAAGCTACAAATTAAGTTCTTGAAAGTTCCTGTAAGTGAGAAACTTAAAGTCTTAGAAATATTAATTATTAAATTGGAATTAATCTGTAATCGGGGTTTCTATACTGGAAACAGGTTGATTTTAGTCAGTTAGTAATTAAGGCTGGTTCTGGGAACCACTGAACTCAGAGAAGTCTTACAGTGAAAAAGGAAAAAAGTTGTTAGGATTAAATGTCTATACGAATGGTTCTCTCTATTAACCTTTTCCAGTTGCAGACAATATGAAGAACTCTTTTGTTTCTGAGACCATATTTTGAGATTTTTTTAAACATAAAAGATTATTTTAGCCTTATTTAAAAATTTTATTAAAAGCATCTCAAGCTGAGCGCAGTGGCTCACACCTGTAATCCCAGCATTTTGGGAGGCTGAGGCAGGTGGATCACCTGAGGTCAGGAGTTCAACACCAGCCGGGCCAACATGGTGAAAGCATGTCTCTATTAAAAATACAAAATTAGCTGGGCATGATGGTGTGTGCCTGTAATCCCAGCTACTCAGGAGGCAAGGCTGGAGAATCACTTGTACTCAGGAAGCGGAGGTGATTTCAGTGAGCTGAGATTGCAGATTGCACTGCTGCACTCCAGCCTGGATAACAAGAGCAAAACTTTGTCTCAAAAAAAAAACAAAAAAACAAAAAGCATCTCAGATACCTTTTAAAAATCGTTTATAATCAGATGTTGGGACCTAGCAGCCTAGACAATAAGTCTGGTTCAAAACTTTAAAAAATATGTTTTTGGAGGCCAGGGTGGTGGCTCATGCCTGTAATCCCAGCACTTTGGGAGGCTGAGGCAGGCGGATAACCTGAGGTCAGGAGTTCGAGACCAGCCTGACCAACAAGAAGAAACCCTGTCTCTACTAAAAATACAAAATTAGCTGGGCATGGTGGTGCGTGCGTGTAATCCCAGCTACTCAGGAGGCTGAAACAGGAGAATCACTTGAACCTGGGAGATGGAGGTTGCGGTGAGCCGAGATCGCACCATTGCACTCCAGCCTGGGCAACAACAGCAAAACTCCATCTCAAAGGGGGGTGAAGATGCAAAGAAGGGAATGGGCAAAAATGTTAGAAATGGAACAAAAAACAAAGAATAAATGATAAAGAAAGAATAATTGGGCTGGGTGTGGTGGCTCACACCTGTAATCTCAGCACTTTGGGAGGCTGAGGCATACAGATTACTTGAGCTCAAGAGGTCAGGACCAGCCTGGGCAACACAGTGAAACCCTGTCCCTGCTAAAAATAAAAAAACTAGCTGGGTATGGTGGCATGTGCCTGTGGTCCCAGCTACTGGAGAGGCTGAGATCGAAGGATCACCTGAGCCTGGGAGGTCAAGATTGCAGTAAGCCGTGATTGTGCCGCTGTACTCCAGCCTGGGCAACAGAGCAAGACTCTGTCTCATGATGAAGAAAAAAAAAAAAAAAGAAGAAGAAGAAGAAGAAAGAATAATCAAGCAAGTGAAATAAAATACAGCCTGAGAGATGTCCACTGGATTTGAGGATTAGAAGGTCACTAGTGACTTTACAGGGGGAAATCTCAGTAAAGCAACAGGGTAGAAGCCACACTACATAAACCGAAAAATGATTTTGAAGATGGAGAAACACAAATTTCAACTAAGAGCTCTACCCAAGGAAATAAGTTCAAGTTGAAATAGCTAGAAGCAAAAATTTACACTGAAGAAATAACCTGAATATGCAATCAGAACTAGTGGCTTACAAAAAAGATAGTTGCCTGTATTGGCCTAGCACTATAATGATCAAATAAATCACATTTTTAGGAAGGAAGGAAAAGCAACAGATTTGTTCAAATACATTGTTTAAGCAATAAAAACATTATCAAAAGATTCATTTATATAATAAATATGGTAAAGCACTTACACTTTATCCCCAATTTCCTCTGCCATTCGAAGAATTTCAAAGAGAAGTACCATTTTTCCAGAATGCTCTAAAACCTCAGCATCAGCATCTGTAACAAAATCTTTGTACCAGTCTGGAGCTGGGCTGCTTGGATTAGAAGAGGAAGTAGCTTTACCTAAATAAGACAAATGGAACATAAGTAGGTAAATTAGAAAAGAAATGGAAAGAGAGGCAAGAGAGACAGAAAAAGACCTACCCATGGGGAGAGTAAGAAACTGATGGGAACTTGGGAGAGGGGAGGGAAAAAAGACACAGGCAGGCACACACACACATACAGCACAGAAAGACAGAGACTATCCCAGAAGAGTGAGCTCTAGATAGAAAAAGGCAAAGGAAGGAGATGCCAAACAAGAGAACAAGCAAGAGATTGACTCTGAGAGAGTGCAAGTGTAAGAGACAAACCCTCGTGGTAGGAGTAGAGCTCAGAATGACAGAGACCCAAAGAGATGAGAAACCATCCCCTCCCACCAGGCCCTAAGAGAGTAAAACACCCCCAAACATACTCCATGAGACAGGAATCAACAGAGATGGAAAGGCTCAGTCATCACGACAGAAAAGACCTTGGGGGTAGAAAACATTTCACTGTGCTACTAGGATCTGGAAACCGCCAACAAGAATTGACCCCAGAATCGGCATATCATAGTAAATGATTTTGTTTTTATATATTTTCCCCACAAACTTTGACTATGAAAGGTGGAAGGAGAAAGTAGCATAAAATAATTTATTAAAAGATTTAAACAGTTTGATTCAAAATAAGAAATATGCAGGTTTAGCATGTTTATACACTTTCCCAATTGCTTTTTAATCCAAAGTATTTTAAAATATATTTTTGTTACAAAAATTTAAATACTCAGAAAAGTATATAAGAGATAAGAAACAAATGTGCTTCCACATTCCATCTTCATCAAATTTTAACACTGTTAAAACTTCGGATGAAGCTGAAGTCTAATAATCCGAAGCCTAATATAAGATCCTACATGATCCCATTCTCTTTCCTTTCTTCTTTTCCAATAGGTAACTAAACCCCTAAATTATATATTTACCCTTTTTTGCATGTGTTTTATGTTTTTTACTGCATGTGTATCACTAAACTGTACAAATGGCTATACTGTTTGTAAAATCCTACAAATTACTTTTTCACTCAAAGCGAGACTTACTCATGCTTGTCATGGAATTCCCATTCAATCATTCTAACTACCATGCAGTATTCCACTGCATGAATACACTATCATTTATTAGTTCTCCTCATAGACATCTAGATTGTTTCTTGTTTTTGGCTAATATGAAATGACTGCAATGAATGCTAATTGCCGAGTATATTTTTCTTAAATACTGTGTATTTTAAGTTTTAAATTTTCTGGCATAAAGTTATGATTAGGAATTTTTAAAATATCATTTTAGACATATGTATAGTCTTTATCAAATACTTCTATCATCAGAAGTTCTTGAGAATCTAATCATGCCATTTATTTTGTATGCTAACTTTCCTCAGGTTGACTACTAATACTTTCTGTTCCTAGCTTTTCCTAAGGTTATTTTCTCAGGTGTAGCTACAATCTGTGAAATTACTGGGTAGCCCTAGTTAACATCATATTATTCCAGAGTGATTCTACATTTGATTCTACCAGGTCTCTAGGGAATCACCAACTCAGAATTACTTGTGAAGTTAATATTTCAGCTTAGGATTTTTTTAGAATATATGAGTAACATAAATTCAAACCATAAAGTATGTGAGGTGAAGGTCATGACCGTGAATTCAATGAAACTATTTTTCCCAACCAAGAGCCCTGGCTGAAATAGATAAACTTCCTTGTCAACTCCCTGAATTGTCCATGGGATTGTAAACTTTAAAGGGATTCGGCTTTGAGAAGGGGTCACAGAACTTACAGAGGGCTCGAAGTCTCAAATTCTGTCCCTGGATAAATGAAAATCAAAGCTGCTAGTCTCAAGACTAGCATCTCCCTAGGATTTCCATAGCATACTTTCTTCAATTTACCATTTAGGCTTATCAGTTCCCTCCTTATGTCTGGGCATATAGTAAGCACTTTATAAATATCTGTTGAGTGAATAAATATGGTATATTAGTACTAATATTATGGCTCTACATCCTATACAAGGTTTCTGTCACAAAAGTTTATATCTATACAATTAATTACACGTTTTAAAATGCAAATGCTTACCAATGAAGCTTACTCTAAAAATAAGTAATAATAAATCTACACTTTGAAGTAATTTACATAGTCATTTCGTGATCACAAACTCTCCTTCTAATAAAACATTTAAAACACAGAAATGGGGATGATGTAAGCTAAACTTAAATGACTCATTCAAGATGCTGCTTCTCAGAAAAATGAGAAAGCTACTACAAAAGGATTAAAGCAAACAGTAACTCTTTGACGTGAAAATAAAATATGTGGCAAAAATCATATTGTAGCACAATTATAGCTAGTTAATTATTTAATATCCATTTCAAATTCCAGGTACAACATTGTCAGCCCCTTAATACTTCCCTCAGATTATGAGACCGATGTGCTGTCTACTGCGCTAAGGAGGCAGACTAGCTCCTTAATACTTCTTATTCAGATTTTCTTGTATTTACTGTAAGAAAATAATTTTTTTAAAGTTATACAGTACCAGCTATGTATGTTCATACATTATGATCCGCTCCGTTTTATATGGAGTTAACTCAGATGCAAAGAAAAAAATAAATTCTTATTATCTATTAGTTCTGGAGAATGCTTCTAATATACTATACAGGTACATAAGCTACAAAAATATATAAAATATATCCATATACAAATGACTTATATTTGACTGCACACAACTAAAATGAAACAAAAATCCTAGACAAGTGGTCAAAATTTGTCTTTTGGAACTGATGGCCTTCCCTGCATGTTTTCGGGCTCATGACATGTAGCCTCCTACATTCTGCCCCCAGTGCTTTCCAAACCATTCACATTATGGCATATGTAAAAACTGTTAATGCTTATATAGTAGACCAGGAAAAATAGAAGAGACTACTCATTTATGGAGGCAAACCAGCTGCCTCACATTCCAATTGTACTCCCAAGTGATGAAGGATCAATATCTCAGCACACTTAAAAAAAACAAAATCTCAGTATACTCTTACGTAACCCATTTATAGCACAGGACAATGCACACTGACTGGTCTACTCTTCTGCTCCTCCTAGCCATAAGTTATGAGAAAAAAATTCAACAAGAGTATTTTAAGAAAATAATTTCCAGGAACATGTAAACTTTATATATTTTTAACTATGATATGAGAGACCGAGGAATTTATGTGGAAAAGGCAGATTGGGGCAGTGGGGAAGGAGATACAGGAACTTCTCACTGCCTTAAATTACACTATAATAATGTATTATTCTGATAAAAATATTCTTTATATCTATCCGGAAGATGAACACTGATAGTAAACTGCTTTTATGGTGTAACAGAAGAGAAGAATGAGAAGAGAAATTTTGTAGTTTAATTTTCACTATTCCCCTGATTTCTTAAGAGAAGTCAGAGTCTATTGTTATACTGCCATCTGTCTATTACATGGAGGTACTGAAGAGAGAAATGTTTATAAAGAAATCAAGTTATAAAGAATTTATGACTAATTCCTCAAAAACAATTGCAACAGAAACAAAAATTGACAACTGGGACCTAATTAAACTAAAGAGCTTCTGCACAGCAAAAACAAAAAACAAACAAAAAAAACCACAAAATAAAAAAAAAAAACTATCAACAGAGGAAACAGAAAACCTACAGAACGAGAGAAAATAGTCACAAACTATGTATCCAACAATGGTCTAATATCCAGAATCCATAAGGAACTTAATTCAACAGCAAAAAAACAAATAACTCCATTAAAAAGTGGGCAAAAGACAAGAACAGATACTTCTCAAAAGAGAACACACAAGCAGCCAACAAACATGACAAACATGGAAAAATGCTCATCATCATTAATCACAGGAGAAATGCAAATCCAAACCACAATGAGATACGATCTCACACCAGTCAGAATAGCTATTATTAAAAAGTCAAAAAACAGCAGATGCTGGAGAAGGGGCAAAGAAAAGGGAACATTTATGTTGTTGGGAATGTAAATTAGTTAACCATCTATGGAAGGCAGTTTAGAGATTTCTCAAAGAACTTAAAGCAGAACTGCAATTTGACCCAGCAGTCTCATTACAAGTATAAAACAAAAGGAAAATAAATCTACCAAAAAGACACATGCACTCATATATAGCACTATTCACAACAGCAAAAACATGGAATCAACCTAGGTGCCCATCAACAGTGGATTGGATAAAGAAAATGTGGTACATATAAACCATGGAATATACACAGCCACAAAAAAGAACAAAATCATATCCTTTGCAGCAACAAGGATGCAGCTGGAGGCCATTATATACTAAGTGAATTAATACAGAAACAGAGAGCCAAATACTGTGTGTTCTCACATATAAGTAAGAGCTAAACACTGGGTACACATGGATATAAAGAGGAGAGTGACAGACATGGAGGACTACTAGAGTGGGGAGAGAGAAAGGGGGCAAAGACTGAAAAACTAACTACTGAGTACTATGTTCAGTACCTGGGGATGGAATCAATCACACCCCAAAGCTAAGCATCATGCAATATACCCATGTTAACCAACTAGCATATGCACCCCCGAATATAAAAGTTGAAATTATAAAAAATAAAATTAAAATAATTAATCACCAAGTTAGTTATTTCAGCTGTAGGCCTGAGACCAGCCAAGTTTATTTGATCACAGGATCACTAACCTAGTTGGCCCCCACAACTCTCTTCTCCTTACAGTTAACTACTTTGCTCCACAACTCCCAAATGCCAAATATTTAGAGCCACTACCTTGTTCTCTCTTCATAGTATCTGCTACTTCAAATAGGCAGATATTTGGTCCCAGTTTTTAAGCTCCTAGACATACAGGCTGCACTAGTAGGATACAGTGTCTCAACACTAATCCTTCAACTCATATATAGGTAAAGACAACTTAAACCACTGCAGAGTTCAATCTAAGACTTCACTTTCATGCACAAGAGAGACAGAAAGAAAACAAAAGAGGTGATACAAACTGTACATAATATACAGGAAACCTAAAGTAGATAATTGCAGATTATGAAGAATCACAAAGGAAAAAGATTAAATGATTAAAATAGTTTTATTGTATAATATTGACTAAAACTTAACTACAATCACACTTGATCATCTGAAATGTTTCCATTTATTCCCATACAGTTAAGTGAAAATATTACGGTAGCTTTGAGATTAGACATATCTAGGTCTGAATTCCAGTTCTCCTACTCATTTTAAAAACTATCAACTACATTGCAAGCCTGCTCAAGAATTCAGTTAGCTAACACATGTAGTTAAAATAATAGAGTTTAGGCATATACAAGTAAATAAACATTAGTTTTTCTTTTTACCTTTCCTCCCAAATACCAGACAGCACAGAGTAGCTTGCTTATAATTAAAGATTCATCAGATATTTACTGTAATTATGAGTACTTGATTAGACTCATCAATTGAGGAAAGAAATTCCTTTGAGTCAATTAGTCAGGTAAGTGACTGAAAAAAGGACTAACGACATGACATTTTCCAAATCACTGTTCCATGATAAAGACAACATTCATTAGACTCACTTTCTTCCAGCTTTAAAGAAACAGAAGGATTGTTTCCTGTTTCATCCACATTTCCTTCACCACCTCCCCGAGATCTTGAATTCCACACCTTAATCACTTCAACATCATTGTCACTGCCACTTCCACTTGAGCTACTATCTTTTTTTCCCTTTTTCCCTTTTTTCTTCTTTCTAGAAAAAAAAAAAAATTCAGATTGTTAGAAAAGCATAGGAGAGATATAAATGCCAATTATAAGAGGTCAATCAGCAAGTAGGGGTTTTAACTTTGTCAATACAGTAGAGCACGAAAAAGTATTCAATTTACTTTGTATAATCATCGGAGCTTAAACTCATGGAGGTTTCATCAGAATCTGAGGCTATAAATTCATCCATACTGTCTTCGTCAAAATAACCCTAGAGAAAAAAAATGACCACTATTTTAATAGAATATCTCAAATTATATTGGAAATTATAATGATGTTCATTTAAGAATAAGTTAATTGGCATGAGCTAAGGAAGGACTGAGGAACTATTACAGATTTTAGTAGACAAAGAAGACAGGACAGATATGCTTACTAAATGCAATAGGAGGTCCTAGATTGGATCACGGAAAACAAAAAAGACCTAAGTAAAAACATTGAAGAAATCCAAATAAAGTCTGCCATTTAGTTAATAGTATTGTACCAAAGTTAATTTCTTAGTTTCGATAACTTTACTAATGCAACATGCTGATATTAGAGGAAACTGGGTCAAAGGTATAGGGGAATTCTCACAACTATTTTTGCAACTTTTCTGTAAGTATAAAATTATTTCAAAATAAAAAGTTTTTAAAAATGGGCTCAACAAAATAACATTTAACACTCCTTCTATAATCATAATATATGCAAGACATATAGAAGTTAGAAATAAGACATAGAATAGAACAAAGCAATAGAAAATTTGAATATATAGTCTGTAGGTCAATTTTTCTTCTAAGTTTATTCTGCTTTCAATAGATGCTTTTAAACTAAGTTACCTGACTTACCTTATTTTCTTTGCTAATGTAGTCTAGCTGCAAACACCAAGGATGAGTCCATATTCTACTTAACATCTGAAAATCTTGGAAAAGCTTTGCACCTGCCTTTCCTCTTCCACCTTCACTATTATTGCCCACACCTGATCAAAAGAAATATTGTTAAAGACACAAAAATTGTCTATATCAACCAAGTGTCTAGAGTAGGAGTTTTAATCTTGTGACATAAACCCTTTTGGCAGTGTAGAGAAGCTTATAAACTCTCTTTCTTAGAATATCGTTTTGAAACACGTAAAACAAACAGGATTACAAAAGAAACCCATCATATAGAAATTATCAAAATATTAAAGAATTTGTACTACAGAAATATGTGCTTTGTAAAATTAATGCATTAAGTAACAAACTATGCACAGGTTTAATAAATACCTAAAATTCTGAAGTACTGATAAACATAAATGATTTTGAGGTATCAGGAACAATATGTAAAAATAAACAATATGTAAAAATAGTTCTGATTTCTATTGGTAACAAAGTCATGGTTATCACTAACACTACTATAGATTGCTGCCTCTATTCATCACTGGGAAAAATGCTGCTGCTTTAGCTAGAGGTTAAGGGAAATTAATACATAACTTTTTTCTTATCCAGGTACATATAATCACGTAAATTCTATCCATGGACCCTAGATTACAAACGCCTGTTATAAATAAACTTCGCTCCATGCAGATCATCCTTTACTGACTCTCGTCAAGCATGCTCACTCAAAAAAAATTACTTCTAGGGCAGTGACAGTAGCTCACACCTGTGATCACAGCACTTTGGGAGGCTGAGGCAGGAGGACCGCTTGAGGCCAGGAGTTCAAGACAGGCCTGGACAACACAGCAAGACTCCATCACTACCAAAAAAAAAAAAAAAAAAAAAAAAACATTAGCCAGGTATGATGGCACACAACTATAGCCCTAGATACCCTATATATTTGGGAGGCTGAAGTGGGATAATCACGTGAGCCCAGGAGTTTGAGGTTACAATGAGCTATGATTGTACCACTGCACTCCAGCCTGGGTGACAGATCAAACCTTGCCTCCTAAAAAAAAAAAAAAAAAAAAGATCTTCCAAAAATTATGCTTTTGATGTACATAAAATGTAAATATTAGCGTTGCTCTATCCAGAATAATTTCAACAGAATTATCATTTTCCTACAAAACATAAAGAAAATGAATGCACATTTCATTAATATAATAATATTATCAAGAAAGTAACATGCAAAAGAACAAAACTGATCAAAAGGAAAAAACAGCATTTAAGCAACAACATATTTTCCTATCCACGGTTTTAAACAATGTAAGTTGTTTAAATAATTAGCAAATTTTGCCTCCATGAGTGAATGATAGAAAATTTAGTAGTGACATGAAACACTAATAATGCATAAAAACCTGCCAATTATTATTTTGCCTGATAGAGGTATTTCTATTGTGTAACAGAAATCACTGCTATGAAAATGAGGTATATAATTTCTTGGCATACAGCTGTTCACAATATTCACTTATAATTCTTTTTATTTCTGTCAGGTCGGTAGTGATACTCTTTTATTCCTTACTTTAGGTCATTTTTCTTTCTGTTTTTTTTTTTTTTTTTTTTTTTGATACAGGGTCTTAACACTGTCACCCAGGCTAGAGTGAAGTGGTGCAATCACAACTTACTGCAACCTCGAACTCCTGCGGGCTCAAGCCATCTGCCTGCCTTAGCCTCCCAAAAGCTGGTACTACACAGGTGCATGCCACCAGGTTTGGCTAATTTTTTTTTTTTTATTTTTTGTAGAGACAGGGTCTCGCTTTGTTGACCAGGCTGTTCTTAAACTCCTAGCTTTAAAGGATTGTTCTGCCTTGGCCTCCCAAAAGGCTGGGGTTAACAGGCATGATTCACTGTAGCCAGCCCTTATTTTAGCTGTGCCTTTTTTTTTTTTCATTACTTTGTAAGTGAAGGAAGGTTTGTCCATTATATTAATCTTTTCAAAGAATCTACTTTTGGTTTCAATGATTTTCCCTATTGTTTTTCTGTTACCATATTTCTTTATTTCTTCCCTCTTGCTTGTTTTCGGTTTAATTTGCTCTTATTTTACTTTCTCAAAGTAGAAGGCTGGATTATAAATTTGAGATCTTTCTTCTTTTTTAATACAGGTATTTACCACCATACATTTCTCTCTAAGTATTACTTAAGTTATATCCCATATTCTAGAACCCTGTGTTTTTGTTTTCATTAACCTCTAAGCATTTTTCAATTTCCCTTGTGATTTCTTCTTTGGTCCATTGGTTACTTAGGTATATGTTGTTTAATTTACATGTATTTGTAAATTTTTAAACTTTCCTTCAGTTATTGGTTTCTAATTTCATTTGAATGTGGTTAAAGAAAATACTTTAGTAATAAAAGGAAAATTTTAATGATAAATGCCTACATCAAAAAAAAAAAAAAGATCTCAAATAAGGAATCTATCTTTACACCTCCAGGAGCTAGAAAAAGAATAAGCTAAACCCAAAGCTTGCAGAATGAAGGAAATAATTATCAAAGCATTAGTAAATCAAATAATAGATGATATAGAGAAAAAATCTGGTTTTTTGGAAAAAAAAATAAGGAAAGCCAACAAATCCTTAGCCTATTAAGAAAAAAGTGAGAAGACTCAAATAAATAAAATAGACATGAACACATTACAATCCAATGCCTCAGAAATAAAGAAGGAACATAAAGAACTAGTATGAAAAATTACATACCAAGAAGTTGAATAATCTACAGGAAATAAATTCCTACAAACATACAATATATCAACACTGAATAAAAAAGAAATAGCCTTAACAGACCAATTACAAATAAAGAGACTGAGGCTACTGGGGCTCTTATTTGGTTCCATAAGACTTTTAGGATTGTTTTTTCTAATTATATAAAAAATGACATTGGTATTTTGATAGAAATAGGTTTGAATCTGTAGATTGCTTTGGGGAGTATGGTCATTTTAATAATATTAATTCTTTTTTTATTTTCCCTAGACGGAGTTTCACTCTTGTTGCCCAGGATGGAGTACAGTGGCGCGATCTTGGCTCACTGCAACCTCAGCCTCCGGCTTCAAGCCATTCTCCTGCCTCAGGCTCCCGACGTGACTACAGGTGCCTGCCACCATGGTCGGCTAATTTTTTTTTTTTTTTGTATTTTTAGTAGAGACGGGGTTTTGCCATGTTGGCCAGGCTGATCTCGAACTCCTGGCCTCAAGTGATCTGCCTGCCTCAGCCTCCCAAAGTGCTGGGATTACAGGCGTGAGCCATCATGCCTGGCCAATAATATTAATTCTTGAACAAAGCTGAAGGTACCACATTACTTGACTTCAAATTACCCTACAAGGCTACAGTAAACAAAACAGCATGGTACTGGTACAAAAATGGACACAAAGATCAATGAACAGAATACAGAACACAGAAAGAGAGACACATACTGACAGTCAACTGACCTTTGACAAAGTCAACGAAAACATATACTCAGGAAAGGACACTCTTTTCAATAAATGGTTCTAAGAAAATTGGATTCCCACATGCAGAAGAATGAAACTGCAGCATTATCTCTAACCACATGCAAAAATCAACACAAGATAGATTAAAGACTTAAATGTAAGAGCTGAAACAATAAAAATACTAGAAGTAAACCTAGAGAAACTCATTCTGGACATTGCTCTAGGCAAATAATTCATCACTAAGACCTCAAAAGCAAAGTAACAAAAACAAAAATACACAAGTGGGACTTAAATAAAAAGCTTCTGTACAGCAAAACAAATTATTAACAGAGTGAACAGACAATCTGCAGAATGGGAGGAAATATTTCCAAACTATACACCCAACAGGGGACTGATATCTAGAATTTACAAGGAACTCAAACAACAACAAAAAACAAAACAAATAATTCCATTAAAAATTGGGCAAAAGTCATAAATAGATATTTTTCAAAAGAAGATATAACAAATGGCCAACAAGCATATGAAAAAATTCTCAACATCACTAAACGTCGGAAAAATGCAAATCAAAACCACAATGACGTATCTTCCCCAGTTAGAAAGGCTATTATTAAAAAGTCAAAAAATAAATGCTGGCAAAGATGGGGAGGAAAGAGAATATGTTTACACTATTGGTGGGAATGTAAATTAGCACAAACTCCATGAAAAACAGTATGGAGATTACTCAAAGAACTAAAAATAGAACTAACATTTGATACAGCAATCCCACTACTAGGTATCTACCAAGAGAAAAAGAGATCATTATATCAAAAAGATTAAAAGAAAAGATACCAGCATTTATATGTTTATTGTAGCACTATTCACAATAGCAAAGCTATGGAATCAATCAAAAGATCAATAAAGAACATGTAGTATATATACACAGTGGAATCTATTTGGCCATAAAAAAGAACAAAAGCATGTCTTCTGCAGTAACAAGGATGGAACTGGAGGCCATTATCTTAAGTGAAACAACTGAGACACAGAAAGATAAATAGTGTCATGTTCTCCCTTATGAATGGGGCTAAATAATCTGAACACATGGATGTAATGATACACAATGGAGACTTGGAAGGGTGGGGGGAAAGGAGAAGAGTGAATGAGAAACTACTTAATGGGTAGAATGTACATTATTCTGTGGGTACACTAAAAGCCCTGACTTCACCACTACATAATATATCCATGTAACAAAATTACACATGTACCCCATAAATTTATACCAACAAAATTAAGATGGCTCACGCCTGTAATCCCAACACTTTGGGAGGCCCAGGTAGGTTGGTCACCCAGTGTCAGGAGTTCGAGAACAGCCTGGCCAACATGGCAAAACTCCGTCTCTACTAAAAATACAAAAAATTAGCCAAGCATGGTGGTGGGCACCTGTAATCCCAGCTACTTGGGAGGCTGAGGCAAGAGAACTGCGTGAACCTGGGAGGCAGAGGCTGCAGTGAGCTGAGATCACGGCACTGTACTCCAGCCTGGGAAACAGAGCAATACTCTGTCTCAAATAAAATAGAATAAAATAATTAAATTAAAAATAAAATTAAGAAAAAAGAAATAAGTAGTAATAAAAAAAACCTCCCAACAAAAAAAGAGCCCAGAACCAGATAACTTCAAAACTGAATTCTACCAAACATTCAAAAAACAATGAATACCAATTCTTAAACTCTTCCAGAAAACAGAATTACAGGAAATACTTCCAAACTCTTTTTGCGAGGTAAGCATCACCCTGATACCAAAGGCAGACAAAGACACTGAAAGAAAACTATAGGCCAATATCACTGATGAACATAGATATTAAAACCCTCAATAAAATACTAACTAACCCAATTCAACAACACATCAAAAAGTTTATATGCCAGGACCAAGTGGGATTTATTCCTGGGATGCAAGGTTGTTTTAACACATGTAAAGTAGCCAATGTGATACATCACGTTAACAAAATAAAAGATGAAAACGACATAATCATCTCAATAGATGAAGAAAAAGCATTTGGCAAAGTTCAAAATCCTTTCATGATAAAACCTTTCAACAAAATAGTTAAACAAGGCCGGGCACAGTGGCTCATGTCTGTAATATCAGCACTTTGAGAGGTTGAGGCGGGTGGATCATGAGGTCAGGAGTTCAAGACCAGCCTGGCCAAGACAGTGAAACTCTGTCTCTACTAAAAAAACAAAAAATTTAGCCGGGCATGGTGGCAGGTGCCTGTAATGACAGCCACTCAGGAGGCTGAGGCAGAAAACTGCTTGAACTCCAGAGGCGGAGGTTGCAGTGAGCCGAGATCACACCACTGCACTCCAGCCTGGGCAATAGAGCGAGACTGGTCTCAAAAAAAAAAAAAAGGAAAAAGAAAAAAATAGCTATAGAAGGAAATTTCCTCGACATAATAAAGGCCATTTATGAAACTCCACAGGTCGTATCACACTCCATGGGGAAAAATTAAAAGCTTTACCTCTAAGATCAGGAACAAGATAAGGATGCCCACCTCTCATCATTTCTCTTTAACACAGTACTGGAAGTACTACCAAAAGCAATTAGACAAGAAAAACAAACAAAAGCCATCCGAATCAGAAATAAAGAATTAAAATCATCCTAGTCTGCAGAGGACATGATCCTATATATAGAAATCCCTAAGGACTCCACTAAAAAACTGTTAGAACTAATAAGTTCAGTAACATTGGAGGCTACGAAATCAACATACAAAACTCAGTTTCATTTCTTTACACGAAAATAACCAGAAAAAGAAAACAAGAAAACAACACCATTTATAGTAGTATGAAAACAAACAAAATGCTTAGGAATAAATTGAACCAATGAAGTGAAAGATCTGTACACTGAAAACTGAAAACACTGACGAAAGAAATTGAACACAAATAGTCTAATTAAATTTTAGCAAAATTAATACTGTTAGAATGTATATACTACCCAAAGTGACACACAGATTCAACAAAATCCCCATCAAAATTCCAAAGAAATTCACCTTGAAAAAAAGAAAAAGCAATCCTAAAATGTGTATGGAACCACAAAACACCCCAAATAGTGAACACAATTGTGACAAAGAAAATAAAGGTGGAGGCATTTCCTGGTTTCGATTATATTACAAAGCAAAGTAATTAAAACATTATGGTCGTCAGGTGTGGTGGCTCATGCCCGTAATCCCAGCACTTTGCCAGGCCAAGGCACGTGGATTGGTTGAGGTCAGGAGTTCGAGACCAGCCTGGCCAACATGGTGAAACCCTGTCTCTACCGAAAATACAAAAATTAGCACTCCAGCCTGAGTGACATAGCAAGACTCTGTCTCAAAATAATAATAATAATAGGGGCCAGGCACAGTGGCTCACGTCTGTAATCCCACCACTTTGGGAGGCTGACGTGGGCCGATGACCTGAGGTCCTGAGTTTGAGACCAGCCTGGCCAACATGGCGAAACCCCATCTCTACTAAAAACACAAAAATTAGCTGGGCATCGTGGAGTGTGCCTGTAATCTCAGCTACTTGGGAGGCTGAGGCAGGAGAATAGCTTGAGCCTGGGAGGCAGAGGTTGCAGTGAGCAGAGACTGCGCCATTGCACTCCATCCTGGCCTACAGAAGGAGGCTCTGTCTCAATAATAATAATAATACTAATAACAAGAACAAGAACAATAACATTGAATACTAAAGGACTAAATTCTCCAATCGAAAAACACAGACTGGCCAAATGGATGTAAAAACAACAGCCATTGGTCAGTTGCCTACCAAGAAATACACTTCTCCTATAAAAACACACATAGACTAAAGTAAAGGGATGAAAGAAAAATACTCCATGCCAATGGAAATTGAAAAAGAGCCTATAAAAAAGTCACTATACTTAGACAAAATAGATTTCAAGATAAAAACTGTAAAAAGAGACAAAAAAGGTCACTATATACTAATAAAGAGGTAAGCTCAGCAAGAGGATATAAGTATTTTATTTATTTATTTAAAGACGGAGTCTCCCTCTGTCACCCAGGCTGCAGTGCAGTGGCGGGACCTTGGCTTACTGAAACCTCTGCCTCCCAGATTCAAGCGATTCTCCTGCCTCAGCCTCCAGAGTAGCTGGGATTACAGGGGCCCACCACCAACCCCGGTTAATTTTTGTATTTTTAGTAGAGACAGGGTTTCATCATGTCGGCCAGGCTAGTCTCAAACTTCTGACCCAAAATGATCTGCCCACCTCGGTCTCCCAAAGTGCTGGGATTACAGGCATGAGACACCATGCCCGGCCAGGATATAATAATTTTAAATATATATGCACCCAACACTGGAGCAGCCAGATATACAAAGGAAACATTATTAGAGCGAGAGAGAGAGATAGGCCCCCAGTACAGTAATAGCTGGAGACTTCAACACCACATTTTCAGTGTTGGACAGATAATCCAGACAGAAAATCAACAAAGAAATATCAGACTTAATCTGCACTACAAACCAAATACACAAAATAGATATTTAAAGAATATTTCATTTAATGGCTGCATTATACATACTCTTCTCTCCAGCACATGGATCATTCTCAAGGAGACACCGTATGTTAAGCCAAAAAAAGTATTTAAAATTCCAACAAATTGAAATCATATCAAGTATCTTCTCTGACCACAATGAATTAAAACTAGAAATCAGTAACAAGAGAAATTTTTGATATTCTAAACACATGAAAAGTAAACAATATACTCTTGAATAACCAGTAGGTTAGTGAAGAAATTGAAAAAGAAGTTAAAAATTTCTTGAAACAAATAATAATGGAAACACAACGTACCAAAAATCTATGGGATACAGTGAAATCAGTACTCAGAGGGAAGTTTATAGCTGTAAGCACCAACATCAAAGAAAGTAGAAAAATTTTGAATAAACAACTTAACGATGCATCTTAAAGAAGTAAAAGCAAGAGAAGTAGAAAAGATCAATGAAACAAACACTTGGTTTTTTGAAAAGATAAAGTCCACAAACCTTTAGCCAGACTTCTTAAGAAAAAAAAGAGAGAATATCCAAATAAATGAAATCAGAGATGGAAAAGGAGACATTAAAACTGATACCCAGAAATTTAAATGACCATCAGAGGCTACTATGATCAATTATACGCCAATAAACTGGAAAACCTAGAAGAAATGGACAAATTCCTAGACACATGCAATCTACTAAGACTGAACCAGGAAGAAATCCAAAACCCGAACAGACCAATAACAACTAATGAGATCAAAGTAATAATAAAAAGTCTCCAAAGCAAAGAAAACCTAGAGACCCCAATTTACCTAAATAATTTTCATTTTAGGTTCAAGGGTACATGTACAGGTAAATTTACCCGAATTTATGTGCACGTGTACCCCTGAACCTAAAATGAAAATGTAAAATAAAATAAACATATTATGGCATGTAAAGTCCCAACCCCACCCCCCAAAGAAAAATAAAAAAATGAAAAGCCAGGTACCTAATACCTTCACTGCTGAATTTTACCAAACATTCCAAGAAGTACTAATTCCAATCCTCCTCAAACTATTCTGAAAAACAGAGAAGGAATACTTCCAAATTCTTTCTGAGATCAGTATTACAAGGATACCAAAACCAAAGACACATCAAAAAAGAAAAACTACAGGCTAATATTCCTCATGATCATTCATACAAAAATCCTCAACAAAATACTAGCAAAACAAATTGAACAACACATTAAAAAGGTCATTCATCATGACCAAGTGGGATTTATCCTAGGAATGCAACGATGGCTCAGTTTATGGAAATCAGCCGAGTGCGATGGCTCATACCTGTAATCCCAGCACTTCGGGAGATCGAGGTGGGAGGATCCCTTGAGCCCAGGAGTTCAAGACAAGCCTGGGCAACATAAAGAGACCTCAACTCTACAAAAAAAAAAAAATACATACATACATACATACACACACACATACACACATATAAATATATATACACACACATATGGAAATCAATCAATGTGATACATCATATCAACAAAATGAAGGATAAAAACCATATTATTTCAATTCATGTTGGAAACGCATGTGATAATATTCAACATCCCTTCATAATAAAAAGCCCTAAAAACCTGGGTATCAGAGGAACATACTTCAACATATTAAAACTATATACGACAGACCCACAACTACTATCATACTGAATGGGAAAAAAACTGAAAGTCTTTGCTCTAAGATCTTGAACACTACAAGGATGCCCACTTTCACTACTGTTGTTCAACATCATACTGGAAGTCCTACTAAGAGTAATCAAAGAAGATAAAGAAACAAAGCACATACAAATGGGAAAGGAAGAAGTCAAATTATCCTTGTTTGCAGATGACATGACCTTATATTTGGGGAAAAAAAAAAAATACAAACTAAAGACTCCACCAAAAAAACTATTCAAACTGATCAATAATTTCAGTTAAGTGGCAAGTAACAAAATCAATATACAAAAATCATTGGCATTTCTATATGACAACAATGAACAATTTGAAGAAATCAAGAAAATAATCTTATTTACAATAGCTACAAATAAAATAAAATATTCAGAAATTAACTGAATTAAAGAAGTGAGGCAGGGCACAGTGGCTCATGCCTGTAATTCCAGCACTTTGGGAGACCAATGCGAGTGGATCACTTGAAGCCAGGAATTCAAGATCAGCCTGGCCAACATGGCAAAACCCTGCCTGTACTAAAAATACAAAAATTAAAGGAGTGTGGTGATGCACACCTTTCATCCCAGCTACTCAGGAGGCTGAGGCACGAGAATCACTGAAACCAGGAGGCAGAGGTTGCAGTGAGCCAAGATCGCACCACTGCACCCCAGCCTGGGTGACAGAATGAGACTCTGTCTCAAAAAAAAAGAAAAAAGAAAGAAGAAAGAAGAAAGAAGAAGAAGGAGGTGGAAGAGGAGGAGGAGGAAGAGGGGAAGAGAAGAGGAAGAGGGGGGAGA
>NW_012115877.1:1855507-1899648 GCF_000951035.1 Colobus angolensis palliatus | reverse complement strand
AAAAAAAAAAAAAAAAGTTGTTAAAATGTCCACACCACCCAAAGCAATCTACAGATTCAAAGCAATCCCTGTGAAATAAATACCAATGATATTCTTCACAGAAATTGAAAAAACTATCCTGAAATTTATAAGGAACCATGAAAGACCCAGAATAGTGAAAGCTATCCTGAGCTAAATGAACAAAACTGGAGGAATCAGATTACATAACTTCAAAGTACACTACAGAACTACTGTAATCAAAACAGCATGGTACTAGCATAAAAAAGACACATAGGCCAATGAAACAGAATAGTAAACCCAGAAACAAGTTCACACACTTACAGTGAATACATACTCTACACAGGTGCCATGGACATGCATCGGGGAAAGGATAGTCTCTTCAGTAAGTGGTGCTGGGAAAATTGGATATCCGTATGCAGAAGAATGAATCTGGACACCTATCTATTGTCATATTCAAATGGATTAAAAACTTAAATCTAATACCTCAAACTATGAAAATACTAAGAGAAACCATTGGTGAAACTCTACAGGACATTGGATGGGGCAAAGATTTCTTGAGTAATACCTCAAAAGCAGAAGCAACCAATGCAAAAAAATGGACAAATGGGATCATATCAAGTTAAAAAGCTTCTGCACAGGAAAGAATACAATCCAACAAAGTGAAGAGACAACCCACAGGATTGGAGAAAGTATCTGCAAACTACCCATCTGACAAGGGATTAATGACCACAATATATAAGGAGCTGAAACAAGTCAAATGGAAAAAAAAAAAAAAAACTCTAACAATCTAATTTAAAAATTGGCAAAAGATCTGAGTAGACATTTCTCAAAAGAAGACATGCAAATGGCAAATAGGTATAAGAAAAGATAATAAGAAAAGGTACTCAACATCATTGGTCATCTGAGAAATGCTAATCAAAATTACAATAAGATATCATCTCACCCATTAAAGTGGCTTTTATCCAAAAGACAGACAAATGCTGGCGAGGAGGTGGAGAAAAAGGAACCCACATACACTGCCGGTGGCAATGTAAATGAGTACAACCACTATGGAGAAAAGTTTGGAGGTTCCTCAAAAAAGCAAAAATAGAGCTATCATATGACACAGCAATCCCACAGCTGGGTATATACTCAGAAGAAAGAAAATCAGTATATCGAAGAGATACTGGCACTCCTATGTTTGTTGCAGCACTGTTTACAACAGCCAAGATTTGGAAGCAACCCAAAGTTTATCAACAGATGAATGAATAAAGAAAATGTGGTAGATGTACACAATGGGGTACTATGCAGCCATAAAAGAGAATGAGATCCTGTGATTTGAAACCACATGAAACAGCAAGAAAGACAAATTTCACATATTCTCACTTATTTTGGGGAGCTAAGATTCTTTTTTTTTTTTTTTTGAGGCATCTCTGTCATAAAGGCTGGAATGTAGTGGCATGATCACAGCTCACTGCAACCTCTGCCTCCCAGATTCAAGCGACTCTCCTGCTTCAGACTCCTGAGTAGCCAGGATTATAGGCACATGCCACCATGACTTTTGCATTTTTTTGTATAGACAGGGTTTCACCATGTTGGCTAGGCTGGTCTCGAACTCCTGACCTTAAGCCATCCACCTGCCCGGGCCTCCCAAAGTGCTGGGATAACAGGCCTGGGATTACAGATGGGAGTCACCATACCCAGCCAGGAGCTAAAATTTAAAACAACTGAACTCACAGAGATAGAAAATAGAACAATAGTTAATAGAGGCTGAGAAGGGCAGTAGGGCAGGGGGAAAGGAGAGATGGTTATTAGGTACAAAAATATAGTTAGGTAGAATGAATAAGAGCTAGTATTTTATAGAACAGGGTGACTACAGGCAACAATAATTTACTGTATACTTTAAAATAAATAAAATATAAATGACTTGTTTGTAACACATTTAAGGATGAATGCTTGAGATGGATACCTCATTTACCCTGATGTGATTATTATGCATTGTATGGCTGCATTAAAATATCTCATGTACCCCATAAATGTATACACCTACTATGTACCCACAAAACTTAAAACAATAATTTTTTTCTCTATATAATATCATGTCACTTGCAAATTGAAATAGTTTTACCCCTTCCATGACACTGTGGAATACTTTTAGTTTTCTGGTGTAACTGTCCTGGCCAGAACCTCTAGAAAATGTTAAATATAAGAGGCAAAAGTGACATCTTTGTTTTATTCCTGACCTTAGGAGAAAGTCATTGAGTTTTACATTTCAATTAAATTCCTCTTAATAGCGTAAGACACACATCCAAAGACAAAAACTACTTAGCTGGAAGATATGTCAGAATATACCAACTTAATGCAGCAGTTAAAACGATCAGGAATACGGAAGAGATCTTAAGAGACGTGGTTGATGGAGTAAGAAGAGCTGATAAATGTCATATCAAAACAGAGAGAAAGGGATAGAGCCAAATTTGAAGACGTAATTTAATACATAATACACATTATAGACACAATTCTACTAATTTGAAAATATTAGAGTGAACACTAAAAAGTATTTTGTGGCATTATCTTTTTGATCACTTTGCTATGCATTTTCATACACATCCTTTTTATTTCACAGAAATGGGTACTATTTCATCTTTATTACATAATATACTTATTCTATATATTCCTAATTATTAACACACAATATTCCATGTTATAATATTTAATGTATCTTCCTGCATGGTATTAGATTATGGTGATATACCATAATATAAACTATCCCCAACAGTTGAGGATTTGAGTTAATTTCCAATTTTTTGTTATTATAAATAATGCCACAACAGGTAACAGCTCACTTTAGGTCACAAGCTGGATAATATAATTCCAGCCATTAAAAAATATATATATATACACACACACAGTATATAAACACAATGTATATGTATTGTGTGTTTATGTAGTGTGTGCTTATGACATTTAAGTGTCACACATACATTTTAAAAACTGGAAAGCAAGATATCAAATATTAAATAAGTAGCGGTTCCAAATTATAGTTTATGAGATTATAGGTAGTTTTTATTGTATCAGTGCCTTTCAATATTTCACATATATTTCACAATGAACACACATTGCTATTTCTGCAGCCAGAAAACTAAGCTTTGAAACAAACCCTGAGATTAACATCCTTTAATATAAATCTCTGCATACATTTCTGACCATTTCCTTTGGAAAAAAGCTTACAATTGAAATTAATTTTGAGGTCCCTTTCCAAATTACTGTCCAATTTATGCTACCATCAAGAGGGCCCATTTCTCTGTAGCCTCAACAACACTTAGTATCATTTTATCTTTGCCAGTTTAGGAGTGTTCTGCGTTTAATGGTGATTCTGACAGTACAACCACATTTGGAAATTACTATTATACATTATTTTCGCAGCTTGAAGTACACTATTCCAATGTTAGTCATAATATTTTTAAACACTAAATTTAACTTAATTTTTTTTTAAACTTATTGAAATAGCTAGATGAGGCTGAGCATGGTGGCTCACACCTGTAATCCCAGCACTTTGGGAGGCTGAGATGGGATATTACTTGGGCTCAGTAGTTCAAGATGAGCCTGGGCAACATAGCAAGACCCCATCTCTCTATATAAAAAATGTTTAAATAAACATTTTTAATTAAAAGAAATAAAATTTTAAAAAATAGCTAGAAGAGAGAATTTTGAATGTTCTCATCACAAAGCAATGACAATTAAAAGAAATAAAATTTTAAAACATAGCTAGAAGAATTTTGAATGTTCTCACCACAAAGCAATGACAAGTATTTGAAGTGACAGATATACTAAATTACCCTAATTTTATCATTACACAATGTATACATGTATCAAAATATCACTCTGGGCCCATTAATATGTACAATTAATGTGTCAATTAAAAACAAAATGAAACTTTAAAGTATTTTTCTGATTATGGAAGTTTTACATATATGTATATTTCTTGGATTTTATAATTTTGCAGAAATGTACATAACAAGTAAAATACAAAAGAATTAATATTTCCACCACTTAGAGAAAATCACCAAAGTTAACACTTCAGTGTTAATTTCTCCACGTTCCCCTTGTCTAGTTCACTCATCTCAGGTCTCAGCTCACCCCTTACCAAAGAAAAAAATTTGGAGCAATGATTCTTAAGCTGATGGTCCATCAGAATCATCTGTAGGGCTCATAAAAATGCAGATGCATGGGCCCTACTCCAGACCTTTTGAATCAGTCTCTAAAGAGTGGCACTGGGGTCCATGTATTTTTAGAGACAAAAGCATATTACTGTGCTCCGTTTGGGGGTACTTCTTAAATTATGGTAAAATATACATTTAAAAAATTTACTGTTTTAAATGAGAACACATGGACACAGGGAGGGGCACATCACATACTGGGGCCTATCGGGGGGTTGGGAGCAAGGGGAGGAAGACCATTAGGACAAAAATCTAATGCATGTGGGGCTTAAAACCTACATGACAGCTTGATAGGTGCAGCAAACCACCATGGCACATGTATACTTATGTAACAAACCTGCACGTTCTGCACATGTATCCCAGAACTTAAAGTAAAATAAAAATAAAATAAAATAAAAAATTTACTATTTAATCAGTTTTTAAGTACACAATTCAGTGGCATTAAGTATAATCACAATGTTGTACAAAAATCATCACTCTCTATTTCTAGAACTTTTTCATCATTCCAAACAGACACTTAGTACCCATTAACAGTAACTTCCCACACCCTTCATCCCCCAGAACCTCGTAACCACGATTCTACTTTCTACTCATAGAGTTTGACTACTCTAGGTACCTTTAAGCAGAATTATACAGTATTTGCCTTTTTGTGTCTGATTTCTTTCACTTAGCATTAATGTCTTCAAGCTTCATCTATGTGGTAGCAAATGTCGGAATTTCCCTCCTTTATGAGGCTGAGTAATATTCCACTGAAGTATGTCCATACTACATTTTGTTTATCCATTCATCCATCAGTGGACATTTGGGCTGCTTCCACCTTTTTTTTGCCATTATGAATGATGCAACTATAAACATAAGTGTCTCAGTATCTGTTTGAGTTCCTGCTTTCAATTCTTTTGGGTGTACTTATAAGTGGAACTATTAGATCGAATGGTATATATTTAACTTTCTGAGTTACTACTACAACGTTTTTCCACATCTGACATTCCTACTAGCAATGTACAGGGTTCCACTTTCTCCACATCCTCTTAAGCACTTATTTTCCTTTTTTTTTTTTTCATAATGGCCACAATGGGTGTGAAATGGTATCTCACTGTAGTTTTGATTTGCATTCCTCTAATGAGGAGATATGCTGAGCATTGTATATCTTCTTTAGAGAAATTTCTATTCAAATCTTTTGCTTCTTTTTGAAACAGACTGTTTCTTTGTTGTTGAGTTGCAGGAATTCTTTACATACAGTTGACCCCTGTCCACCAAAGGTTTAAACCACATGGGTCCACTTATACACAGATTTTGTTTCAACCAAATGTTGATTGAAAATACAGTATTCACAGAATGTCAAACCCATGTTTGACTTTTCATATATGCAGGTTCTGTGGGATTTGTGTATGAGCAAATTTTGGTATACACAGGCAGGTCCTAGAACCAATCCCCCACATATACCACGGGAAAACTATATTCTGCATGTGAATCCCTTATCAGATATATGTTTTGCAATATTTTCTCACATTCCATGGGCTATCTTTTCCTGTGTTCTACTTTTTGCACAGTTGTCAAAATAAGACAGCGTGTGGATTTTAAGTCTAAAGCCAGACTAATATTTAGTTATTAAAAAACTAAGTATCCACATGCTTATAAAACCTTAAGTGTTTACTGAATTGCAGAGACTTACATGTTATTATAAACTTCTGATACCTGACAATAAAAGGCAAACCACAGAATTACACTGAAAAAAAGAGAACTAAGAAAAATTAAGAGGATTTTAGATTTCCTCAATATTCTTTAACAGCCAGTCTCTTAGGACTTTCATTCTGCAAATATTAAACATATTATAAATTATCACTAAAATTAACATGAAACTGCTGCTAATGTTAAAAACAAAATTTGGGTGAACTTCTTAAAAGTAACCATAGTCTAAAAAAGCCTAATGTAGAAACAAAACATTTCTGGAATATTTAACAGATAAAATACCAAACATTTTAAATGCAAGTAAAATTGGCAGGTGATATTTCAAGAGAAATACTGTGAAGATCTGTACTGAGAATCAAGACAAGAGTAGCCATTAATATAACCCACTTGGCCTTTTATGAATGTTTTTCAAAGGGGTTATTTAACTCAGGTTATTCTACTCTACAGGTAATATTGCATTTGGTAAGGGGGAAACCCCACACTCTAAAACTTAAAGATTCATGGTACCAGATGATAATTTAACAATCGCATCTTTCAGATTTTAGCTATGGCAATTAGCACTTTAGATATTCACTCCTATCAATGACAGTCACAAAGAATAAAGCAAAGCCCCCTAAATTCTTAAATAATTGCATTGCTCTCAAAAAGAGTAAGTTTTTTAAAATTTTTAAAAATTGATACATAATATTTATACATATTTTGGGAGTACATGTGATATTTTGTTACATCCATAGAATACGCAATGATCAAATCAGGGTATTCAGGCTATCCATCACCTTGAGTATTTATCACTTTTATATGCTGGGAACATTTCGAGCCCTCTCTTCTAGCTATTTTGAAATATACAATGCATTGTTGCTAACTATAGTCACCCATTCTGCCATCGAACAGTAGAACTTATTCCTTCTATCTAACTACATGTCTGTACCCATTAACCAACCTCTCTCTATCCCTCCCTCAACATACACATACTTCCCAGACTCGGGTATCTATCATTCTACTATCTACCTCCATGAGGTCAACTAAAAAGGGTAGAGCTTAACATCTATACCCGAGCAGTTAACATTTGTGACTGGTTGTTGTTGTTGCTGAGACAGGGTAGTGCTCTGTTGCCCAGGCTGAAATGCAGTGGCACAATCATGGCTCACTGCAGTCTTGACTTCTTAGGCTCAAGCAAACCTCCTGCCTCAGCCTCCCAAGTAGCTGGGACTACAGGTGTGCATTACCATATCTGGCTAATTTTTTTATTTTTTGTGGAGATGAGGTTTCACTATGCTGCCCAGGCTGGTTCTGAACTCCTGAGCTCAAGTCATCCTCCCACCTTGGCCTCCCAAAGTGCTGTGATTACAGGCATGAACCACCATGCCCAGCCTATGATTGGTTATTAAAGACAACTAATTCTATAAAATCTGAAAACACCATTGTGAGCATTTTCCCTAATATAAAATATTTTAAAAGGAAAAAATATTAAATGACCAAATTTATTACTCCTTATCACTCAGAGATTAATGAAAGACAGATCTGAACATCCCTCTTTTAAACTACACAGCAACTCTCTCATTGGGATAACTATTTGGTTATTTAATTATGCCTGCAATTTTTATTATTCAAAAAAGAATAGTATAGTAAATCTACCAGCTTCTGATAGATATACAAATGAAAATGTGTGCTTTATTGGAACTGATTTTCTTCCAAAAGTCAATACAAAAATTGTTTTTATAAGAGCAAAAAAGCAGTTCCATAAAATACTAAGATTCAAATACTGTTTTCCCCAGGAGAATGTTTCTTGAGAACCATCATCATATTACTCTTTAGGATGCACTGCTATTACAAAAAGAGTACCACTTTAGCTATAATTATCATTTTAATATGTGTGTACATACTTCCATCCTCCTCTATTTTTTGATCAATTACTGTATTCACAATGGGCCAAAGAGCACCCTCTAACCTGTATCTCCTAATTAAATATGTAATATCATTTGGGGAAATGTACCAGAACAAGTGACCAACAAGTAAGAAATCTCACTCCAGTCCAAATGTTTTGTTGTGTGAAGACAGACATCTTCAGGCACAGAGGGACACAGACACACACACGCAAAAGCTTATTGATGGTAAAACAATAACTACTCATTGTATTTTTTTTAAAGCATAGAAAAATACAAGAAATAAACTAGAAGGTCTTCATAAAAAAAACCCCCAGAAAACAACTTCTGTTAGCATTTTGGTGTATTTTAGACATTTGTGTGCATTTTTATAACAACATGGAGTGCATACTACATGCCTTGCCTTCCATGTTACCTTTTCTGCCTTCAACCTTTGTTAATTAAATAACTGAGAAACAAACTCATGAATTTAACTTATATGCCTTTTATTATTAATGTGGGTGAATACTTTTTTAAAAATACTCTGGAATTTTGTACATCTTCTTTTATGGATTTATTCACATTCATAATTTTTCTGAAATAAAAGCTCTTTACAAATTAAGGGCATTATTCATATGTGCTGTATATCTTTTTCATCAGTTTGCTTCTTGATTTTAATTTTGACAGCACCAGTGTTTTTTAATTAGAAATATTTTATGCTTTTAAGCATATCTATTTTATTCAAATGCAAAACTGAAAAAGAACAGACATAGTAAGACGACTGGAATAACCTTTGGAAAAAGAATGTCTTTATAGAGAAGATGAAATCAACAAGGTGTATTGGTTACCTGTTAAGTGATCTAAGTAGTACTGATAGAGCTTGCACTGAATAGGAGTCATTCTCACAGCTAACACATATTCGTGTTTTGGAGGCAAGAATTTTGTTAATGCTGTATAATCTTTCCTCTGTAATTAACAAGAAAGAACATGAAAATTAATCTAAATATTTAACAGGAATGAACTACAAATTCTCATTGCTTATAACTGAAATATACACATAAATAAATAGGCACTAATCATATAAGAAAACATTTTCTTAAATATATTTACCCTTTCTAAACCCATAATTTTCTACACAATGTATTTCATATGACTATACAATATGGTACACTGGTAAAAAAAATACTGCCACACACCAGGTAGGTTTTAAATTGAAGCAGTCACATTACCAAGTGAGCAATTTAAGTTTTCGAAATAGTCTTCTCTGTAGAGAAACAAAAATAAAAAAAGGTGTGGAGAGGATGTAGTAGGTAGTGTTAGCAAAATGACTTGCTTTAATCATATAGTAAAACCTAGGAATCAAAGTCTAATGCAGTCTGAGTTGGCTTCTGAGAAGGATATGCTAATATGTCAAACAATAACATATAATTTTAGAGGGAATATTTGCCCAATTAGGAAAGCAATCCATCTACAAGCACTCTTGAAACCATTTTACTATAAGAATAGAAAAATAGAACACCAGTGTGCTAAATAGAAATTACTACTTAAACCAGAAGGAAAAATGCTGCCTGGGTAGTAGCGGCAATACAGAAACAGAGTACTTGCTAGCACGTGTAGCCAATCTGACCAAATGGAACAACTACTCCTTATAATGATGGCAAGTACAGTCATCCCTCAGTATCTATGGGAGACTGGTTCCAGAACCCACCCCCACCTCCACAGATATCAAAATTCATGAAAGCTCAATTCACTTATATAAATAATGTAGTGTTTGCATATAACCTATAAACATCCTCCCATATACTTTAAATCATCCCTAGATTACTTACAATGCCCAACACAATACAAATACCATGTAATAGTTGTTATACTCTATTGTTTAAGCAATAATGACAAGAAAAAAGTCTGTACATGTTCAGTACAGACACAGTCATCCATTTTTCTCTTAATTATTTTCTTTCTTTTTTTTTAAGAGACAGGGTCTTACTCTGTCATTGAGGCTGAAGTGCAGTGGCATGATCTTAGCTCATTGCAGTCTTGAATTCCTGGGCTCAAGCAATCCTCCTGCCTCAGCCTCGCAAATGACTGAGACTATAGGTGCGCACCACCGTGCCTGGTTAATTTTTTAAAACTTTTTTAGAGACAGGGTCTTGCTCTGCCATCCAGCCTGGAGTGCAGTGGCACGATCTTAGCTCACTGCAGCCCTGAACTCCTGGGCTCAAGTGATCCTCCCACCTTGGCCTCTTAAAGTGCTGGAATTACAGGTGTGCACCACTGTACCTAGCCTCTGTCCATTTTATCTATTTTTTTTAAATATTTTTGATCCATGGTAGGTTGAATCCATGGATACAAAACCCGCAAATATGGAGGGCAAACTATATATCCAACCAAAAGAATAGCCTGTCTCATTTGTTAAAACATCTCTGGGGCTATCATTAGTACCTAACGTTTGCAGAAAAAGTGCATATCTTGAGATCTATTAACTGCCAGCTCAGTCTCTAGATATTTATCCATTCATTAATATAGATTCACTGAAAATCTGTACGTAAACGACACCACTAGTCTGTTCAGGTTATTATATATAATTGAAAGTAACAAAACTGTTTCTCCAGGATTACTTTAAAAATGGCTCCTCTCTTAATTCATACTAGCCTTTCCTATAACCATTTCAAAAATGTGAGATTTATAATACTATACTATAGAATTAGGGTGAGCATAGGAACTTTATCACAATAGTTGTGTTCCTCTTAAGGAACTCCCTAACTTAAGGATGAAAAATCTAAACATTAACATAATAAGATATGAGGCTTTACACTTGGCAAATGAATTAACTATGTTTTACACTTCTCAGCGGAACTTCTTTTTTAAAAGTTGAATGCAGCAGAAATTTTTGAAGACAACGCAAGGAGATATAACTGTAAACTACTGAAAGAGTGGGAAAGAAAACACAAAATTATTAAACTTTAAGCTCAGAAAATATGTTGGGATTGTAATATAACAAAGTAAGAATATTTTACTACTATGGAACATATCTGTACCTGAACACATCCAGCTAACATCTCATAGAGAATGTGAGCACGTTTTTTCATCACTCTGACATCTACCATGGTGGAATCTGCACACTGACCATTTTGAATTGGATTTATAAATCTATTCCTGAACTCCTTAATGGATCCAAGTAAATTTTCCTTGATAAAATTAACCATACAATGATCTAAGAGAGAAGACATTATTCATTAACAACATTAACAATGGTTGATAAGACTTAGAAAAATTCCCCAATGAAATGTTCATGTCAAAAACACATGCATTAGAATTAAGCTACAAAAAAAGAGTATCAAGCTAAGTATAGAATAAACATGGTTATAAGTCTGATCTACAAGTGAATTACCGAAACGAGAGAGAAAACTGAAGTAAAAACCATCCCTAAATACTAGACATGAATGTTTTTTAAAAATATCTAAGGACATTTTATTCAAGCTCACTATTCTTTATAAGAGATATGAAGTATAAAACAAATGGTCCATTAATCTAACCATGATTTATGGTCTGTGAGGCTATCTTGTGAAGAAAGGAGATACTAAGTCAAAACAATAAAAGGAGGTAATAAGCTACTATGCAAGTTAATTTATATTAACTGATTCATTTTCAGAATAATCACATAATATTTGAGAGATCAAATAATAACAACTGTTATTCAGTATTCAGTTGGGGCTACACAAATAGTTAAAAATAAACTAATTACTAATGTATTTTGTAAGACTAACCCATTTTGTAAAAATTAATAGAGCTATCACTTGTCCCATACTATATAGGACCACAATATGAAACAGCATTTCTATAAATAGGGTAATAGAACAGAAAAGAGGAAAACTGGAACAGATAAAAACAAACATAAAGTATAGGCTAAAGTGAAATGACTAGTATTACAAACAATAAAATAGCAAAAAGTTACCATAAATATACTAAAGGAATGTAACACAGAGAAAAATAACAAAAAGCCATTACAGTGGGAAAAAAAGTGAGCGATTACAACAGGAAATTTCAATTTGTTACTTGCTGAATAATCTCATCCGTTGCCTTCTTTAGTGTCACCACAGACATATGAAAATGAGGGAAATTCACAACTCACTTCCCTAGGTTTACATCAGCTACCTTTAGCCTTAGCAAACTGTCCTGCCATGGATTCAGCAAACCTCTCCTTCTCCCATTTCCACTTTACTGAAATGTTCACAGTTCCCATTTCTTCTTGATTTCTTAACAGTACATGCCCCAAAACTGGAAAATCTCCTTAAAATTATCTGGAGTAATCATATATGCTTATGTACTTTTTAAAGCAATCATTAAGACTTCTGATACTCTTGTAATAAATCACATTCCATATTTATATATGAACATTCACAATGGCGTATCTCTTGACTGTCTTTTACCACTCATATTTATAAAGCATCTCATTTGAAAAATATGTTATTCTTTCACAGCAGACTAAGATGAACGTATGTAGATCATGGTCTAGGATTATACTAGAGTAAGTAGAAGAAAGGGCAAATGGTAAAGTTACAAACATATTATCTGAGGAAATACCAATATTATACTGCATAATCAGAGATATTAACTCACACTCAATTAGGTTATTTTGAAGTGGTGTTCCTGTTAAAATAATCCTCCTCCTTGATCGTATAGAATTCATAGCTTTAGAAACAGCAGATGCTTCATTTTTTAGAATGTGGCCTTCATCACAAACAACAAAATCAGGGCCTACAAAAATATATAGAAAAATAACACAATTAATATACAATAAAACTGAAAATGTGATCCATTTAAGTAAATCAAGTCAATCCCTTTAAAGTGCTGATCTTAAAGGAAGATAAAATGACATCACTGTAAGTATAAACATATTTTATCTGCTCCTGTATTTGGTTAATACAACACTAATTATACTAATTATATCCAAATGGTAGAGCATTGAAGTACTACTATAAATGGTATTCAAAGTCCTCTGAGTATACAAAAATAAGCAAAAATAAAAACAAGAGGGAAAAAGTTCCCCCTAACAGATACAGCTTATTTTTAAAAATGTCTTTTAAAATTGAAAAGTCTTTAAAGCTATTTCAGCATTAGTACATCAACTTAAACTATCAGCAAAGACTAAGAGCAATGTATACATACTTGAAAAGACAAATTTCAAAACTTACACTTTAAGAATAATATATGTCACAATAGACCATATAATATTTCCCACTTAGATCAAATAACATTCATTGCCGGGAAAAAATTTTAACTGATAAAAGAAAGTGAAACTGGTTGTCACATGGGTTTGGAGGGTAAGGAGAACAGCTTTCTAGCTATAAAAGATCTTAAAAGCTTAAACTCAGAAAATATTTGGGATTGCAATATAAAAAAGCAACAATATTTTATTACTATGGAATGCATTTCTAACTGAACAAATACGTTCTACAGCATTTGTGGACTCTTTTAGAAAGGCTTATTTGTTAAAATAACAGATATATATATTTTTTTCCTGTTTTTTTTTTTTTTTTTTTTTTTTTTTTTTTTTTTTTTTTTTTTTTTTTTTTTTAATTTGAGATGGTGTCTCGCTCTGTCGCCCAGGCTGTAGTACAGTGGCGCAATCTTGGGTCACTGCAACCTCCACCCCCCGGGTTCAGGTAATTCTCCTGTCTTAGCCTATCGAGTAGCTGGGATTACAGGTGCCTGCCACCACGCCTGGCTAATTTTTTGGTCTTTTTAGTAAAGATGAGGTTTCACCATGTTGGTCAGGCTGGTCTCGAACTCCTGATCTCAAGTGATCTGCCCGCTGTGGCCTCCCAAAGTGCTGGGATTACAGGCATAAGCCATCAGGCCCAGCTGATATATATTTTTTCTAAGGTATAATACATACTCAATTTGCTTGCTGGTTAACATATACACACATATTACTTAATTGCTGATTTCAACAAAGCAGCTGTCAAACTATCCCCCATCTGGTAAGCATTAGAGAAAATGCAACTTTTACATGACTTCAAAAGTAACTGCTTCAGTATGACAGACCAAATAATAACAACTGTTATTCAGTATTCAGTTGGGGCTACACAAATAGTAAAAAAAACAAAAAACAAAAAACTACTAATATTTTGTAAAAGTAAAATCTCTAGCTTTGTATTTAAAAATTATGCATGCGTTACTTTGAATCTGAAAACATTTTCTACAGAGAAAATAATGCCTTTTACAGAAGTGATTTAAACGGTTTTACCACTTAATATTCCATATCCATGAGGATGCGTTGAAATGGGTACTCTCATACACTCTGTGGGTGTCTAAATTAGTATCAAACATTTTGGAAGTCAATTTTACAATAACTATCAAAATGCAAAATGCATAAACCCTTTGACCCTTATTTCAATTTCTAGGCACTGGTCCCAAAGATATTCTTCCACAGGCGCCCAAAGATACACAAAAGAATGTTCTCCGCAGCACGGTTTGTTATGGAAGAAAATTGAAAACAACCTAAAAATTTGTCAGAGGGGATCTGGTAAATGGGGCTTAAACCATGGGACAATGGAGTAAGTCACAGAGTTAAAATTAATGACGTAGACACACCCCCACTGGAGAAGCTGAAGGTTTGTTTGCAGGAGAAATTCCCGACTTTACCTGGAGTTGAGTCAAGTTAGAGAGCCAAGCCAAGCGAAATACAGGGGTAGAGGAAGTAGCAGAAAGGCACTGGGAGCTCGTTGGATCCCCAAGCAGCCCATTCCTGCCTGGCAACACAGGGGGGATCCATCAGGAGGGTGGCCATCAGAGCAGGAGCTAAAACTCCACAGGAAGAAAGACTTCTGTAGCTGAACTTCTTAACAATTTGAATGGGGCGAGAAGCCTCCAGGCCAGAACTCCGGGGGAGGGTGCAAATCCAGATTGCAGACTTCACAGGTGGGGGATGAACTAAAGCCCTTTCTTTTGCAGCTTGGAGGTGGAAAACCTCTGGCAAGTTTTCAAGGCAGACTCGCCCTCCCCCAGGAAACACACTCTGGGCTGTTTGGGTGGTGGGGTGGGGCGGGGGGGCGGGGCGGGGGGGGGCGGTGCATGGTGGGAGTGAGACTAGACCAGCCTTCCAGCCTTTCAGTTGGCGTGGGAGCTTGGTGAGGCCTGTGACTGCTGGCTTTCCCTCCACTTCCCTGACAAACTGCATGACTCAGCAGAGGCAACCATAATCCTTCTAGGTACACAACTCCAGTGACCTGGGAATCTCACCCCATCCCCCACAGCAGCCACAGCAAGACCCACCCAAGAAGAGACTGAGCTCAGACACGCCTACTCCCGACCCCACCTGATGGTCCTTCCCTAATCACCCTGATAGCAGAAAACAAAGAACAAATACTCTTTGGAGTTCTAGGGCCCCGCCCACCACCCACACTACTACAGCTGATGCATTCTGGAAAGCGCCACCTCCTGGCCGGAGGCCAACCAGCACAAAAACAGAGCATTAAACCAGCAAAGCCAAGGACCGGCATGGAGTCCACTGCATCCTGCACCACCTCCACCAGTTCAGGCGCTAGTATCATGGCTGACAGACCCATATACGGTTCACATTACAGGACTCTGTGCAGACAAACCCCAGTACCAGCCTGGAGCCGGGTGGACTCGATGGGTGGCTAGACCCAGAAGAGAGACAACAATCACTGGAAGCCACATCCACAGGAAAAGGGGGAAAGTACTACATCTAGGGAACACCCTGTGGGACAAAACAATCTGAACAACAGGCTTCAGCCCTAGATCTTCCCTCTGACAGAGCCTACCCAAATGGGAAGGAACCAGAAAACCAACCCTAGTCATATGACAAAACAAGGCTCGTCAACACCCCCCCCCCAAAATCACACTAGTTCACCAGCAATGGATCCAAACCAAGAAGAAATCCCTGATTTACCTGAAAAAGAATTCAGGACATTAGTTATTAAGCTAATCAGGGAGGGACCAGAGAAAGGCAAAACCCAATGCAAGGAAATTCAAAACATGATACAAGAAGTGAAGGGAGAAATATTCAAGGAAACAGATAGCATAAATAAAAAACAATCAAATATTCAGGAAACATTGGACACACTTTTAGAAATGCAAAATGCTCTGGAAAATCTCAGCAATAGAACTGATCAAGTAGAAGAAAGAAATTCAGAGCTCGAAGACAAGATCTTCAAATTAACCCAATCCAACAAAGACAAAGAAAAAAGAGTAAGAAAATACAAACAAAGCCTCTAAGAAGTATGGGATTATGTCAAACGACCAAACCTAAGAATAATCAGTGTTCCTGAGGAAGAAGACAATTCTAAAAACTTGGAAAATATATTTGGGGGAATAATCAAGGAAAACTTCCCTGGCCTTGCTAGAGACCTAGACATGCATATACAAGAAGCGCAAAGAACACGTGAGAAATTCATCGCAAAAATATCTTCGCCTAGGCACACTGTCATCAGGTTATCCAAAGTTAAGGCGAAGGAAAGAATCTTAAGAGCTGTGAGACAGAAGCACCAGGTAACCTATAAAGGAAAACCTATCAGATTAATAGCATATTTCTCAGCAGAAACCCCTGCAAGCTAGAAGGGATTGGGGTCCTATTTTCATTCACTTCAAACAGAACAATTATCAGCTGAGAATTTTGTATCCAGCGAAACTAAGCATCATATATGAAGGAAAGATACAGTCATTTTCAGACAAACAAATGAGAGAATTTGCCATTACCAAGCCACCACTACAAGAACTGCTAAAAGGAGCTCAAAATCCTGGAACAAATGCTAGAAACACATCAAAACAGAACCTCTTTAAAGCATAAATCACACAAGACCTATAAAACAAAAATACAAGTTAAAAACCCAAAACAAAAAACAAAATGAAAAACCCAAAGTATGCAGGCAACAAGGCGCATAATGAATGCAATGGTAGCTCACATTTCCATACTAACATGGAATGTAAATAGCCTAAATGCTCCACTTAAAAGATTCAGAACCTCCGGGTGCGGTGGCTCATGCCTGTAATCCCAGCACTTTGGGCGGTGGATCACGAGGTCAGGAGAACGAGACCATCCTGGCCAACATGGTGAAACTCTGTCTCTACTAAAAATACAAAAATTAGCTGGGCGTGGTGGCACGCACCTGTAATCCCAGCTACTCGGGAGGCTGAGGCAAGAGAATCGCCTGAACCCGGGAGTCGGAGGTTGCAGTGAACCAAGATCGCCACTGCACTCCAGCCTGGCTACAAAACAAGACTCTGTCTCAAATAATAAATAAATAAATAAATAAATAAATAAATAAATAAATAATCTAGCCTGGCTACAAAACAAGACTCTGTCTCAAATAAATAAATAAATAAATAAATAAATAATCCAAAATGCATAAGAACTCACCAAACAACTATCTGCTGTCTTCAGGAGACTCACCTAACACATAAGGACTCACATAAACTTAAAGTAAAGGGGTGGGAAAAGACATTTAATGAAAATGGACACCAAAAGCGAGCAGGGGTAGCTATTCTTATATCAGATGAAACAAACTTAAAAGCAACAGTGATTAAAAGAGACAAAGAGGGATATTATATAATGGTAAAAGGCCTGGTCCAACAGGAAAAGATCACAATCCTAAACATATATGCAACTAACACTGGACCTCCCAAATTTACAAAACAATTACTAATAGGCCTAAGAAATCAGATAAAAAGCAACACAATAATGGGGGGGAGTGGTTTCAGTACTCCACTGACAGCACTAGACAGGTCATCAAGACTGAAAGTCAACAAAGAAACAAAGGATTTAAACTATACCCTGGAACAAATGGACTTAACAGATATATACTGAACATTTCATCCAACAACCGCAGAATACACAGTCTATCCAAGAGCCCATGGAAATTTCTCCAAGACAGACCATATGATAGGCCATAAAACGAGCCTCAATAAATTTAAGAAAACTGAAATTATATCAAACATTCTCTCAGGTCACAGTGGAATAAAACTGGAAATAAACTCCAAAAGGAACCTTCAAAACCACGCAAACACATGGAAAATAACCTGCTACGGAATGAGCAGTGGGTCAAAAACAAAATCAAGATGGAAATTAAAAAATTCTTCGACCTGAATACAATAATGACACAACCTATCAAAACCTCTGGGATACAGCTAAGGCACTGCTAAGAGGAAAGTTCATAGCCCTGAATGCCTACCTCAAAAAGTCCAAAAGAGCACAAACAGACTATGTAAGGTCACTAGGAACTAGAGAAACAAAAACAAACCAAACCCAAATTCAGCAGAAGAAAGGAAATAACCAAGACCAGAGCAGTACTAAATGAAATGGAAACAAAACAAAACAAAAAAATACAAAAAATAAATGAAACAAAAAGCTAGTTCCTTGAAAAGATAAATAAAATTGATATACTATTAGCAAGATTAACCAAGAAAAGAAGACAGAAAATCCAAATAAAGTCACTGAGAAACAAAACAGGAGATATTACAACTGATACCACTGAAATATAAAAGATCATTCAAGGCTATTATGAACACCTTTACGCACATAAACTAGAAAACCTACAAGAGATGGATAAATTCCGGGAAAAAATACAACCCTCCTAGCTTAAATCAGGAAGAATTAGATACCCTGAACAGACCAGTAACAAGCAGAAAGATTGAAATGGCAATTTAAAAATTACCAACAAAAAAAAGTCCAGGTCGGGCGCGGTGGCTCCGGCCTGTAATCCCAGCACTTTGGGAGACTGAGGTGGGTGGATCATCTGAGGTCGGGAGTTCGAGACCAGCCTGATCAACATGGAGAAACCCCATCTCTACTAAAAATACAAAATTAGCTGGGCGTGGTGGTTCTTGTCTGTAATCCCAGCTACTCGGGAGGCTGAGGCATGAGAAGCACTTGAACCCAGGAGGCGGAGGTTGCGGTGAGCCGAGATCGTGCCATTGCACTCCAGTCTGGGCAACAAGGGTGAACTCCGTCTCAAAAGTCCAGGACAAGACCAAGTCACAGTAGAATTCTACCAGACAGTCAAAGCATTGGTACCAATCCTTTTGACACTATCCCACAAGATAGAGAAAGAAGTAACCCTCCCTAATTCATTCTATGAAGCCAATATCACCCTAATAGCAAAACCAGGAAAGATCACAACCAAAAAAGAAAACTACAGACCAAAATCCTCGATGAACATAGATGCTAAAATCCTTAAGAAAAATATTAGCTAGCTGAATCCAACAATATACCAAAAAGATAATCCACCATGATCAAGTGGGTTTCGTATCAGGGATGCAGGGATGGTTTAACATATCCAAGTAAATAAATGTGATACACCACATAAACAGAATTAAAAACAAAAAATCACATGATCATCTCAATAGATGCAGAAAAAGCACTCGACAAAATCCAGCATCCCTATATGATTAAAACCCTCAGCAAAATCAACATACAAGGGACACATCTTAATGTAATAAAAGCCATCTATGACAAACCCACAGCCAACATAATACTAAATGGGGAAAAGCTGAAAGCATTCCCTCTGAGAACAGAAACAAGACAAGGATGCCTGCCCTCACCACTCCTCTTCAAGATAGTACTGGAAGTCCCAGCCAGAGCAATAAACAGAATCCAAATCAGTAAAGAGGAAGTAAAACCGTCACTGTTCGTTGATAATATAATCATTTACCTTGAAAACCCTAAAGACTCCTCCACAAAGCTCTTAGAACGGATAAAAGAATTCAGCCAAGTTTCCAGATACAAGATTAATGTACACATATCAGTAGCTCTTCTATACACCAACAGCAACCAACTAGAGAATCAAATTAAGAACTCAACCCCTTTTACAATAGCTGCATACATACATACATACATACATATATACATAAATAAATAAGATAGGAATATACCTAACAAAGGATTCAAAAGACCTCTACAAGGAAAACTACAAAACACTGCTGAAAGAAATCACAGACGACACAAACAAATGGAAACACGTCCCATGCTCATGAATGGGTAGAATCAATATTGTGAAAATGACCATATTGCCAAAAGCAATCTACAAATTCAATGCAATCACCATCAAAATACCACCATCATTCTTCACAGAGTTAGAAAAAACAATTCTAAAATTCATACGGAACCAAATAAGAATCTGCATAGCCAAAGCAAGACTAAGCAAAAAAACCAAAAAAACAAATCTGGAGGCATCACACTACCTGATTTCAAACTATTCTGAAAGGCCACAGTCACCAAAATAGCTTGGTACTGGTATAAAAATAGGCACACAGGCCAATGGAACAGAATAGAGAACCTAGAAATAAACCCAAATACTTACAGCCAACTAATCTTCGACAAAGCAAAGAAAAACATAAAGTGGGGGAAAAGCTACCCTTTTCAACAAATGGTGCTGGGATAATTGCCTACCCACATGTAGGAGAATTAAACTACATCCTCATCTCTCACCTTATACAAAAATCACCTCATGATGGATTAAGGACTTAAACCTAAGACCTGAAACTATAAAAATTCTAGAAGATAGCATTAGAAAGACCCTTCTAGACATTGGCTTAGGCAAGGATTTCCTGATCAAGAACCCAAAAGCAAATGCAATAAAAACAAACATAAATAGCTGGGACCTAATTAAACTAAAGAGCTTTTGCATGGCAAAAGGAACAGTCAGCAGAGTAAACAGACAACCCACTGAGTGGGAGAAAATCTTCACCATCTATACATCTGACAAAGGACTAATATCCAGAATCTACAACGAACTCAAACAAATCAGTAAGAAAAAAACAAACAATCCCATCACAAAGTGGGCTAAGAACATGAACAGACAATTCTCAAAAGAAGATATACAAATAGCCAACAAACATATGAAAAAATGTTCAACATTACTAACAATCAGGGAAATGCAAATCAAAACCACAATGTGATACCACCTTACTCCTGCAAGCATGGCCATAATCGAAAAACAATAGATGTTGGTGTGGATGCAGCAATCAGGAACACTTACACACTGCTGGTAGGAATGTAAACTAGTACAGCCACTATGGAAAATTGTGTGGCGATTCCTTAAAGAACTAAAAGTAGAACTACCATTTGATCCAGCAATCCCACTACTGGGTATCTACCCAGAGGAAAAGAAGTCATTATTCGAAAAAGATACTTGCACATGCATGTTTATAGCAGCACAATTCACAATTGCAAAATTGTGGAACCAGCCCAAATGCCCATCAATGAGTGGATAAAGAAATTGTGGCATATATATACGATGGAATACTACTCAGCCATAAAAAGGAATGAATTAACAGCATTTGCAATTACCTGGATGAGACTTGGGACTATTATTCTAAGTGAAGTAACTCAGGAACAGAAAAGCAAACATCAAATGTTCTCACTGATATGTGGGAGCTAGGCTATGAGGACACAAAGGCATAAGAATGACACAATGGACTTTGGGGACTTGGGGTAAGATTGGGAGGAGGGCGAGGGATAAAAGACAACATATATGGTGTAGTATATACTGCTCAGGTGATAGATGCACCAGGATCTCACAAATCACTGCTAAAGAACCTACTCATGTAACCAAATACCACCTGTTCCCCAATAACTTATAGAAAAACAAAATAAATAATAATCTGAAAAAAAGATGTATATCTCTATGTGAAAACCTTGAAAGATATGACAAATATATTATTAAATAAAAAGGAGTATGTTACAGAATAGTTGTCTATATTATGATCCTATTTGTATATTTTTGCTATAATAAACCATAACCATGAGTCTAATGGATTTTCTGAGTTCTGTGAGTCCTTCTTATGAGTTACTAAGCCTGAGGGTGGCTTTGAGGACCACCTAAATGTTGCAATACCAAGTACATGCTTCTGTAAGCACAAAAAATTCCTATAAGGATGTAAATGAAACAATAATGGGACTAGGAGGTAGGGAACTTTTACTTTTCAATATACAACATTTTCTTCTGTTTTTATTTTGCTTAAGGATATATATTACTTTTATAATTTCTTTAACTTAAAAGAACTATTTGTTAGCATGGCAATGGAAGGAGAATGGTAGCCCTATAGTTAGTAAGGATATCTGAAGAACTAGAAGAATTAAGAATAAAAGTAGGCCAGGTGCGGTGGCTCACACCTGTAATTCCAGCATTTTGGGAGGCCGAGACGGGCGGATCACGAGGTCAGGAGATTGAGACCATCCTGGCTAACACAGTGAAACCCCATCTCCTCTAAAAATACAAAAAAAAAAAAAAAAAAATCCACGCATGGTGGCGGGCGACTGTAGTCCCAGCTACTCAGGAGGCTGAGGCAGGAGAATGGCGTGAACCCGGGAGGCAGAGCTTGCAGTGAGCCAAGATCGCGCCACTGAACTCCAGCCTGGGCGACAAAGCGAGACTCTGCCTCAAAAAAATAAATAAATAAATAAATAAAATAAATGTAAATGCACTCATTAATAACCCTCGGTCAATGAAAAAGTTAAATTGTTATTCATATATCAAACATGTTATTCATCATATTAAATAGAATACAAATTATTATAAGATAGGAATGTATATAACATTTACTAACATAAAAAATTACAAATAAGTATTTTTAATGTTTGAAAAGAGTAAGTTTTAGCTGGCCATGGTGGTTCACACCTGTAATGCCAGCTACTACTCAGGAGGATGAGGCAGAAGGATTGCTTGAGACCAGGAGACCAAGATCAACCTGAGCAACATAACAAGACCCTCATCTCCAAAAAATTAGTTGTGTGTCAGGAGTTCGAGACCAGCCTGGGTAACACAGTGAGATCCTCATCTCCAAATAATTATCTGGGTGTTGTCAGAAGTTCAAGACCAGCCTGGACAACACAGTAAGACACTGTCTCTACCAAAAAAAAAAATTTTAGTTGGGCATGGCAGCACACTCCTGTAGTCTTAGCTCCTCAAAAGACTGAACTGGGAGGATCACTTGGGCCCAGGATTTGAAGCTACAGTGAGCTATAATCATGCTACTGCGCTCCAGCCTGGGTAACAGAATGAGATCCCCATCTCCCTGCCCCCTAAATACATACATGCATACATACATACATACATACATAAAATGAAATGCTTTAGTTACCTTTTATACTTTCTAGAAAACTTCATTCCCAAACAATGACATATATATATCAGATAGGAGGGTTTCAAAATACCTACACTTAGAAATACTTATACAGAAACTACAGGAGGAATGGCAGTCATGAGGCTCTGGGGAGCAGAAGAACAGGAATTTAGAGAAAGACTTGAAGAGAATTTCTTCTGTTCAAAAATTCAAGTGTGACTAAAAGACTATGTTAACTTAAGATGCTTCAATACCCTATGGAAACCTGTCATTATTTTATAAAATTACATAGATCTATCTTATTGCTTAAAGCAAAGAGTACCTTGAATTCATATTGTGCATATGCATATGCACATTCACACATACACATAAAAATTATGTCCTCTCAAGCTACAAAATGTGGAACATTCTTCTAAAAACAGTAATGTGAATTAGAAAACTCCACCAGATCAGTTTAAGTACATTAAGTAGAAAAATATGCCTCAAAACAAATGGTAAATTAGGGAAGAAAGGTCAAATAATGGTTTTGTCACATACTATTATACTTAAATGTAAATTCTTTTTCAGTGTTACATTGCCACCTATTGGTGAATTTTTTACATAAAAACCCATAAAGAGAAAAGTTGATAAAATGTTTAGAACTGTCCAAGTAAACCTCTATTAAATCCCTGATCCAGTAGAAATAGGAAAGGTAACAAAATGTTGTCACTTTCTTGTTCAAGAAACTGGGTCTCACACGCCGTGATGATTACAATCTCGGTGATCATAGTTCACTGCTTCCTTGAACTCCTGGACTCAAGCAATCATCCCATGTCAGTTTCCTGAATAGCTGAGACTACAGGTGTGTGCCACCATACCTGGTTAATTCTTTTATTTTTTTTTTTTTTGTAGATACGGGGTCTCACTATGTTGCCCAGGCTGGCCTCAAACTCCCAGCCTCAAGCAATCCTCCTGCCTTGGCCTCCCAAAGTATTGGTATTACAGGTGTGAGCCATTGCACCCAGCTGATTCTTGTCACTTTAAGCTACTAAGGCTTGGGATAATTGTTATGCATCAATAGATAACCAGAGCAGCTAAGTTCAAAGATGAACACTACTATCTTAACTCTGGTCAGCTCTAAATACTGTTTCCCATCCTAATACATACTCCCAATTTTCCAGGCTTCTGATCTAATAGCCTACCTTTTAAGTTTACGACCTCAGCTCATCCTTAAGAATCTCATACCCAAAACTGTCTGGTTCTGACATTTTGCTTCCATCTTGAACTTCAATTTAGACTTTTCTTTGACATTACACCCAAACTTCAGTCTTCACATACTCTGCTGCCATTTATATGATTCTTCACTACCACTAATTTGTTCCAAATCAGAGAAAATAAATTGGGCAGAAAATGGAAAACATGTACTGGAAAATTAAGTGTTATACTTAACAGATCCCTTCTAATAAATTTAGAAGTACTTAACAGATCCTGACACTTTAGACTTCAGTGGCAAAGAAAATTATATCTAAATACTACCACTAAACAGATCCTGACACTTTAGACTTCAGTGGCAAAGAAAATTATATCTAAATACTACCACTAAACCTTAAAACTTACTACAGTTTTAATATATTCCATGTTATACATGATGGATATTAGAAGATTCTTGTGTAGATGGTTACCCAGTTACAGCAGAGGAACTATCTCTAATACTCATATATACTCTGGAAAGGAAAATAAAAGTAGAGCTTCAGTTTCCTGAAGAACTTCCAATAAAACCTAATGGAGAAATCAGCCCCGCTTAAGTTTTAACAAGGGTAATCTAGATATTTATTTTTTTAATTATCAAAACAAACAAAAAATATAACTTACTCAACCTGATAAAAGACGCCTATTAAAAATCCACAGCTAATGTCACACTTAATGGTGGAGAACTGAAAGCTTTCCCTGAGATAAAAAACATGACAACCAACTGCTCTCACCACTTACGTTCAACATTGTATGGAAATTTCTAAGAAGGGCAATTATGCAAGAAAAAGAAGTTAAAGATATTCATATTAGAAAGGAAAAAGTAAAACTATTTCTACTCATCGATTGTATGATTTTCTTAATAGGAAACCCTAAATCGCGTGCACACACACACACACACAACTATTAGAACTTCTAAATGGACTCAGTTAAATTGCAGGATACAGAATCAGTATACAAAAATCTGTTGTATTGCTATATACTAACAAAGAACTATCTGAAAATAAAATTAAAACAATTTCATTTCCAATAGGCTCAAAAAGAATAAAATATTTAGGAACAAATTTAAGAAAGTAAGTCCAAGACTTGTACACTAAAGAAATTAAAAGACCTAAATAAAATTTCATTACTAAAAGAAATTAAAGATCTAAATAAATGGAAAGAAATTAGATGTTCATGGAGGGGAAGATTTAATATTGTTTAAGATGGCAATATTCCTCAAATTAATCTACAGATTCAATGTAATATCTAACAGAATCCCAGCTAGCTTCTTTGAGGAAATTAAAAGCCAATCATCAAATTCATATGAAATTTCAAGGAACCTCAAATAGCAAAACAACCTTGAGACAGAAAAATAAAGCTGTAGGATTTCTTCCTGATTGCAAAGCTTACCACAAAGCTATAGTAATTAAAACAATGTCATACTGGCATGAAGACAGACATATAGATCAATAAAATAGTATTGACAGTCTAGAAATAGACACATACATCTATGGTCAATTGATTTTCAATAATGGTGTCAAGACTCTTCAATAAAGAAAGAATAGTCTTTTCAACAAATGGTGTTAGAACAACTGGATATCAAAATGCAAAAAATGAAGTTGGACTCCTACCTCATACCATATACAAAAATAAACTGAAAACAGATCATAAACATAAATACAAGAGGTAGAATTATAAAATAAGAAAACATAGGTGAAAAAATTCATGACCTTTGATTAAGCAATGAATATGTGGATATGCATTAAATGCAAAAGCAACAAAAGAAAAAATAGGTAAATTAAATGTAATCAAAATTTTAAAGATTAGTATTAAAAAGATTATATAAAAAAGTAAAAAGACAACTCACAGAATGAAAGGATATATTTGCAAATTATATGGGTGTGTTTACATTTGTAAATGTCAATTTTCAATAAAAGGAACCACGATGTCTTCAAAAAATGGCTGACTCTGGGGCCGGGACAATATAACATGAACCTGGAGCATCTTGTAATGCCAGAAAGTAATAAAGTGCTCAAAGCCAAAAGGATAGGGACATATCAAAGGGTAGAGGACCTAACCTTAAAAAAAGCTCCCAATGGCCAAAGTAAAATAATTTGAGCAAAAAAAAAAAATGTAGTAATGGTTTATAGTCCAATGCACAAACTAAAAATAGATGAGTATATAATTATATAAATTAAAGGCTAAAATAAATGGGTGAGAAAAGATAAATTTTTCTTTAAAAAATCCAAATTTGATGTGTAGATACTACCCACTATAGGAGATGGAGCTTAATTTCTGCCATCCTCGCATTCAGGTGGGCTAGACTGAGTGACTGGATTCCAATGAACAGATGAGGGACAGGTAAAAGTAGCAGCTCTACAGGAAAGAAACCTGACAAACTCTACCCTAACCAAGTGATGAAAATTAACATCATCAATGATAGCATGTGCTTATCACGTACCCCCGATATGAGATATGATGTGACAAAAGGGTATGTCACCTCTGGTATATTCTTTCAAAACCTCAGTCTAATCTCAGTCTAATCACAAGAAAAACTATAAATTCAGATTAGTAAACACTCTACAGGATATCTACCTGGATGGTCCTCCTTAAGACTGATAAGATAATGAAAAAATAAAGATTGAGAAACTCTCATAGACCAGAAGACTGTTAGAGACATGATAGCTAAATACAATGTAGTACCCCGGATAGAAAAACTGGTGCAATACAAATGCAATTCAAGTTATTAATAATAATGTGTCAACAATGTGTCAATTTCTTAGTTTTGAAAAATCTACCATGGCAATGTAAGATGTTAACAATGGAGGAACCAGATGTAGGGCATATGGGAACTCTCTGCACTACCTTTTCAACTTTCATGTAAACAGAAAATTATTCCAAAATAAAAAGTTTTTTTTCTTTTTTCTTTTTTTTTAGATGGAGTCTTGCTCTGTCACCCAGATGGGAGAGCAGTGGCATGATCTTGGCTCACTGGAACCTCCAGCTCCCAGGTTTGAGCGATTCTCCTGCCTCAGCCTCCCGAGTAGATGGGACTATAGGCATGTACCACTATGCCCAGCCAAAATTTTTTTTAAATGTCACTAAATGATAAAATATGGCAATGACAAATGTTACCCTTCGTGTTAGAAGCTTTAATTTCTTTTTTTTTTCATTTTTTCATGAACAAATAAGTACACTAAGCACCTGAAATTGTTGTATTAAACAATTTCAAGGAAATCTTGTGGAAAAAATCTGCTACAATGATACTAGACACTAGCTTATAATTTTTCAACAATAAACCAGCCACAGGATTTTTAGACACCTATTTCAATCGTGGGAAAAAGATAAACTTATTATTAGGCCTTAGATTTGTGATGGCAGTTATTTTGCTATGTATTAACTACCTTATTATCTTTAAAAAGAGGCAAAGCCATGGATTCTAAAGATTACTATCACTTTGACAATGACAATTACCCAGACTTTCTCAACAAAAATAAAACCTCAATAGTGTCTTACAGTAATATGATATGACAAGATAAACATATGAAGAAAAAATCACACAAATTAATAATCGTAGATTAAAAATTAATTTTAGTTTTGCAGACAGTACAATGTGTTGCTTTTCCAAGTGTCAAATGTATCAACATCTGGCTCTCACATCAGATTACTATCACATAAGGATAGACAGTATTGAAAATACTAACCTTTCATACCGATGGCCCCTTAAAAGGAGATAAGCAAGCAGCAATTCTTCTAATGATACAAAGTTTGGAAAGACACAAACTGTTTTCAGGATATGGAGAGAGCTCTTGTTATCACCTAGTATTTGGATAGCTGGAAGAATCTTTGATTGCAACACAGGCATCTGATGCATTTTTAAGTGTTTACAAGGTATCCCCTAAAACCCTAAACACTTTCAGACTCAACAAATAAATTCTTAACAGCTGGCGACATGAAGGGTGATTTTATCTTATTGAAATACTAAGAATTTTTTAAAAGGCAAAAACCTGAATGATAACCAAAACAAAGACCAGATACTTAGTAGTGGTGCAATTAGTATTTGTTAAATAAAATATAAACACATCTTTGATTCAACTTGCTTCTTTATGTCACTCTCTATTAATACCTTACCTGGATCAACCAAAGCTTTGTTAAATATTTCTTTAAGTTTCCGACTCTTCACATTCCTTCCTTGAGCAAGATTTCTATACATCTCATAGCCTATGATCATAACACCACCATCTTCTTGCCACCTCTGCAGCATGTAGCTTCTCTCCTGAGGACGTTTCACAGTTGCTAATTCAGAAACCTTTCATGGGGAAAATAAAGATTTTTTTAAGTAGCTACTAAAAACATGTGAATACTAAATATTCCCATTGAAATATGCATCACTGGTAATTAAAAACAGTTTACGATATGAATTTCATGTGACTATTTTAATAATAGAAAACATTTAAAATAAGTTACCTCAAGCTTCTCATCATCTTTTAATCCCTCTTGCCACTTCTCAAATTCATTCATCCAATTCAAAGCAGTATTAAGAGGACAAACCACTAATGCCGTGCTGAAATCCAGTTTGTCACACAAAAGAACTGTATGAAGAAAACTTACCACCTATAAGAAAACAGATTGTCACTTTCGTAAATATCCACAAAAAAGTAATAAATTAAGCAATCTTACAATGTTATAGCTTTGTTTTGCTTTAAACAATAAAGCAACCAACCAAACTGCCAGAATTTCCAAACCAGGCAAGGCAGAGGGAAAGAGATAGTAAAATGCAGAAGTTCAAATAGATGATGTACCAGGCTCTTCCAACTCTAAAGCTCCATGATTCTATGAGCAATGTGAATAGTATAAAATGATCCCATACCAATACTAAGTCCTAGGTCTCCACAGAATGTCCCTATAGTCTTTGAGAAAATACCATGGCTCATTTAGAAGAGAATCATGTTACATAATATTTTTCCACTTTAATGTGTTCTGACCCATTAAATCTATAATTACTTTATAGTTTAAAAGTACAAATACATTCACCAATTTTACATCTCTGTTACAACTCCTGCCATTTGGAAATGCAGTAATTTTAATAGTAAAAGATACTTTACATCATACTTTACTTTTCTCATTACTTTAACATCATAAACCGTTAAAAGTTGCAAAAAAAAAAAAAAAGTTAATTTCTACCTTAGAATCTTTGCAGTTGTTGGTCATACCTGAAACTCCACAGCCTCACTTCATTAGGACCTCTGCTCAAACATTACCTCCTAAAAGATGCCTTTCCTAACTCAATATCCTCCCTTAACATTCATTTTCTGAAAGTACGTATTTCTTATTTGATTAGCAGCTCTCTCCTCCACTAGAATATAAGCTCCTTGGAGACAGATCTTGTTATTCTTGTTCACTGCTTTATTTTCAGCCCCTACGACTGTGCCTGAAACATAATAGAATCCAATATATATTAATGAATCCACAAAAACAGGATACCTTCATATTCTTCAGCTCTTACCTGTAAAGTCTTACCAAGGCCCATACAGTGGGCAAGAATGCATCCTGAACCTGGAGATTTCTTTGTTTTTTTCACAGACTCACAGCAGCAATCCCACATAAACTGAACACCTAAAAATAACAGCTTCATTAAGTTAAATTTAAAGGTCCAAGTTAAAAACTTCCTTTATATAAACACATCAAAAACATAACCAAAACTTCTAAGAAACAACATTAAAAAACCCCTTAGCTAAAGAATTTCTTAGACGTAAATGGGATTTTTTCCCACCAAAGTAAACCAGAAACAAGTTAACACAAATATAGGACAGGGGGACTTTCCTTCATCCTCTCTAAGCTATCCACAGCAGATGTTCTCTACTCCCTGAGATGGTTCAAAGAAACATAAGAATATTCTAAAAGAGAAACGTGGCTGGGCACAGTAGCTCACACCTGTAATCCAAGCACTCTGGGAGGCCGAGGCAGGTAGATCACTTGAGGTCAGGAGATCGAGACCAGCCTGGCCAACATGGTGAAACCCTCTCTCTACTAAATTAGCTAGGTGTGGTGGTGGTGTGCACCTGCAGTCCCAGCTACTCAGGAGGCTGAGTTGGGAGAATCACTTGAGGCCAGGAGGCAGAGATTGCAGTGAGCTGTTATAGTACCACTGTACTCTAGCCTGAGTGACAGAGTGAGATTCCATCTCAAATAATAATAATAATAATTTTTGTAAAAACAGAACAACTTTATCCAAAGAGAGAATGGCTTCCTATCAAAAATACTTTCGAGTTTATTGAGTTAATCAGGAAAAAAAAAACCCAGGAGATAATTTCACCATCTTTTCCTTTATTCAATAGTAAACATTGAGAAAGAAAGGGGACTAGCAACTCAAAAAGTAGGAACTACAGAACCTCCCTTACTAATTAATTCACATAAACACTGAAAACTGACTTACTGATTCAACTCTAATAAAGCAGAGGGTAGGAACAGTTTGGTATTGTTCTAATACAAATGTAGGAATATTATTTTAAAAATACCTGAAAATGGCTGAAACAGCATTTCTAAAACAGGCTTTTAGCTAGCTACAGCTCTTCCCAACCCCTAGCTGCCCTTAGGCCAATCCTTGCTAACTAGGTGAAACCCACTTGGCTGTATCTACCCATTTTTAAGTAGCACTTCTCTCCCTTTTTATAACACTCATTATGTTTGCAATCACCCAATTTTTTTCTTCCTCATTTGTTTATGAGCTCCATAAAGGCAGTGGGATTGTGGATTACCCGTCCCAATCAACAATTTACCTCCAGCACTTAGCAGGATGTAAGGCAGCTGCCTCACATCCAAATATTGGTAAAATTTAACTAAAAATTATGGAATCATCTAATAGTTTCTTACCATCTACTTGATGGGGTTTCAATTTGATAACCATATTTCTATGAACCTGCACTAAAGGTTCTTTGGTTTCTTCATCTTCATCTAAAACCAACTTGGTTGTTATTGGACACTTGGTGGGTGAAGCATCTTCAATTTCTATCACCTACAAGAAAAGGAGTTGTTGATAGTTAAGCTCAAAGAAATCATTCAAGCAATGGTCATTCTTACTAAGGGAGATTTTCCAAAATATAGACACATTTATTCCCATACCACAAATCCAATTGGTATGATTTGGATATGTGTACCCACCAAATCTCATGTCAATTGTAATCCCCAGTGTTGTAGGTGGAGCCTGGTGGGAGGTGGTCGGATCATGAAGGTGGATTTCTCACGAATGGTTTAACACCATCCCCTTTGGTGCTGTTCTCGTGACACTGAACAAGTTCTCACAAGATCCAGTTGTTTAAAAATGTGCAGCACCTCTCCCTCACTCTCTTGCTCCTGCTCCCACCATGTGAAGTGCCGCACTCCCTCTTTGCTTTCTGCCATGATTGGAAGCTTTCCGAGGCCTCTCCAGAAGCAGAAGCCACTATGTTTCCTGCACAGCCTGCAGAACCGTGAGTCAATGAAAACTCTTTTCTTTATAAATTACCCAATCTCAGGGCTAATACACCACTATTTTGCTTCAATAAAGCCAGGACAGAGCCCAGGGTTTTATGTCTTCTAAAATCAAAACTCTCCAAAAAATTTTAAATCACTCTGATAATGTCAGTAATTTAACTCAACAGATCTCATCCTGGATATTTCAACACACATTTATTACGCAGAGTTGTGAAAAAAGCAGTGTTCCCTATTGTTGGTTGCTATGCCAAAAAAAAAAAAAAAAAACAAGAAGAAGAAGAAATAAGAAAAAGAAGAAGAAGAAGAAAAGAGGGAGGAGTGAGGAGGAGGAGGAGAACTCCAAACTAATCTATGGTAGTACCATTACAATTTGAATGAACATGTGGCTCCCAACAAAAGATAGTTCTATTCTTCTAGAGGATATTTGAAAATGTGCAATCGTATTTATGGTTGTCATAATTATTGGTCAGAGCTGGTATTTAATGTAGGAGGAAGGGAAGGCAAATACAAACATTCTATAATGTGAAAGACAGTCCCAAACAAGAACTGTACAACTCAGGATGTCAACATGACTACCACTGAAAAACACTATGAATACATGGTGTGAAAAGAAAAAATATTTAGAAACACTGGTTTCGGAACCACAGGCTCAAAAATCATGATAGGAACATATAATACCTTCTAATTACAAAAAGGAAACAATTATCACAAGTTCCTTATTTAAAATAAAACTTAAGTAGATATAATATATGCACACAGGTAACAAGTGTGTGTTTGCATATATTTTTTGCTGTCTTATCCAAATCTCTATCCATTACAGAGTATATTCAGTAACTATATAAGATGGGTACAAGTATTACCATTTGAAAGATGAAAGAACTGAGGGACAGAGAAGTTAAGTAACCCGCACAAGGTCATACAACTATTGAGTATCATGACACTGAGATTTACCCGGAGGATTGATCCCCCGAGTCCATGCTCTTAAACATTACAAAATATAAGAAATGCTTGTAATAAACAGTTTTATGGTTCCACTGAAAAAAAAAAGAGAAACTCGTGATTTTAAAATCATAAAAACATTACGCAGTTGGGTGCGGTAGCTCACTCCTATAACCCTAACACTTTGGTAGGCTGGGGGTGGGGGGTGGATCGCTTGAGGTCAAGAGTTCAAGACCAGCCTGGCCAACATGGTGAAACTCTGTCTCTACAAAATATACAAAAATTAGTCAAGCTGGTGGTGGCTGCCTGTATTCCCAGCTACTCCAGAGGCTGAGGCCAGAGAATCAATTGAACCTGGCAGCAGAGGTTGCAATGAGCCGAGATCGTGCCACTTCACTCCAGCCTGGGTGAAAAAGCAAAAGCTCCATCTCAAAAAAAAAAAACTTTAAAAAATTTTAAAAACAAAAACATTACAATGGTGAAGAAATAAAATTTTAGGTACTTTTTTTCTTATTTACAATTGAAACTAGTAACATATTAATTTGTTAAATGTTCAACACAGAAATTTTCAAACATACACAAAAGTAGATGGAAGAGAATAATAAATCCTATTACCCATCACTCAGCTTCAAAAATTATCAACTTAAGGCCAGGCGCGGTGGCTCACGCCTGTAATCCCAACACTTTAGGAGGCCGAGGTGGGCGGATCATGAGGTCAGGAGTTCGAGACCAGCCTGGCCAATATGGTGAAACCCTGTCTCTACTAAAAATACAACAACAACAACAACAAAAATAGCCAAGCACAGTGGCGCACACCTGTAGTCCCAGCTACTCGGGAGGCTAGGGCAGGAGAATTGCTTAAACCTGGGAGGTGGAGGTTGCAGCGAGCCATGATTGCACCACTGCACTCTAGCCTGGGTGACAGAGTGAGACTCCGTCTCAAAAGAAAAAAAAAATTATCAACTTAAGGCCAGTTTTGTTTCACTGATAGCATTTTACCCATTGTCCAACTCCCCAGATCCCACAAATCATTTTGAAGCAAACACAAGAAAGTATGCAATATCATCTATAAAATGTTTGTAAATGTCTCTTTAAAAGGATACTTCCTCTTTGTAAAACCATAAGATCATTGTCACATCCAAAAAACTACAAATAAGTCAGATTTGCAGTAAATTATCTGAATAGATATTGTACTTACATAAAATTGTGATATCCAAAACCAAGATTAACACTGAGAAATAGTGTGGTGAAGCAAAAATAGCATAGGCCATTTAGACCCAAATTCCGTTTCATCAAGCTATCTAAACCCTCTTAGCTTCTGTGTCTGAATCTGTAAACTGGGAATGATTATCAAGTTTCCACAAGGTTGTTCTGGAGATTGAATAAGGCAATGTATGCAAAGTATCTGGCATAGGCTAAGTATTCACTAAATTATTACTGTGTCCTAACCTGGATGTGTAGTAGTTTCATATCACTGGGGTAAAGCCATTATATAAAAAATGGAAGATTCCCTAAATGTCTTATCCTGTTTACAAGGTGTGGTACACAGAATCCTGAAGTGGCCCCAGAATTACCGACATCTGATATAAACACCCTGCATTATCCCCTCACCTTCTGAGTATGGTTGAGACCTGTAAATATGATTGGGCTACCATTCGCATAATTGGCCCACTAATAAGCTGACTCTGATTTAATCAAAAGGGAGATATTCTAGGTGGGCCTGACCTAATCAAAGTGAGCCCTTTAAAAGATTGAAATGCTTTCCTATTGATCTCAAAGATGATGCAATCTGCCATGTTGTGGAGCGAGAACTCTAGTAGCTAAGGACCTAAGTGTAAGAACTGAAAGGAACTAAATTCTGCCAACAAGTGAGCTGGAAAAGGATACAAAGTCTTACATGAAAGAAAAACTTGAGTTAACATCTTAATTTCAGCTTGGTGGGACACTAAGCAGAAAACCCAGCAGAGCCATGCTCAGCTAAGCCATTCCCAACTTCCTGACCTGTGAGACAAATCAATAAATTTGTCTTAAGAGGTTAAGTGTGTGGTACATTTTAATGCCGCGATAAAAAACTAATATACAAGGCTTTAATTAAGATTTCTGAACCATATATTAATCAGTGACTTGATGATACTTTTTTTTATTAAGTGCTGTCTTCAGGATTGAGGATTAGTGTATCTTCATCCTAAATGTAGGAGGAGATAAGTTATAAAGAAATCATCTACCTATTAGTGACTAAGTAGATCTGTTTATGCACTCAAGCTACAATACAAGGAAACTTTATTTAACTAATAATACTGGGTATACACCCAAAGGAAAATAAATCATTCTTCCAAAAACACACAAGTACTCTTATGTTCATGCCATGCTATTCACAATACAAAGACATGTAATCAGCCTAGGTGACCATCAATGGTGGATTAGATAAACAAAATGTGGTACATATACACCACAGAATACTATGCAGCCATAAAGAAGAAAATGATGTCCTCTACAGCAACTTGGATGCAGCTAGAGGCTATAAATCTAAGCAAAATCACATAAGAACAGAAAACCAAATACCACATGTTCTCACAAGTGGGAACTAAACACTGAGCACGCATGGACATCAACATGGGAACAACAGACAGTGTGGACTACTGGAGAGGGAGGGAAGGAAGAGGGCATAAGCTGAACAACTATTGGGTACTATGTTTACTACCAAGGTGATGGGATCCACACCCCAAACCTGAGCATCATACAATATACCCAGTAACAAACCTGTATATGCACCCCCCACCCCGTATCTAAACTAGAAGCTGAAATTTAAAAAATAATAAATACACAGCAATGAAATAGGAGAAAAACTTAGGACAAATAATCACTTAAGGTGTAGTAAAAATAAATACAGACATGAAATGTCTCCCATATCTGAATTGAAGGGAAAATAAATGAAAAAAATCATCTGACCAAAATATTAAAAGGTTGAGCCAAACTTCTGTTTCCAGTCATGATAGTTTATTAGAAACCAGGTTTACCTTCCTGCTGTAATCAAGTAGAAAAGTGGGCAAAACTTACGAAAAAAATTTTTTTCAGACATTGAATAAAGACACCACAGGACCCTGATCCCTGAAAGTAGGAAAACCAACAAGAAGACCCCTATATTCCCCTTGAATTGGTGCCTAAAGAATAAGGGAAAAATGATTCCCAAGGAGAGCACTGGAGATATATTAAGTTGAAGAAACAAAGATCAGGCTGAGATGACTGAAGTTGCGGGGCAGACTACAAAGAAAAAAGAGCTACACAAAAAGAACTCAAAATTGAGACAGGATTCACTGTGAGTCATGGCTGAACATTAAAATGCACACATGAGGAGTGAAACTTTGTGAAGCCAGGCAGAGCAAGACCAAGAAGCTGTGAGCTAAATAGCTCCCAGCGATCACATGGTACTGGGAGGCATTTGATTTCAGAAGAGGCACAGTACCCTCTGTACGTATAACCCAGGGCATTCAGTAGAGACCACAAAGGGACCAAACCTTAGCAGTGGGTCAAAGCAATTTGTAAATTAAAGAGTACTGAAGAAATGCATTAACCAGGCTTTTTTAAAAGCTTCAAAATTAAACTGAACTTTTAAATACAACATTACTAGGTTTGTCAAGAAGAAAAAAAATATGAAGAATAACCAGGGAAAAAAAGAGTCAACAAAAATGGGCCAAGAAGTAACAGAAATAATGAAATAGGCAGACAAGTAAAGTGAGACAGCTGATTTAAAATGCCCAAATAGGCTGGGTGTGGTGGCTCATGCCTGTAATCCCAGCACTTTGGGAGGCAGAGGTAGGTGAATAGCTTGAGCTCAAGAGTTTGAGACCAGCCTGGGCAACATGGCGAAACCCCACCTCTACTAAAAATATATTAAAAATGAGCTGGGCATGGTGGCACACGCCTGTAGTCCCAGCTACTCGGGAGGCTGAGGCAGGAGAATCGCTTGAACCCAGGAGGCGGAGGTTGCAGTGAGCCAAGATCACACCACTGCACTCCAGCCTGGGTGACAGAGCGAGCCTCCGTCTCAGAAAAAAAAAAAAAAAAAGTCCAAACACTGAAAATATGGACACAATGAAAACAAAAATAGAAGATATTTTTAAAAACTAAATGGAATTCCTAGTGATGAAAATTATGGTACACTGTAATTCACTAAGTGGATTAATATCATAATAGTACAGAAGAAAAGATCAACAAAACTGAAGACAAAGCAAGAAAAACTATCCAAAATGAAATAGACGGGGGAAAATAAACCTGTGGAACAATATTGAAGAGCATAATAAGTAAGTCCCAAAGAAAAACAGAACAGGAAAAAATTATTTGAAAAAAATAATGATGTGAACTTTCCAAAAAATTTGATGGAAGCTGGATGTGGTAGCTCACACGTGTAATCCAAGATCTTTGGGAGGCCAAGGTGTGAGGATCACTTGAGGTCACAAGCTTGAGGCCAGCCTGGGCAACATAGCAAGACCTTGTTTCTATGAAAAACTTTTAAAATTAGCAATAGGGCATGTCTCTAGTCCTAGCCACTCGGGAAGCTGAGGCAGGAGTATCTCTTGAGCCCAGGAGTTTGAGGTTACAATGACCAATGATCATACCATTGCACTCCAGCCTGGGCAACAGAGTAAGACCCTGTCTCTAAAATGAACGAACAAAAGTTTGATGAAACTATAAATTCACAGATCCAACAAGTTCAAGGAACCCAGAGCAGGATAAACAAAGAAAATAAAAATCTTCAATTTCCGAAAGCCAGGCATTAAAAGAAAATCTTAAAATCACTGAAAAATCTTTTAAAACTATCTTTTCAAGAAATAAAAGGTGCATGCAGAGGAGCAAAGATGAAGGAAAAAGGGGAAAGATAACAAACAAAATGTCACAAAGAAGTAACATCTTTAAAGAGATTTTTTAAAAGTATCCATTTAGAATTCTATACCCAGGGAAAACAACTATCAAAAATGAAGAGATTAGCTTGCTCCTGTACTTTTAGCTACTCAGAAGGCTGAAGTGGGAGAATTGCTTAAGCCCAGGAATTCCAGGCTACAGTGATCATGTTTCTGCATCATTCCAAGCTGGGTGACAGAATAAGACTGTCTCCAAAAAAAAAGAAAGAAGGGAAAATGTAGATATCAACAAAACAATAGACTAGGAAGCTCCAAGCTCTAGTCACAACACAGAACTATTTTAGAAACAAGTAGAAACTTTCTGAACCGACTTTGTCAGAGTTCTGGAACACAGTCAAAGGTTTACAGCAACCAAGCAAATATTCAATCAAGAAAACAACATCTTAGCCAGCCATGGTGGTGAGCGCCTGTAGTACAAACAAGTAGGCCTAGACAGGAGGATCTCATGAGCCCAAGAATTTGAGGCTAGCCCAGGCAACATAGCAAGACCCTGTCTCTAAAATAACGAAAAAGAAAAAAAGCCATCTTCAATACAATAGGAACGTTTTACAGCATTTTTACTTGCCCTTGCCCCACCACATACCAGAAGGTGACAGTTTTAGTCTCAAAGCAGCAGCACCCTGTTTCTCAATATCCTCCCACAAACCAGAGGGAGCAAAGCAGATGTTATTTACAAATTATTGTGTAAATGTCATCTAACCTGTCTGAAGGATACTTGAAGGAGTGACATAAGGCTCTCATATTTTCTTCACCTAACTCAGCTCTGGTGAGAAAGACAGCAAGAATAGCTTTAACACACATACACACAACAATTGCAACGTGATAACAGACCCATAGAGGCCTGGGGCAAGGCATTACAGGAGAACACACCCAAAACACCACCTAAGGCCCAAATAGCTGGAGACAGGACACTTTTGGAATTTTTTTTTTCAAGATACAGGGTCTTGCTTTGTCACCAAGGTTGGAGTGCTGTAGTGTAATTATAGCTCACTGCAGCACTGAACTCCTGGGCTGAACTAATCCAGACACCTCAACCGATCCAGTCACCTCAACCTCCAAAGTAGCTGGGACTGTAGGTGTGGACCACCACACCCAACTAGTCTTTATTGTTGTAGAAACAGTGTCTCACACTGTTGCCCAGGCTGGTCTCACACAACCGGGCTCAAGCTATCCTCCTACCTCAGCCTCCAGAGTAGATGGGACTACAGGTGATGAGCCACCACACCCAGCTGCTTTTCAAATTTGGGACACTCAAAAGCAGCAAGGTATATAGGATAATTCAGAAAGCCATATGTGTGTCCAGGCAAAATACATGCTCAGAAAAGATCTTTATTAAAATCTTAAGTTATCCCCTCAGGCTTATCTTTAGGTTTAGTGGAAGCCTACTTATGGATTAAAGGAGTGCACCAGCATAGTCAATCTACAAACAGAGAGAGTAGGCATTTAAAAACAAAACCCCAAAAAAAAAAAAAAAAAAAAAACACCCTTTTTTTTTTTGAGATGGAGTCTTGCTCTGTCCCCCAGCCTGGAGTGCAATGGCACAATCTTGGCTCACTGCAACCTCTGCCTCCGGGGTTCAAGCAATTCTCGTGCCTCAGCCTCCCAAGTAGCTGGGATTACAGGCACGTGCCACCATGCCTGGCTAATTTTTTGTATTTTTAGTAGAAACAGGGTTTCACCATGTTGGCTAGGCTGGTCTCGAACTCCTAAGGCAGGTGATCTGCCTGCCTTAGCCTCCCAAAGTGCTGGGATTATGGGCACGAGCCACCACACCCAGCAGACATTCAAAAAAATCTTTCAAAACATTACTTGAACATGAATGACAGGGACAGAGACTTCAGTGATGACACACAACAAGAACACTCTTTGAAAAAATAATGTGGGGGAGTCTTAAAACAATAGGTCTACTACAATTTATATATATTTTAAAACCCCAGCAAACCCTTGAAAAGGGAGAGAACCTTATATGCAGAGTTACCAAGTTATAACAGTCAAATGCCCAATATGCAATTTTTAAAAAATCACACGAGTTGATAGGTGCAGCAAACCAACATGGCACATGTTTACTTATGTAACAAAACTGCACGTTGTGCACATGTACCCTAGAACTTAAAGTATTAAAAAAAATCACAAAGATACAACCAAATAGGAAAATATGGCCCAATCAAAAGAGGATTAATAGCAGATTTGAGGAGGGAGAAGAATCAGCGAATATGAAGATATTAACTGAAATCATCAAGTCTGAAGATCAAAAAGGGAAAAAAAAAACTAAAGTGAAAAAAGAAAAAGGGATGCGAGGAAAACCATCATGAAGAACATCTTATGTATTATGAGAGTCACAGAAAGAGAAAAGAAAAAGAAAGAAGCAACAATTATTTGATGAAATAATTGTGGAAAACTTCCTAAATTGAAGGAGAGAGACTTAAATCTACAAATACAGGAATGAACTCAAACTGGAATAAACTCAAATACATATAGATCAAAACACATTACACACAAACTGTCGAAGGCCAAAGACGAAGAGAATATTGAAAGAAGCAAGAGAGAAGCAAGTCAACACATACAAAAAATCTTCAATAAGATCATCTCCTAATTTCTCATCAAACACTTAAGAGGTCAGAGGGCAATGTGACAATATATTTCAAAGTGATGAATGAAAAAAAAAGTAGCTGAAAATCCTTTTTTCTTTTTTAAAAAATAGACACAGCATGTCACTCTGTCATCCAGGCTATAGTGCAATGGCATAATCACAGCTTACTGTATCCTCGAACCCCTGGCTAAAACAATCCTCCAACATACCAAGTAGCTTAGACTACAAGTGTGTGCCATCACATCCAGATAATTTTTTAATTCTTTGTAAAGACAAGGTCTCACTATGTTGCCCAGTCTGGTCTTAAACTCCTGGCCTCAAGTGATCCTCCTGCCTTGGTCTCCCAAAGTGCTGGGATTACAGGGGTGACCTACTGTGCCAGGCATCAGCTGAGGATTCTATACCCAACAAAATTATCCTTCAAAATAGAGGAACAAGTTAAGACACTCCTAAGCTGAATGAATTTATTAAAACTACACCTGCCCTATAAAAAAATGCTTCCTAAAGGGAAGTCCTTAGGTTGAAATGAAAGGATGCTAGAAGTTAACTCAAAACCATATAAAGAAATAAAGATCTCCTAGAAGATATACACACAGGGGCAAATACAAAACCTAGTATCACAAAATTTTGTTTCGTAACCTCACTTTTTACTTTCTTTAGGATTTAAAAGACAAAATGATAAAATACAATTATGAATAAATGTCACCATTCACAACATGTATAAAAATGTAATTTGTGACATCAATAATTGTAACAGAATCACCACATAATATGCAGGGGAATGGAACTGTGGAAGAGTAGAACTTTTGTATGCCACTGAAGTTAAGTTCATATCAATTCAAGTAAAACTCTCATAACTTTAGAATGTTATATGTAATCTCCATGGTAACCACAAAGAAAATACAGAATATACAAAAATGAAAGTGAGATGGAAATCAAAATATGTCACTGCAAAAAATTAACCAAACACAAAAGAAAGCCATAATGGAGGAAATAATGAACAAAATAGTAGTAAGAAAACACAAAATGGCAGAAGTAAATCCTTATTTATCACTACTTACCTCAAGTGTAAATGAATTAAACTCCTGGATCAAAAAGACATAGACGGACACAATGATTAAAAAAACATGATCCAAATACTGGTTATCTAAAAAAGATTCACTTTAGATCTAAAGACACAAATAGACTGAAAGTGAAAGAATGGTAAAAGACATTCCATGCAAATAACAACCAAAAGAGAGCTGAGATGACTATATAGACATCAGACAAAATAGACTTTAAGTCAAAAACTGTTACAACAGACAAATAGGAAATTATATATTGATAATACAGCCAGGTTCTCAAAAAATGTAATTATAAGCATATATACAACAAACAACAGAGCTCCAAGACATATGAAGAAAGCACTAAAAGAACTAAAAGGAGAAATATTCATCAGTGTAGTGTGGGAAAACTAAAAAAAAGGGAGAAACAGTTGGAGACATAAATATCTCAACATCAACAAATGCATAAAACAAGTAGACAAAGATCAATAAGGAAATATCAGACTCGAATAACACTATAAACCAATTGGAGCTGGCCACAGTGTTTCACGCCTGTAATTCCACCACTTTGGGAAGCCAAGGCAGGAGGATCACTTGAGGCCAGGAGTTTGAGACCAACCTGGGCAACACTGTGAGACCCTGCCTCTATAAAACAGTTTTAAAAAATTAGCTACAGTGGTGGCATGTACCTATAGTCCCAGCTACTCAAGAGGCTGAGGCAGGAGGATCACTTGAGCCCAGGAGTTCAAGGCTACAGTGAGCTATGATCACGTCACTGCACTCCAGCCTGAGCAACAGAGCAACAGAGCAAGACACTGTGTCTTTAAAAAAAAAAAAAAAAAAAAAAAGACGTAACAGACATATAAAGAACACTCCACTCAACAATGGTGGACTACACATTTTCTCTCAAGTGCACATTCTCAAGGACAGACCATATGATCAGGCACAAAAAAGCCTTAATAAATATAAAAAGACTGAAATATCTTTTCCAATCGCAAGGGAATGCAACAAAAAATCCGTAACAGAAGACAACTGGAAAAAACACAAATACGTGGAAATTAAATAAGTAACTAAAGGATCAAATAAGAGATCACAAGGGAAATTAGAAAACACCTTGAGACAAATGAAAGTTAAAACACAAAATACAAAACCTATGGGATGCAGAGAAAACAGTACTAAGAAGAGGATTTACAGTGATAAAGGCATACATTAGCAAAGAAGAAAGATCACAATCAAGAACCTAACTTTACACTTTAAGGAACCAGAAAAGGAAGCACAAACTAAACCCTAGCTAGAGAATAAAAAGAAATAATACAGATTAGAGCAGGGACGATTAAAATGGTTGATGGATGTATAGATAAAACAGATATGTAATAAAGGAAGTACAGCAACATGTTAAGAAATGAAGAAGCTACATGGCAGGTATATTCGTGTTCACGTTTGTAATTCTCTCCATATATTTACAAATTTCATGATAAAATTGTGGGGGAACAAAATTACTAGAAAAAATAATGAGAAAATATATACCATGTATTACTCAAAAACAAATCTACACAAGATTTGTGCATTTCATTTTAAGTAAATTTCCTTTTACATAAAAAGGAAAACATAAATATTGAACTTTAGCTAATGATACACATGCTAAAAGCATTAGAGATAAATGAAATGATGTATGGAATTTACTATGAAATGCATAAAAAGATGTACTGATGGATAAAGATTAGTACATAAATAGGAATGTAAAAAGGCAAATATGAAAATGAAAAAAATCCAGGAAGTAAGTTTATGGGAAATCAATGAAATACTTTCAACCTGGCTATAGAAATGAAACTTTTCCTAAGATGTTGGAAAAGAAAGATGATGTCGTTATGTTATTATCAAATACAGCAGACTTCAGGTGAAAGAAAATTACCAGATAATACAGAGTCACATTATATGTTGTTAAAGGGGGAATTAACCAGAACGATGTAATCCTAAATGTATATGTACCTAACAAAACAACTTCCAGCAAACATGAAGCAAAATCTGAGACCTACAAGGAAAAAGAGATGAATTAACAAGTACAGTTGGAGACATCAACACTCCTCTAATTGGAGAGAATACCATTAAAACTATAGAAGATCTGAATATAATCAACCATCAATATAATCTGATCAAAATTTATAGAATATGTCACCTAACAGCAGCAGAATATAAACAGATCATATTCTGGCTCATAGAAATTAGAAAAGATTCAGAGCAGAGTAAAAATGAACACAAAATACCAAAATTTGTAAGATGCAGAGTTTAAACAGTATGCACAGTGGCAAATTTTATACCTTTAAAAATACATATGTTAAAAAGGATCAAAAGTCCACCTTAAGTAGCTAGAAAAGAAGAGAAAGTAAGTCCAAAGAAGGATAAACACGGTAAAAATAAGAATGAAAATCAATGAAATAGAAAAGGGTCAAACAATAGAAAAAAAATTAATGAAATCCAAAGCTGGGTTTTCTTTTTTGAGATAGTGAAATTGTGAAATTTTTGCACAGATTAATCAAGGAAAAAAAATGATAAAACACAAATTTCTAACAGAAACAATAAATGACAGAACCTACAAAGTATATTGAAAGACTATAAACAAATTTACATAAATAATTTGACTACTTAAATGAAAAGGAAAAATTCCTTAAGGATGAAATTTACCAAAACAGACCTAAAGAAAAAGAAAAGATCTAAATAGTTCTACATGTATTAAAGAAATGGAATATGCCAGGTGTGGGGGCTCCCAACTATAATCACAGCACTTTGGGAGGTTGATGGGAGAGGACCACTTGAGGCCAGCAGATCAAGACCAGCCTGGGTAGCATAATGAGACCCAATCTCTAAAATAAAAAATTAACCAGGTATGGTGGTACATGCCTGTTGTCCCAGCTACTTGGAAAGTGGAGGCAAGAGGATTGCTTGAGCCCAGGAGTTTGAGGCTGCAGTGAGCTATGATCACACTACAGCATTCTAGCCTGAGAGACAGAGGACACCCTATGAAAGAAAGAAAAGAAAGAAAAGAAAGAAAAGAAAGAAAAGAAAGAAAGAAAGAAAGAAAGAAAGAAAGAAAGAAAGAAAGAAAGAAAGAAAGAAAGAAAGAAAGAAAGAAAGAA
>NW_012115877.1:1840674-1855457 GCF_000951035.1 Colobus angolensis palliatus | reverse complement strand
AAGAAAGAAAGAGAGAGAAAGAAAAGAAAGAAAAGAAAGAAAGAAAGAGAGAAAGAGAGATCAGCAAATGCAATACAATATATAAAAGGAGCAATACAACACGACTAAGCAAGGTTTATTCAAGGAATCCAAGACATTTTCTAGGTCACTCCAACAGATGCAATGAAAAGCATTTGAAGAAATTCACCATTTATAATTTAAAAAGAGAAATAAATGATAGATTGGAATGGAATTAGCAAAATAGTTTTTCTTCACAGACAACACAAACGTATGCATGAAAGTCATAAAGAATTTATCAAAAAAGAGCTACTATAACAAGTAAGTAAATTTAGAGCTTAGGACACAAGGTCATTATGCCAACATTACTTGAAACTACATTTACTATATGATATGGTTTGGCTGTGTCCCCACCCAAATCTCATCTTGAATTCCCACATGTTGTGGGAGGGACCTAGTGGGAGGTAACTGAATCACAGGGGCAGGTCTTTCCTGTGCTGTTCTTGTGATAGTGAATAAGTCTCACAAGATCTATAGTTTTAAAAAGAGGAGTTTCCCTGCACAAGTTCTTGTCTGCCACAATGTGAGATGTGCCTTTTGCCTTCCACCATGATTGTGAGGCCTCCTCAAGCCACGTGGAACTATAAGTCCAATAAAACTCTTTGTTTTATAAATTGCCCAGTCTTGGGTATGTCTTTTTCAGCAGCATGAAAATGGACTAATACAATAGAACATCAAAAACCATGAACTACTTGAGGATAAATCTTTTAAAATATGTACTAGACCTATACAGTGAAAACTACAAAACATTCCTAAGAGAAATTAAAGAGAAGGTAAATAAATAGAGGTACACTATATTCATGTAATAGGAGACAAAACACTGTTAAGATGTCAATTCTGGCCACACTACAAGAAAGATTCAACAAAATTCCAATAGAAATTTCCACAGGGATTTTTGTAAAAACCAACAACATAATACTATGTGAAAATGCAAAGAACTGAGAATACCTAAAAAGATTCTGAAAAAGTGGAACAAAGTTAGAGGAGCTGTACCACTAAAAGGGGACAACCAGATTTAAAGTACCTCTTAATGAGATGCAAAAGGAAGTACTATTACTGCCCATGAGTATTTCTACCAAAAAAAGAACTGAACCTAAATCTGATTGGGACTCTAGATCCTATTACTAGTTTATAGGAAATACAGAAGCCAATAAAACTGTACTACAGGGATGCAAATAACAAAACTCAGAATATAGAAAATTTTACAAAACTAATCTGTTTTCTTAAGCAAATGAACTGTAAGAATGGGTAAAGAAAAAGAAAGAACCAAAGGGAAACTAGGTTAAAATTAGGTAAGAGATGTAGCATCCAAATACAACAGAATATGCAGATGGCCCTTGTTAAGACCCTGATTCAAACCAACTATTTTTTTTTTTTTGAGACGGAGTCTCGCTCTGTGGCCCAGGCTGGAGTGCAGTGGCCGGATCTCAGCTCACTGCAAGCTCTGCCTCCTGGGTTCAAGCAATTCTCCTGCCTCAGCCTCCCAAGTAGCTGGGATCACAGGTATGCACCACCATACCTGGCTAACTTTTTTAGTAGAGACGGGGTTTCACCATGTTAGCCAGGCTGGTTCCACCATTTGACCTCAGGTGATCCACCCGCCTCAGCCTCCCAAAGTATTGGGATTACAGGCATGAGTCACCATGCCAGGCCCACACCAACTATTTTTTAAAACTACTATGTGAGGCAATGAGAGAATTCAGTGTAATAATGCTACTATAGTAATGTTTAAAATACTATTATCTTTTAACAATACATTCCCAACTATTTATAAACAGAATATGATTTCTGAGATTTGCTCCGAAATAACCTGAAGGAAAAAGAATAGATGAAACGGCCAGGAGTGGTGACACTCACCTGTAATCTCACATAGGAGGCTGAGACAGGAGAATCACTTGAACCCAGGAGGTGGAGGTTGCAGTGAGCCAAGATTGCGCCACTGCACTCCAGCCTGGGTGACAAGAGTGAAACTCCGCCTCAAAAAAAAAAAAAAGAGAGATGAAACAAGACTCGTACTGTGTTAGTAACTGCTGAAACTGAGTTAATAGATCCAGGGAGAATTATTACACTATTCTCTCCACCTATGAATTTGAAAATTTTTGTAACATAAAGTCCATTTAAAAAACTGAAATCTTTTATGGATTTAAGAAGTAATTTTGAAACATTTCTCTACCCAAAATACAACATAACCATTTTGGTGATCATTCAAGAATCTCAATTCTTTCCATGCACTTAATTATATTAATAAAGCTTAATGACTATTTTCAGTTGCATGAAAATAGTGACAGTAGGAAAAATCAATTGCAACTAGAAATCCTGTGGTTGAGGCTGGGCACAGTGGCTCACACCTGTAATCCCAGCACTTTGGGAGGCCAAGGCGGACAGATCACTTGAGGTCAGGAGTGCAAGACCAGCCTGGTCAACATGGTGAAACCCCGACTCTACTAAAAAAATACAAAAATTAGCTGGGTGTAGTAGTGCATGCCTGGAGTCCCGGCCACTTGGGAGGCTGAGGCACAAGAATTGCATGAACCCAGGAGGCAAAGGTTGCAGTGAGCTGAGATCATGCCACTGCAATCCAGCCTGGGTAACAGAGCCAGACTCCATCTATAAAAGAAACAGAAATCTGTGGTAGATTACAACATTCTACTCTTAAAATGCTGAAATATATTGAAGTCATATACCAAATAAAATAAATCATTAATAGAAATAAATTAAGGCTGGGTGTGTTGATTCACGCCTGTAATCCCAGCAGTTTGGGAGGTCAAGGTAGGAAGATCACTTGAGCCCAATAGTTCGAGGCCAGCCTGGGCAACATAGTGAGACCCTGTAGCTACAAAAGAAAAAGAAGAAGAAATAAATTAGTCACCTCTCTCAATTTTTCTCGCTCACGCTCCCTCTCAGCAATACGTTTTCGCCTCTCTTCCTCTTCCTTAAGAGCATTTTGTGTTTCTGTTCTCAGTTTATCATCTTTAAGAATCTTCCGAATTTTCTTTCTGCCTTTTCCAGGAGACTTGGAATCATCATTTTCATCTTCTTCTTCTTCCTCCTCCTCCTCCTCCTCCTCCTCCTCTTCTTTTTCCTCCTCTTCTTCCTCAGAATTACTCTACGGAATTTAAACAATTAGAGGTAAACAGTACAAAGTCATTTAATTTATCCATTTCATATGCCATTAATTAATACACCAGGAAAAGGTGGAAGAAAACATGCTGAAAACCTTTAGAATTATATTTAGCAATAAAGAGTAGTATTTTAAAAAAAAAAAACTCTTCGGCCGGGCGCAGTGGCTCACGCCTGCAATCCCAGCACTTTGGGAGGCCAAGATGGGCAGATCACAAGGTTAGGAGATCGAGACCATCCTGGCTAACATGGTGAAACCCCATCTCTACTAAAAATACAAAAAAATTAGCCGGGCGTGGCAGTGTGCGCCTGTAGTCCCAGCTACTCAGAAGGCTGAGGCAGGAAGATGGTGTGAACCCAGGAGGTAGAGCTTGCAGTGAGCTGAGATCACACCACTGCACTCTAGCCTGGGCCACAGAGCGAGACTCTTTCTCAAAAAACAAAACAAAACAAAAACTCTTCAACATCTATTTAAAAAAAAAACAACTCAAGTAAAAATGGGCTACCGACTAGAATAAACATTTCTCAAAAGAAGATATAAGCACATGAAAAGATGTTGAATATCACCAGTCATTAGGAAAATACAAAGAAAAAACCACAGTGAAATGCCACTTCCCACTCATTAGGATGTTTCTTGTTGAAAAAGAAAGAAAGAAAGAAAAAGAAACAAAGGAAGTGTTGGCAAAGATGCAGACAAATTGGAATCTTGGTACATTGCTAAAAGGAACATCAAATGTTACAGACACTAGAGAAAAACAGTGTGGAGTTTTCCAAAAGTTAAACATACAACTACTATATGATGTAGCAATTCCATTTTTCCATATATACCCAGAATAATTAAAAACGACTCAGATATGTAAACACCCATATTCATAGCAGTATTAGTCAAAATAGCCAAAAGGTAGAAACAACCCAAATGCCCATCAACAGATGACTGGGCTAACAAAATGTGGCACACACATATAATGGAATATTATTTGCCTCAAAAAGGGAATGACATTCTGATACATGCTACAACATGGATGAACCTAGAAAATATTATGTCAATGAAATAAGCCAGACACAAAAGGACAAATATTGCATGATTCAACTTATATATATGAGGTACTTAAAATACACAAATTCATGGAGACATAAATGAAAATAGAGGTTACCAGAGGATGGGGGATAGAAGGGAATGGAGTTAATGTTCAATGAGTGAAGAGATTCTGCTTGTGAATATAATTAAGGCCACTGAATTGTACAATTTAAAATATTTAACAAGCTAATTTTCAAAAGATAAATACCCCTCTGGAAGAGCAATGTATTGACAGAATCAAACATATTTCAGACACCTTTTACTTTATGTAAGCCTGCGTATATACAAAAAACTCAAACTGGCTAATTTCACTACGAGAGTTATTACCATATAAGTCATCATTCAGGATAGTATTTTGTCTTCAGAAAACAGAACACTCACATCACTACAAATATAAAATCATGAATTAGAATGGCTTAAAATTCCATTAGAAATTAAGGAATAGGAAAAAAACTGATAATGTCAAATTAATACTTTTACATATATATATATATTCAATAACCAATCCTTCCACAAGTGTAAAATGTAAATAAGCCAGTAGAATAAAATGAATGAATGGAACAGAGAGGTAACAGCATGATTACCATAGTCTACTGTAACAGTTATAATTCAAGCATGTGGTAAATGTCATTATTACCTTGTTTTCACTGGATGAATCTTCTTGAACCTTAATACGTCGCCTTTTCTTTTTCTGTTTATAACTCCGCTGATTTTCTTCCAACTCTGCTTTCTTTGCAGACCTGAAGAAAATTTAAAACACAAAATAAAATATTTCATGATTAACTTCCATCAATAAGTTATGTACTATTTTAAAACTGTTCTACCTCTGTATGCATTCCTAAAAACAAACAGGAAAAAAAAATCAGTAGGTTAAAAATGGATATTCCAGCAGAAGCATAACCCTTCATTTTAATCCAATGATCAACAATTTACAGTCTCCTGAGAGAAGGTTTGTTATATGAGTAAGAAAATGCATTAAAGGACATTAAGGCTATTCTTCTAGTATAAAATACAAACAGCCAATAGACATACTAAAAAACATTCATCATCACTAAAAAAAAGCAGATTACAAATTTGAATACTGTTTTCTTCATAACAGGCCACAGAGATTTAAAAACACAGTAACAACTTTTGGTGAGAAAAATATTTCTGGGTTTAGAAATTTGTACACAAAGCTACATTAATCCAGACAAAATAACTACTGTCAGTAAGGATGTGGAGAAAGTGAAGCCCTGTTCACTATTAATGGAAATGTAAAATGGTGCAGCTGCTATTATGGCAGTTCATCAAAAAATTAAAAATAGAATTACCATGCAATTCCTTTTCTGGGTATATACCCAAAAGAAATGAAAGCAGGGACTTGAAGAGATATTTCTACACCCATGTTCAAAGCAGCATTATTCATGACAGCCAAAAAGTTACAAATCAAATGTCCATCAAAAAATAAATTGATAAACAAAATGTGGTATACAATGGAACATTAAGCCTTTAAAAGGAAGAAAATTCTGAAACATGACTCAACATACATGAACTTGGAACACATGATACTAAGTGAAATAAGCCAGTCAAAAAAGACAAATACCGTGATTCCACTTATATGAGGTTCCTAGAGTAGTGAAATTCATAGAGACAGAAAATAGAATGGTGGTTGCCAGGGGCTTCAGGGAAGAGGAAAAAGAGAGTGGTTTAATGAATAACATTTCAGTTTTGCAAGGGGAAAAGGTTTTGGAGACTGGTTCAAAAAAAGTAAATGTACTTAACACTACTAAGCCACACACTTAAAAACGGTTAAGAGGAAAATAAAAATTCCCAGTAATACCATGAAAGAAAAAAATGGTTAAGATGGTAAATGTTATGTGCATTTTACCACCATTAAAAATAGTCATTAAGGAGAGAATGAAGTACTGATACAGGCTACAACATGGATGAACCTTGAAAACATTACGCTAAGTGGAAAAAAAATCCATAAAAGGATACATATTATATGAATCTACTCATGCACAATGTCCAGAACAGGCATATCCATAGAAAGTAGATTTTAGTGTTTATTAGAGTACGAGGGCATGGGGAATGGAAAATGACTGCTAATAAGTACAGAGTTTTTTTCTTGGGTGATGGAAATGTTCAGAAATTATAAAGTGGTGTTTGTTGCACAACTTTGCAAATACTCTGAAGACCACTGTATTCCACAGTACAACATGTTGAATTATATCTCGGTTTAAAAAAAAACTCTCAACGTACCTTATCATTTTCATTTTATATTGACTTAAAGTATAATATATTGCTATACTCTAAGCACAACCTGGTAAGTATTAACTTAAAAAAACTCAAATGTTTTAAAACTTACAAATGCAGATAGACACCTTTGTAGACATACATACACAAACACACACAGATTATTCATTTGATAAACTGTAGAAAGATTATGTTATTCTGGGGGAAATAAAAAAATTGTAGTAGTAGTATTATCTAACATACCATACTAAGAAGGAAGCCAAATTTTAAATTACAGGTAATCTAGATCAGTGACTGTTCATGTTACAAGACCAAGCATATCATTATTACTGTAGTACTACTAAAACCGATAATTTATATATCGAGCACTTACTATTTGCCAGGTAGGTACTGTTATAAACCTTGTACATGTCTTGTCTCATTTAATGCCCACAATGGTCAGTCAAGTATATTGTAATCCCCCACTTTACAGATGAGGAAACTGAAGCACAGAGTATTTATACAAATAGAAAGTAGAAAAGCCCAGAGTTAAGACTGAGGCAGTTTTTCTATAAAGCCTCTTCACTATTACCCTACAATTTTCCCCATAACAATAAAAAACTGCAGCCACGAGTGGTTTTGCAGACTGAAAATCTACCCAGGTTAGAATATACAATTCAACTACACATTCAACTACACATAAAATATGCTTAGATTCTTTTTAAACTATTAAGTATAACAATTAGTTTCAAATCAAAATATTATATATTGCACTAACTTAACTTTATTGGTAACAGTAACCATACAAATCATTTGAAGGCATGGTCATTCAGATTAACTCCTAAAATTTTTAAAATATCAATTATAATACCTTGTTCTGGGCCGCTGTTCATCTTCAGATTCACTAACTTCTTCACTAACTCCTGATTCCTGAAAATCAGAATCTTCTGAATCTTCACTGCTCACTTGAATTTTAAAAAATACATAAAATTATTAATTATTTTTCAATAGAAACCCAATTTACTTAATTTACCAATGACTCGACATTAAAACAGAGCATTATAAGAACATCAGAGGTATATATGTGAATGGATAATACATAATACAGAATATACCAGTTAATGCTTTACATGATATATATAAATAAAATTCAAACGTATTTCAAATGTAATTATAAAACTGTGGTTGCACATTAAAATATAAGTATTCAATTGTACATGAATTGACAAAATAAGAATAAATTACCTGTCAATAAAATATATGTAATTACCAAAGGTAAATTAATGAAAAAGAAGTTGGCCGGGCGCGGTGGCTCAAGCCTGTAATCCCAGCACTTTGGGAGGCCGAGATGGGCGGATCACGAGGTCAGGAGATCGAGACCATCCTGGCTAACATGGTGAAACCCTGTCTCTACTAAAAATACAAAAAACTAGCCGGGCGAGGTGGCGGGCGCCTGTAGTCCCAGCTACTCCGGAGGCTGAGGCAGGAGAATGGCGTAAACCCGGGAGGCGGAGCTTGCAGTGAGCTGAGATCCGGCCACCGCACTCCAGCCCGGGTGACAGAGCAAGACTCCGCCTCAAAAAAAAAAAAAAAAAAATGAAAAAGAAGTTTGGCTATTCAAAACAAGCAAGGTAGGCTGGCCAAGAAGGAATAAGATTACAGATTCTCTCCTCCAATGATGACACAACCAAAGAACTTGAAAAGGGAAACAATAATAGGCAGATTGGAGACTGAAATCAAAACTTGAATAATGACCCCTCTACAATTGGTGGAGGGGAGACAGCTGTGAGTGCATATAGTTATTTTCTTTCTTTGTTTCCTGGTTTTGACCAGAAGGCAGGCTAAATTCCAAAGGTATGCAGAGGGTACTGACAACAAGACTGTGAAGAAAATCCCTATTTCTAGCCACAACACCAGGAAAATCGGGTTCTACATGTGGAATCTTCAATTTTTTTTTCTCACAATTAACGCAGTAATGGAAGCATATAAAACTCCAGGAGAAAACCTCTTTTTGGCCAGAGGAAGCAGGGCAGAAAAAATACAAGATAAGCTTAGAACATCTTATAGTGCCAGAAAATAAAGCAGTGTTCAAACATGGACAGGCACATGTTGAAAGGACACAAGATTCAACTTGAAGGAGCTCCCAACAACCAAAGCTAGAACAATTTGAGCAATAAAATAAATGGTACTATTGGATTATAACTGGTAAAATAAAAATCTATAAGTCATATTGATATAAATAATGCAATAAATAAATAGGGGAAAATAACTCTTCCTTACAATTACTAAATGTGGAAGTAATGAAATAAACAGAAAATTACAACTAGGCAAATACCACAGTACTAACTGCTTCACCCAAGATGAATACTAAAATTAGTGGGCTTAAGTATGATAAGAAACAATATATGCATGGTCACAAAGTATCTCCCGATAAAATACTAAATATAAACAGAAAAATAATATCTTCTTCTTTACAGTGGAAAAATACTAACAGACACCAACTTAAGCAAGTAACAAAAGTTAATCGTGAGAGTAATAAGACATATTGATGGCTGGGCATGGTGGCTCACCCCTGTAATCCCAGCACTTTGGGAGGCCAAGTTGAGAGGATCACTTGAGCCCAGAAATTTGAGACCAGCCTGGGCAACATAGGGAGATTCTGTCTCTACAAAAAAAAAATTAAAAATTAGCCAGGCATGATGTTACACACCTGTGGTCCCAGCTTCTTGGGATGCTGAAACGAGAGGATCACTTGAGCCCAGGAGGTTGAGGCCGCAGTGAGCCATGATCGCACCACTGTACTCCAGCCTGGGCAACAGAGCGAGGTCTTCTCTCAAAAAAAAAAAGACATAGTGACATCATCTATTCTTGGTATCATGCACTGAAGACACAACATCACTTCTGTGGTATTCTGTCAAAATGCATAACCTCAATTCAATCATGAGAAAACATTAGACAAATACATATCAAGGAACAGTTGAGAAAATAAGGAATCAACACTCTACAAGTGTCAAGGTCATCAAAGGAAAGACTGAGGAATTGTCATAGACTGCAGTAGATTAAGGAGACATTATAACTCAATGCAATGTGAGATCCTGGATTGAATCCTAAGGCAGAAAGAAAACATTAGTGGGAAAACTAATCTCTGAATAAGATCTATAGTTTACTTCAGAGGTCATAAAACGGTTTATGTAAAAAGTTTGATAGTAAATATTTTTGACTTTTGGACCATATGGTCTCTGTTGCAACTACTTGTCTCTACTCAACTTTGCCATTGTACATATGTGAAAACAGTAAATTAATGAATATGGCTGTGTTTCAATGAAAGCTTATTTATAAAGACAGGCAGAGGATCAGATGTGGCCCACAGGTGCAGTTTGTAAACCCCTGGCTTAGTTGATAGTATCGTACCAATGTTAATTTCCTAGTTTTGATCATTGTACTATGATAAGGTATTAAATCAGAGAAGCTAGGTGAAAGATACACAGAACTCTGCACTATTTGTGTAACATTTCTGTAAATCTAGAATTGTTTCAAAATAATTTTTAAAAAATCTATCATAACCTGAGATCAGAATCCAAGTTCTATTCCAGTGAAAAAATGGGAGAACATAAATGCTAACAGAAATGCTATAAATGGGAGAACATAAATGCTATATAGAATATGTGGGGGGAGAGGGGAACAAAGAGTTATTGTTTAATGGTTAAAGAGATTCCATTTGGAATGATGACACGTTTTGGCGACAGATAGAAGTGATGGTTGCATAAAAATGTGAATGTACTTAATGTTACTGAATTGTACACTTAAAAATGGGTAAAATGGTAAATTTTATGTTATGTATATTTTACCACAATAAAAAAAAAGAATAGTTAAGCAACTGGAAAGCTGGGAGAATATAAAAAACACACATATATCCCTGCATTCACACACAAAAAAATCCTGTAATTAAGTATAATTTTAAGCCTGGTATTAATTTTTCACCCAACATTTAAAAATTTTTGAAGTCTACCAAAAATGTGAAAGAATTATTGAATGAACACTTGTATGCCTTATCCTAAATTCACTCATTGTTAGCAGTTTATCACATTTGCTTTTTTCTCTCTCTCTCTACACACACACACACACACACACACACACACACACACACACCTTTTCTTACACTGAACCATGTGATATTAAATGCGGATGACACTTTACCCCTAAGCATAGGGATACTACCCTACATAACTAAATACCATGATCACATCTGAAAAAAAAAATTACTATCATCTAATAAAAAGGCAATATTTACAGTTTCAAATTGTCACTAAAATAATTTTGTAACATTTTTCTAATTTAGGAGAAAATTAGAGTTCATATGCTGCACTTTGTTCTTATGCCTCTTCAATGCATTTCAATTTAATTCAACTATATTTAATAAGTACACTATTCACTATTGATTTTTCCCATCTCTCAATTCAAATTTCCAAATAATATAGGAACACCAGAATTTACAAAACTCAGAAAATCACGCAACTTCAACTATATATCAACCACTATGATCATAATCCATATTAGAAACACAAATATGATGGGATTTTAGAAGTTTACTCTCTCCTACACAAACAAAAAACAGCAACAACAACAAAATCACCTGGGTAATAAATTACCCACAGAATCAGGCAGTAGAAACACAGATCATAGAAAATTCAGATTTTAATAAAGCAAATCTCAAATGTAATTATGTATAATAAAAGGGTCTATATATTGAACTAAACCTCAGAAGCAAAATCAATATTGCCCCTTTTGTTGAAGAGGCACAGGAATCCATGTTGTGATATATATAACATGTTAAATCACACAGTTCCTTTATAGAATCTGTAAGAGCTTGCAGCCATATTGCAAAGAACTTTATAAGACAGGCCGGGCGCAGTGGTTCACGCCTGTAATCCCAGCACTTTGGGAGGCCGATACAGATGAATCACGAGGTCAGGAGATCGAGAACATCCTGGCTAACATGGTGAAATCTGGTCTCTACTAAAAATATAAAAAATTAGCCGGGTGTGATGGCGGGCCCTGTAGTCCCAGCTACTCAAGAAGCTGAGGCAGGAGAATAGCGTGAACCCAGGAGGCGGAGCTTGCAGTGAGCTGAGATTGCACCACTGCACTCCAGCCTGGGCGACAGAGCAAGACTCCAACTCAAAAAAATAAATAAATAAAAAATAAAAATAAATAATAAAAAAATGTATAAGACAAGTAGTCACAAAATGATGCACTATTATTTATTAACATGAAAATGTCCATAACATATATTAATTGTATATGTGTGTAGCAAGAACTTCTTCCTCCTCATCTTTAGTGAATAACTCTTGCCCAAAAGCCCTATAAATGTTTAGGATTCCAAGACTATGTCCATAGCTTTCCATTTGTAAAACATTACAACTCCACTGAATAACCTCAACTATTTTTGTGATATTGTACATATACCATGAAAACTCTAAAAACCTGACACTCATTGTAGACTTTTCCCTTTCATATCAATTAAGAAGACCTAACAATTCAACCTCCTATAAGACTTAAGTCAATCTTCCTTTTCTCCAACAACCCCATTTGTCATCAACTACAGCAATACCTTCTAAACATTCAGTGCCTTCATTCTCACTGAATAATAAGGAACTAATCTAATCATATGATATTTTTGATTAAAATCTTTCAATAGGAAAAAAAGTAGTCATGCTGAGGTTGTGATTCTTGGGTGTTAGTAATCAACACCTTGTTCCTTGATCTGGGTGCCCTACGTTTTCACCAAGATGTCTACTTATTGATAACGTGCACTTCTTTGTACATGTACTTCAAATAAAACATTTTTTTAAAGTGGTGGCAATCCTCTGTGATTACACTAAAAACTGCTAAATTGTATACTGTAAATGGGTGAACTGTGTGGTTACAGATATATATTATATATCTCAATATAGCTGTTCTATAAAAAGTTTAAAAATAAGGCCAGCACAGTGGCCCACGCCTATAATCCCAGCACTTTGGGAGGCCAAGGCAGGTAGATCACCAGAGGTCCAGAGTTCAAAAATAAATACAGTAATTTTAAAAAAAACCTTTTCAATGGCTCTGCATCCTTTAGAGCCTATTATATTTCCCAAACACTTGCAAAAATGCGTTCCTATTCCTAGGTGGCAAAGAAGAGTTCATCTGCCATCCATGGGTTGGGTACTAACAATAGTCTTCAAAATTTACCCCTAGTCATCAAAAAACCAAACAACAACAACAACAACAAAATTCTTTGTACTTTTTGTTACCCAAAATTCACAGGCAAAATTTACCCAAATTAATTGCATCTTCTACCCTTCTACAGGAAAGCACTATGTTTTCACAGTTTTATATGCAATCTTATACTTTCTACATAATGTTTATTTTATTAAATCATATTTATTTCTCTGTATAATCTAAAGGTTAAAAATATTCTTTGTGTCATCTAAAGTTTCTGGTTTATCTTCCCACTCTAAATTATTAATTTTAATCTCATGTGATAGTATACCTGTTGCCAGTGTACTGACATTTGCTTAATATAGCTGGTCAATTCTTTGAGGAGATATGCTTAAATTTCTTTCTTTTTTTTTTTTTTTTTTCTTGGAGACAGAGTCTCGCTCTGGGGCCCAAGTTGGAGTGCAGTGGCGCTATCTCAGCTCACTGCAACCTCCACCTCCTGGGTTCAAGCGATTCTCCTGCCTCAGCCTCTCGAGTAGCTATAACTACAGGCGCATGCCACCACACCCAGCTAATTTCTTGTATTTTTAGTAGAGACAGGGTTTCACCATGTTATTCAGGATGGTCTCAATCTCCTGACCCTGTGATCCACCGGACTCGGCCCCGCAAAGTGCTGGGATTACAGGTATGAGCCACCGTGCCTGGCCATATACTTAAATTTCATTACTATAATTAGTTTACAAAACCAGCATGGTTTTTTTTGTTTTTGTTTTTGTTTTTGTTTTTGAGACAGGGTCTCACTCTGTCACCCAGGCTGCAATGCAGTGGTGCAATCACTGCTCGCTACAGCCTTGACCTCTGGGGTTCAGGTGATCCTCCCACCTCAGCCTCCCAAGTAGCTGGGACTACAGGTGCACACCACCACGCCCAGCTATTTCTTGTATTTTTTGTAAAGATGGGGTTTCCCTATGTTGCCCAGGCTGGTCTCAAATTCCTGGGCTCAAGCAATCTGCCCACCTCAGCCTCCCAAAGTGCTAGGATTACAGGCATAAGCCACTGTGCCTGGTCCAATATGTTCTTTACATTCAGCATTAAAATGTCTTACCCTTTCTTCTGTTTCTGCCTTTGACTTCTTTATGCTCTTTAGGCTTTGTCTTTTTTTCTTCTCCAGATTCTCCATCACTCACAGTCAGTTTGTGCCTCAAAAGCCTATGTCTGTATCTTGGCTTCTTAGATTCTTCAGAATCTGAATCTGACTCAGAATTGATTTGATTTTTTGCTTCTAAATGAAGAAAATAAATCAATAAAACCTTCTTCAGTCTTTAAAATGTCTTGTAAATCTATTTTGCCTGTTGACAACTACTGCAACTTACGAAAAAAATCAGAGTTATACACATACTTTGGTATCATTGGTGTTATCAGGTAATCTCACACATCAGACTTGACAAATTACTATTATTAAATATTGACTAAATATCACCTATATATTTATAGAACCTTTTATAAGGTATAAAATATTTTGCTTTGAAAATCATCTGTTTAGGGCCGGGCGCGGTGGATCACGCCTGTAATCCCAGCACTTTGGGAGGCCGAGGCGGGCAGATCACTTGAGTTCGGGAGTTCAAGACCAGCCTGATCAACAGGGAGAAACTTCGTCTCTACTAAAAATACAAAATTAGTAGGGTGTGGTGGCACAGGCCTGTAATTCCAGCTACTCGGGAGGCTAAGGCAGGAGAATCACTTGAACCTGGGAGGCAGAGGTTGCAGTGAGCCAAAATTGCACTATTGCACCCCTGCCTGGGCAACAAGAGCAAAACTCTGTCTCAAAAAAAAAACAAAAACAAAAACAAAAAACATCTGTTTATTGGCAGTAACTGATAAAATTAGAGTAACTTCCATAATTATTACAAGCTATTCAAGAGAAGTTGTGGTAACAAAGTCTTAAACATTTTCATGAACTCTAAATGCCTGTATTAAGAGATTTCTTTTTCTTCTTCTTCTTTTTGAGATGGAGTCTCGCTTTGTCACCCAGGCTGGAGTGCAGCAGCACAATCTTGGCTCACTGCAACCTCTGCCTCCCAGGTTCAAGCGATTCTCCTGCCTCAGCCTCTCGAGT
>NW_012115877.1:1816566-1840624 GCF_000951035.1 Colobus angolensis palliatus | reverse complement strand
TGTCACCCAGGCTGGAGTGCAGCAGCACAATCTTGGCTCACTGCAACCTCTGCCTCCCAGGTTCAAGCGATTCTCCTGCCTCAGCCTCCTGAGTCACTGGGACTACAGGCACGCGCTACCACACCCAGCTATTTTTAGTAGAGACAGGGTTTCACCATGTTGGTCAGGCTGGTCTCAAACTCCTGACCTCAACTGATCCACCCGCTTTGGCCTCCCAAAGTCCTGAGATTACAGGCGTGAGCCACCACGCTCAGCCATATTAAGATATTTCTTGGTCAGATATTCTTCAAAGACTGAATTAGTCAAGGAATCAAACTATGACATTATAAACTTCTCTTTGGGGAGCTCACCCTCATCTCCTGGGTTTTCTTCATTTTGCTTTCCAGTTCTTTTTTTCCCTTCTTCTGGCTCATCATCTGAAGATCCATCCTCATCAGAGGAAAGATTGGCTTTAATTTCTTCTAAAAGCATCTTCTTGGCAATTCTTGAGAGTAAAAAAACAATAAAAAAAGAACTATATATCTGGGGGTGAAATATACCAAATTAAAAACAAAAACACACTTCTTGGCATCAAAATAGAAATAAATGTGCCAATAGATTTTACATTGTAAATAAACAATTAGCAAAACCATGTTTTAACCTAAGCTATAAACAAAAACTTTTGAAAATGTTCTTTACACTTATTATTTCTCAATTCTATACAATTCTGCAATATACTGAAAACTCTGAAGGACATATTCTATTGACTATTTTTACTAATTGCAATTCGATGCTGGATAACCTTCCAATCCTCTATTTGCTTTGCTGACATCATCCTACAACTACAATGTCAGACAGGTCAACAATAGTAAATGAACTTGTTCAGACACACGGCATTCCAAGATAATTTAATTCACGAGAGGTTTAATTCAACAGCAAAATATATTCTTGGAAAACCAATGTGTAATAAACCACTATATAATAACACCTTGCCTCAAACTAGAGGATGATAGTTTTGGACCTTAATTTCAATGTACTACATAAATTCTGTTAACCAGATGAAAGCATACACAAATGCTAAGTATTGCAGCAATAAATAATCTCTAATAATATTCAAGACAGGGGAAAGAAGGGACATGATTGCTATTAATTACATACATGGTAAAAAGAACACGAATTAGCATAAATGGGTTACTTTAAAAAAAATAGTGCAGTTGTTTCACTCACAACAAAATTTCTCAAGATGCCCCTCAAAGACCAATTTGCTAATGGAAAAATCAATTACTAAAAGCATAAGAAAACACTACTTTTACTCCTACCATCATATGTTAAAATAAAATATATTTCTAGGAAATCTCCATGTTTGTACTCAAGAAAAATAACTGAAAAAGTAAGATAAAAGAAATCATACAGCTTTTGTACAAGACAAGATGTTTTGATAAGTCTGGGTATCCTTTCAATACAAATTCACAAATCACAGTAACAAGAAAATAGTTTATAGGAAAGTTCAAAAAGAAGATGGCATGATCCTGACCGTCTGCCATGAGCTAATCTGTATGGGATAAACATATTCTCTGCAATCAGGACTGACTCTCTAGCTAAGTCAAAAACTTGTAGCTGGGATGATGGAACATTTGTTATTTCTGGATCTGAAACCCCTCTTTACACTTCTTAGCACACACCCACATTTCAATGAAGAATTCATTCAATGGCAGGAGATATTAATGCATGTTAGCTGCCTCCTAAATTTTATTTGACAGATTGCTCATTACTATTCATATTCAAAGATGCATAGCAAAGGCATCTAAATAGACTGAAGCAAAACAGGCAATCACTTCCATAAATGTTTATTATATGCCTTTTGGTGCTTTCTCCCTCAAACAGATGGATCAGAAATATTTAGACAACACAGAGAATCATCAATTGCTAAAGGAAGCCACAGATGCGTTTGTTTTTCTGAGGATTTCTGCCCTGATTTGTATTTCAATAAAGTGAAGATTAGACCACACCAATTTAAATCTTACTAAAGTTGAGCTATAAAGTTTTGCTCTTACATTTCTAGATCAATGGTTTGCACACTGTAAGCTTTTCTAAAATGGGACAAATACAGGGTTGCCAACTTTTCATTTTGCCAAAAAAAGTTTAAACCAAAATTCCATTTACTTTCATCATTTTATAAAATAAAGACTATTTACAACATACCCTCCCCAAATTAGGAAACAGTTTCAGAATAAAGGGAAACTCTTTAAATTGAAGAAATATATCTTTCTGGAAAAATTCTCTAAAATCATCTTTTTTTAAAAAAATTTCAGCTAGGCGTAGTGGCTCACGCCTGTAATCCCTGCACCTTGGGAAGCAGAGGCGGGCAGATCACCTGAGGTCAGGGGTAAGAGACTAGCCTGGCCAACATGGCGAAACCCTGTCTCTACTAAAAACACGAAAATTAGCTGGGTGTGGTGGCGTGCACCTGTAATCCCAGCTACTCAGGAGGCTGAGGCAGGAGAATTGCTTGAACCCGGGAGGCGGAGGTTGCAGTGAGCTGAGATCATTGCACTCCAACCTGGGCAACAAAACTCCATCTCAAAAGAAGAAAAAATTTTCATGGATGTTTATTACAATGTTGTCTGCAATAGCAAAGGGTGAGAAAATGTTTAAACATTCAATATCAGAAACTGATTAAATAGTATTATCACATGATTATCCATGAGATAGAAATTAAAATGATATTCTAAATAAGATTAATATAGAAAATATTTATTAATATTAAGTGAAAAAGCAATTTATAAACCACAATATATTTCTATTTTATATATTAAAAAAAACTTCTAAAATTTGTATGTCCCTAAAAAAGACCAGAAGACTCTAAAATAAAATGTTAGCAGTAAATTTCTATGTCTGGCATAGCACTTTTTTTTTCTGCTGGTATATATTAAAACCATCTTTGGTAATACTACACTGTCATTTCTCATGGACCAGAAAAAACTTCCTCAAACTAATATGAATAATGAATTTTGGGACGAATAAATATATGTGTGTGTGTGTGTGTTGTGTGTGTGTGTGTGTAAAATATATAAAGCATTGAATACTAGATTAGAAATGGGAAAACCTTGGTTATTTGCAAGTACAAGGAGATCTCATACCACCATTTGGGTTGAACACTAAACAGCCAACAAAAACACAATTCCTAATCTAGTTACTTGAAAGGCTAGTTCAACAACATGATTTCAGTTTGTGTTTACAAGTTCGAAAAAAGTCTTTAAAAAATTACTATTAACTATAAATATTTGGTTGTTAATTGTAGGAAATCACGTAATTTTTCTTCTTTCAAATCCTAGTCTCCAAAGAATATGTCTACTAAAAAATGGAAGGTCACAATATGCAAACCTACTTAATGCATTCTGAAGTTCTGGATTGTCATTAGACTAAGAAATATGATGTACATGAGATAAGATACAATTGCATACCTATTAATAAATCATATAAAGTGAAATCAGATCCACATACTGTAGAATTACAACTTAGCGACAATTTTCAAAAAGATCATAACATATAGAACAATCATAGTACATTCAGAAGCCGAAAAATTACAAACTTCAGGTCATTTTTCTCCAAATCACAAATTATATACAGAGTGATGGAGACTACCTGGCTAAAGGTTTTATTTTTGCTCTTTTAACACCTTCTGTCCAAAGGAAAACCTAATTTATAGCTATGTAAAAATTAAGCCCTAAAAAGAATAAATTGAATCATTTTGCATAAGTTATTACTGAAGTCCAATATGTCAAAGACCCAGTCTACCATAAACCTAGCCTATAACATAATAACCTACATTTCAAAATTAGAACTTAATTTAACGGACCTAAGGGCTGAGGCTGACCTTCAACCTGAGTAGTCAGCAAGCATGTTGAAGTGAGATGTGTCCCATCTACAAAGCCTGCTGTGAGATGCTTTAAAGGGAAACTCCACTACCTTAACTCTGGAGTCACGGGCCACAGAGACTTCAAGGATATCATCACTTGAGAACCAGCTGAGGCTGGCAAAGCATCATTTTGGAGGCCTCGGCTGGACCCATGCTGGTATGCATGTGATGGATGTATAGTCATGATCCCTAGTTGATTCTGTTTGCTCTGAAGTTTCCTTTCTTGAGGCTTTCCAGGACGATGTACTGCCCCTGGAATCTCAATGCTCAATATTACATCTTGGGGCAGGTGTAGCATCCAAAGCAGTCACGACTCTATCAGAAGCATTAGAGGCACAGGCCGTGCCACTCTTGTGGCAGAAAACCTGGGCAGAGCCAGAAGTAATGGAGCCACTCCTCCATTTTCCTGAAAGGGAGGGAAGGGAGAGGGGGAGAAAGCAAAACAATATGGGAGGAAGGGTAAAAACCCACAAACAAACAATGATTGGAACTGGCGCATGAGAAAATAAATAGGACCCCAAAACCCACATATACTAAGTCTTCCAAAGTACATAATGAACACCAAGATAACACCATTACTAAAAGAAAGCACAATAAAATAATAAGAAGCGAGCCCAACAACACAATGACAAACAAGCAATCGGAAAAAAAAAAAAAAAAAAATAGGAGAAAGCCAAGAAAGCCTTTATTAACTCCAATCCTATCTAGAAAGGAAATGAGTAATGTCTCTTGTTTAAGCACTCAAACAGGAAAGCAAAGTAAACCACCTCTTGCTGATAGGTAAATCAATAATTCAAAATATTGAGTTACTTAAAATGCAATCAAGAGAATGACCTCTTGCACCAGGGAGCTTTTGAGCCATAATAAAAGCAATACAAAATATTAGAGCTAGAAGGATGAATCTTAGAGTACAGCTTTGTCATTTTATAGATGAGGAAACAGGCTTAGATATAGGAAATGACTCAGTCAAAGAAACAAAGCTAACTAGTGGCAAAGTCAGGAGTAGAACCTAAGATCCTAAATCCCAATCTGCTATTAATTTTACTGTGCCAGCACTATATCCTCTACTTGTTAACACTTGTATGCTAATGAGTGCCTGGGCAAATACAAATGATCCCTTTTTTTTAGACAGAGTCTTGTTCTGTCACCCAGGCTGGAGTGCAGTAGCGTGATCTCAACCTGTAGTGTGAGAGGCTCACTGCAACCTCCGCCTCCCAGGTTCAAGCAATTCTCCTGTCTCAGTCTCCCGAGTACCTAGGACTATAGGTGCATGCCACCACACCCAGCTAATTTTTGTAGTTTTAGTAGAAACAGGCTTTCACCATGTTGACCAGGATGGTCTCAAACTCCTGACCTCATGTGATCCACCCACCTCAGCCTCCCAAAGCGCTGGGATTACAGGCATAAGCCACCGCACGGGCACCCATTTTAAAAAATATGTGTATTTCGCATATTTCAAATTTGTGTATTTAGAAATGCAAGAATTCAAGCTTTAATTTTTCTTATTTTAGAGACAGTCTTGCTCTGTTGCCCAGGCTAGAATGAAGTGGCACAAACACAGATCCTTGTAACCTTGAACTCCTGGGCTAAAGCAATCATTCTGCCTCGGTATCCTGAGTAGCTGGAGCTACAGGCATGTGCCACCATGCCCGGTTAATTTTTTTTTTTTTTTTTTTTTTTTAGTAGAGACAGGGTCTCATCATGTTGCCCAGGCTGGTCTTAAACTCCTGGCCTCAAGTGATCCTCCCACCACAGCCTCCCAAAGTGTTGGGATTGCAAGTGTGAGCCACTGCACCCAGTTTGATTTTTTAAAGACTAAAAAAGAGTTTTAAACATATTTAATTCAGTATGCACTCTAAAATGCACTGATAGGCCATCTGAGATACATTCTACAATTACCATTTTATCTTTTAAGAAGTTCTGAGAACAGGTTTGAAGAAAATTGCTGGAAAAAAAAAATATTTTTAGAAGGCCAAAATACTGGGCATCCATAAACAAGGTGATAAAATTTGCTTAAAAAATTTTTGTGTACAATATCATAATAGAGTACTTAATTAACAGAATTCTAAATAAGATAATGGGTTTAAATGCATGCACTTTAGAGGTACCTAAGTATATGTAGTACTAAAGCATCACACCATATTTTAAAGTTTGATATGTAAAATAATTCAAAGGAATATAGCCAAGGAATGTTAAATATTTTAGTAGGGTGTGAGGCTTTGTTTTAATAAATGTCATATATTTAAGGGATAGGAATTAAAAAACAAAACATGTGGCCAGGCATAATGGCTCACGTCTATAATCCCAAGAATTTGGGAAGCCAAAGAAGGCGAATAACCTGAGGTCGGGAGTTTGAGACCAGCCTGGCCAACATGGCAAAACCCCGTCTGTACTAAAACTACAAAAATTAGCCGGGCATGGTGGCAGGCACCTGTAGTCCCAGCTACTCAGGAGGCTGAGGCAAGAGAATCGCCTGAACCCAGGAGGCGGAGGTTGCAGTGAGCGGAGATTGTGCCACTGCACTCCAATCTGGGTGACAGAGTGAGACTGTCTCAAAAAAAAAAAAAAGTTATGGAATATGGAATTATTCAAAATTCATATTAGTATATATTTTAACTCAGGTTGAAAATTAGTATGAATATTAAGTTTTCTATTAAAAAAATATGACTGGCCAGGAGGGGCAGCTCATGCTTGTAATCCCAGCACTTTGGCAGGCTGAGGCGGGCAGATCACTTGAGGTCAGGAGTTCAAGACCAGCCTGGCCAACATGGTGATATCTCGTCTCTACTAAAAATTTAAAAATTAGCCAGGTGTGGTGGTGGGCACCTGTAATCCCAGCTACTCAGGAGGCTGAGCAGGAAAGTTGCTTGAAACAGGGAAGTGGAGGCTGCAGTAAGCCGAGATCACGCCACTGCACTCCAGCCTGGGTGACAGAGCGAGACTCTGTCTCAAAAAAAATATATATATATATGATATTTTATATATACATATTATATATTATATTATATATTATATATAATGTAGATATAAAAAAATTAAGGCACAATGATCTGTACCCCAAAATGGTGGAATTCATGAGGTAATAATGAAGTCGCCAAATAATCAAAATGCTAAACAATGGTTTGAAACATTTTTTTTAGTCACAAATCCTGCAATGTGGGTAGTTAATTAAAAGCAGCTCTGTATCCTTTTTGGTGAGGGTACCAGGAAAATTAGTATCAAATGACTTTTTTAAAAAATCTTGGGAGTAGAATAAAAACTATGAAATTAAGAACCCACAGTTATTAATAATTCATACAGACTCTTATGTTTCAATAGACCTGAATTATTACATGTGTATTCCCTCATTTTATACAAAAATTTAAACCAGTTTTAGAGGCATTTTAACAAGAAAAAATATATTCAAATTAATATGGGAAATTTGATCATATTAAATAACTAGTTCAATATTTTTATACTTGAAAAATGAAAACACAGAATTTACTCATCTCAATTTATTTTGAAATTTCAAAGTTAAAGACAAAGGATATTAAGTCAGAAAAATGAATCACTTTTGCTAACACTAGCAATCCAAATTCTCTCCTTTTTCTTTTTTCTTTTTTTCTTTTTTGAGGAAGACCTATTTCTTATTTTCTGGAAGTTCCAATATCACCAAAGAACAGAGAACAAGAAAGAAACACTGGTTATAATGTTTATATTTTGACCATAAAAGGACAAAGGTCACCACTACACATCATATGTCTTTCCTTACTTGGAATTCCAGTAGAAAAAAGAAAGCCGGTAACAACTACAGCCAGTTTAGATATCTACAAGTAGATCCTATCTACTGGCTGGACACCTGTGTTGTACTTAAATGACTTGCAATACTTACCTGCGCTATACAGACAAAGGAAATTGAAAAAAAAATTACCATAAAATTGCTAGATATTTAAATCCCTTACTCAAATGGAAAAACAAGTAAAATACTTAATTTAAAATGCCACCTTTGTCTTTCAAGTACAATAAAGGAGAATCAAAGAAGTTTTGCTAACGAAACAGAACTACCACAAAAAAAATCAGGAAAAAAATAATTCAAAATTTAGCAAATTTGCATAGAGAACAGACAACATGTGTAGGAGAGAGACATTTGAAAAAGTGTTTAAAATGAAAGCAAAGTGAACATCAAATGATTAAGGGACTTGTGATATACCCATGCCATTAACTGTGCTGAAATCAAGTAAACAATCATTAAATATCTTCTTAGGCATAAATAACATCCAGAAATCATTAGTTTCCTCCGAAAATATGCTAGATTAACAGTATAGAGCCTTCATCAACAGAATACCCACACCAAGCCAGTAGGAAAAAAAAAAATCATTAGCATATTTTCTAGTTTGAAACGCAAAATTATTATCAAATGATACAACAATAGTTAGTTGGAAATTTAAAATGCTATGGTCTTGTCCCAATGTAATTAAATAGAACAATAGGACAATTTTTTTTTTAGCAATCTCCACATCAAATTTCGCTTTTATGAAAAAAAAAAGCATTTAGTCGCACCCACAGAGAAATTATGAGAAAAAATGTGGAGTATTTACTAGACCCAATTAAGCACATTTCAACAATAAAATAAATGTGTTTGTTGGGGAAGCAGACATCCATGTAGAAATCTCAGCTCTTAGTCAAAGTTGTCAGGGAGAAAGAATGCTAATTTAGAAAAACCTAGCAATTTGGTCTCTTGCTCTCAAAAGTTCAAGTGTAAATATTTTTCACATCCTGCAAAATAAACGAATAAAGAAATTTCAAAAGATAATTTTTTGGGGGATAAATGGCCTCTTCAGCGATTGTTCGGTATGCAGTCTCTAAAGACAAGCCTAGTTTAATGACCTCAAAACTAATACTGTTAACACTTGAACACACTACTATCTTACTACTTGAGGCTCATTCCCAGTACAGATATTAAATTAAAATATATGATATTTTTAGAAAATGTTTGGTCAAAATATCCCCATTTATATTGAACATATAAAGGAATTATGATGTATTTTCAATGCCAGCCTAATTATTGAATTGAAATAAATTATATGAATGGATGTCTTTTCAAAGAAAGAACCAATTTAAAATCCAATTAACAAGTATTTGAAAGGCCAATGAAACCCTATCCTAATGGTACATTCAAATATATTACTTCAAAATTACGTGTATAAATTTGAAAACCTGACAACCTATTTGGTATTATTATCCTGCCATTGAAAAACTACATAAAGCCTAAGCTCTAAAAATTGGAAATAAAATTTCAGTTATATAAAATTCAAAATATATGATTAGTCTACTTTTTAAATAAAAAGCTAAACCAGAAACATACAAGTGTTGATCAACCTATAATATTTTGTCCTTGTTCATTAAGTAAATGCAATTAAATAGAAATTAATTTAGTTAGACCACTCTGTCTCATAATAGTATACATTTACTTTCAAATATGAGTGATGCTACATAATAGTATGCTAAAACAGAAATTTATTCACATTTACTAAAATATTCAGGATATGACTAAGTTTTTTAAATGACCTCAAAAGCTATCATAGCTTTAAAATTGAAAAAGTAAATAGTAGTTAAATCTGTTGCAAAACTTTCACACAAATACATTTAAGTATGTATGTTAGGGGAATTAAAAGCATTTACGTCCTACATTTCAAAATTTCAAAACTTCTTTGGCTACAAACTAGCCTATATATTGTAATAACAAATTACGTCAACTCTCATGATATAAAAAAGTAACATTATTAAAATTAAATGCTTGAACAAGAAAAAAGGTTTACAAAAATTTATTGCATCCAAATAGTTAACCATTTGCAATAATACACTATTTATCTCTTCATAAACACCAACACTGAAAATGTATTACAATACTGCTAAAAAGGCAAAGCATATAAGATTTATACACAATTTATACACAATTGTGTACAAATTTACATACAATTACAATATGCTGTCTACCAAAATACAACCTACTAAAAAATTAGGAAGTTAGAAAAATAATTCTAAGACTTAATCGTGATCTGCAAATGAATTTTTTAAGTTGCTTAGTGCATATTCAAATATGCTCAAATATATAATCTATACTAAAATAGTGCAAGAAAGTATTTGTATCCCCATCATGACTACATAACCCATGGGTATTAGATCTCTCTTTGGTATAGTGAATATTGAACAAGTTAATGAATTGTATATTTTATGAAAACACATTAAACTGAGTATAGAGACACAGGCTCAAGATAAAATTCAGTTCTTCTCAAAAGTACTCAACAGGGTTGTATTTTTTAATCACAAATTCAAGAGGGAATTAAAGATACTTTCCAATAAAATACTTGCCAGTTACAGAGAGATACGATCAGGTAACTTAATAGTTGAAAATGATATTTATATTTTGACAAGCTCTAACACACACACAAAAAATTGTACCTTAACAACACTCTTATTTGGTGGTTGAATATGAAATTAAAGTAATCATTCACAGTTAAATTAAGATGCAGACTGTTTAAAACATTATTAGCCTTTGAATAACATCTGAAGCCTCATGATGTATAGAAAATCAAATAGTAGCAAATATAAATGAAGAAAAAGTAAGGTATCTTAAAAAAGAATAAAATTTTAAATGCTTTCAATATCTGGCTGTGATGATACAACACAAAACCCCTGATGAATAAATTGCATGCCCTTATTACTCCATTCTGGAACCTACCACCTATCTCACAAAATAAATGGATATACATTTTTATTTTTTATTTTTTTTTTATTTATTTATTTTTTTTTTATTATACTTTAAGTTCTAGGGTACATGTGCATACCTGATATAAATGATGAATTGATGGGTGCTGACGAGTTGAGGGGTGCAGCACACCAACATGGCACAAGTATACATATGTAACAAACCTGCACGTTATGCACATGTACCCTAGGATATACATTTTTAAATTTAAAAAAGTAGGCAAGCAGAATCTGAATCTTTGTGTCCACAATTAAGCTCTATTCAAAAGTATAAAATAAAACTGTTCATTCACCTTAATAAAAACATTATTCTGTTAATTAGCAGAATGCTGACCTTTGCAACAGAGAAACCTAACAGCATCAGCAAGAAATAAAAAAGTGAGACTAACAGCTGAACCCAGGGCATTTACTAACTCAATTAATTTCTTACAAAATTATGACAGAAAATTACATGTGTATTTTTATGTTTTCTTAATGTTAGAACTTACTATTAGGAATAAATGAATGGTTAATGCAGTGCTCTTTAATGAAATCATCTCAAATCTATCATGAAGTTTTTGGTACAAGAATTAGAGAAAATTTCGCCCAACTTTTTCTTCTTAAATATAGTAAATTTTTGACAAAAAGTAAAGTTACATGCCCATGATGACACAGACAGTTGTTAAAAATGTTAGAAATCAGATACCCTTATGCCCATTATTCCAAAATTCCATGCACTATACCACACTATCTTCTTGTTGAAGATTATGAGCATGGGGTATGCTATTGTCCAGCAAGTGTTTAAAAGTTATGTTGAAACCTTATAGCTATATTCTTTAATACCGTTGTTTTCCTTATTCTTCACTATACTGATAGTGTCTTTTTTTTTCTTCACCCAGTCACTCCTTACTTAAGTATATCTGTATAGGCTACATTGTTGACATTTAAACCTATTAAGTCTTACTAAAGTAAATGCTCTCATACCGTGTGTTTCTATTTTATTTGAAAACTGGTTAAACTCTAACTCAGTCTAGATACCTTGTAAATTTACACTTATTTTGAAAGCAATTTTCTTAATCTTAAGTATCTGAGTAATCTCTCCTTTTGTTTACTCTCAAAAGGCCTTAATAAATAGGACCACCATATTGGATGGCAATTAACAATAGTCAAATATAGAGGAGATGTCTGTTGTTACCAATTTATTGAGATATGATTTACTTTCATCAATGATCTGTCAAAATAAATTATTCCAAAAAAATTATCGCAGTTTACACAGAAACATAAAATTGACAGTTCTGTATTTATAACACACCCTATGCTAGGTGTGTAAATAATATTACTTTCTCTTAAGGTTTCCGAGTTTTAGCCCATTTTCTGGCCTTTCTTTCAAACTTGCAGGAAGACTGTGAGCGAGTCTTTCTAAGGCAGGCACTCCTGGTTTTTACAACCTGCTTGCTGTTCCGTTGCTGCTGTTTGTGCCCATGCCTAGGGTGTGTTATAATCTTTTTAAAGTCCTTACAGATGGAATCATACCTATTCTCAGGATCATTGTCGTCATCATCATCATCCACTGTGACAGGCACTGATTTAGATAAGGCTTCATCTCCTTGAGGGAAAAAAGTGTACTTAAAATTAGCTTTAAATAAGCTATATAATTAAAACCATGTAAAATAAAACTGAAAGCCAAAAACTTTAAAGCAAACTAAGTGGGGTCTAAACTCTGGACTCCAAAATATGAGTAAAAAGCATTCTTATAGAAAACATAACCGAGTATTTGTGAAGTGCCAGCAGTAAAATGATAAATAGCTGGCCCTTATATATTTCAGAGTTCCTTCCCAGGGCACAATGCTTTTAAAGTCCACCCTTCTCAGTAACAATTCTATATCAACAGTCATCATATTAGCACAAGTTTCTTGCCGCAATAACCTTTGTACTGGTCCATTTTAATTTTGACATTAACAGGTGCTGTAACTTCGACGAACAGCAAAACCGGTATTAATGTTTTGGTAGTAGCAAGTAATTTTAAAATGCAGTTGAATGTGTATGGTATTCGTGACCTGAGTTACCCAGTGATACAGTTCAGTACAGTAAAACTTATTTTCTTATAAAAAGCTACATTTCTATCTTCTGATTAAAAATCTAAAGAGGGCCGGGCGAGGTGGCTCACGCCTGTAATCCCAGCACTTTGGGAAGCCGAGGCGGGTGGATCACCTGAGGTCAGGAGTTCCAGACCAGCCTGGCCAACATGGCGAAATCCCGTCTCTACTAAAAACACAAAAATTAACCAGGCATGGTGGTGTACACCTGTAATCCCAGCTACCAGGGAGAAAGAGGCAGAAGAATCACCTGAACCCTGGAGGCAGAGATTGCAATAAGCCGAGATTGCACCACTGCACTCCAGCCTAGGCAACAGAGCAAGACTCTATCTCAAAAAAAAAAAAAAAAAAAAAAAATCTAAAGAGGTTAAGATTTGGGCATTTCATTCTACATAAATTTTACTTAAAAAGAAAAACAAACTGAAATATCAAACTGTAGGTTAATATTATGCATGCTTAAGTATTTCAGGAGAAGTATGCTGATGTGTACCATTTAATTTGAAATGCATCAAAGATCTTAAGGGTATTATACTAAGTGAAAAAAGCCAATCTCAAAAGGTTATATACTTCATGATTCCATTTCAAAATAGCAAAATTACAGTGATGAAGAACAGATTACTAGTTGCCAGATGTCAGGAATGGAGGTAAGGACAGCAGTATCATTAGGGAGCCTTGTGATAATGGAACGGGTTTGATATCTCAGTTGTGGTGGTGATTATACAAAGATACACATGGGGTACAACTGCATTGAACTATACTTGCACATACACAAATGAGTGCATGTGAAACTGGTGAAATCTGAATAAATCTTCAGTTTTCTGGTTGTGACACCGTACTACAGTTACAAGATGTTACCCTTGAGGGAAACTAAGTGAATGGGTATCTGAGATCTCCCTGTATTTCTTATTTTTTTACAAATTCTTGTGGATTTATAATTATGCAAAATGAGAAGCTAAAAAGGCAAAAAAAAAAAAATATACACCGATGGATAGACAGAAGGATATATAGATATGTTATCAAGAAAATACAGTATAATATTAATGGTAGATGCTTTGATGTATACTTCAATGTTTTTCACAATAAAATGTTGAAGAGAAATGAAGGAAAAAAATCTATAAAGAAAACAGACACCTATAGGCTCAGGATAGAAATACACTAAATAAGGCCAGGCATGGTGGCTCAAGCCTGTAATGCCAGCACTTTGGGAGGCTGAGGCGGGCGGATCACTTGAGGTCAGAAGTTCGAGGCCAGCCTGGCCAATATGGAGAAACCTCGTCTCTACTAAAAATACAAAACTTAGCCGGTGTGGTGGCATGTGCCTGTAATCTCAGCTACTCGGGAGCCTGAGGCATGAGACTCGCTTGAACCCAGAAGGCGGAGGTTGCAGTGAGCAGGGGTTGTAGTGAGTTGAGATTGTGCCACTGAACTCCAGCCTGGGTGACAGAGTGAGACTTCAACTCAAAAAAAAAAAAAAAAAGAGAGAGAGAGAGAGATTTCATAATATCCCAGCAAACTCACAGTAAATATCTCATTCAAACAGACCAATCCTCAAATGAAATATAATTAGCACTGTCACTCCCTCTTTACTACACCTTTCAAAATTTGACCTATCCTTTGAGGTTCAAATGCCAACTATTCTTCTACGTATTTCCCCAAATATTTAAATATCTCACTTGCTATTTATTGTGTAGCCCCATTATAGATTGTTGTTGTTTCTGTTTTGAGACAGAGTCTCGCTCTGTTGCCCAGGCTGAAGTGCAGTGGCGTGATCGCAGTTCACTGCAATCTCCATCTCCCGGGTTCAAGCGATTCTCCTGCTTCAGCCTCCCAAGTAGCTGGGATTACAGGTGTGTGCCACCACAGGCGGCCAATTTTTTGTATTTTTGGTAGAGGTGGGGTTTCACCATGTTGGCCAGACTGGTTTTGAACTACTGACCTCAGATGATCCGCCCACCTTGGCCTCCCAAAGTGCTGGGATTACAGGCCCCAATCTAGTTTTATATCTTTCTTCTATTACCTTTTTTAATGATGTCTCTATATCTGTCTTGCATTAAACTGCAATCTCCTAGGACCATGTTCTTCATCTTGGTTATTCATGCCATTACCAAGCCCCAATTTCTAGGAAAATACTGAAGCTGTAATATGATATCCAAATACTGCAAATAAACTGGAATCCTCTAAACTCAATAGGGGGCAGGGTTTTTGTTTTAACCTTCTAAAACTGTGACCTAAAATTAAGTTAGACAGAGGAGTACATAAATTCAGCATGCTTATATAAGCATGTAAGTAAATTCTGAAGGAACATCATAACATTGGCTCACACACAAACTTATCTTTAAAAACAGAACTTTTTACACAGTGCTTATTTTCAAGGCACTCATACTCTATTCTGCTTGTCTCTATTGACAAGGCCCCATTTTTGACAGGTTAAATTCCCTAACAAATTGATCTTCTTTCTTATTTCATCCCAAATAATCAGCTTAGCCCCCAAAAATATCCAGGGTAAAGAAAATCTCAACAAGGCATATTTCACCAAGGAGTTGAAGGATTGGCATTTGCTGAAGTAACAGATTCTCAAAGTTTCTCTTGATACACACCTGAGGAAAAGTTTACCTCCCCATCAGCCTATTTCTCCTTCAGATCAAAGTTAAATAAATCAAAATGGAACACAGTAATCTAGATCAGTGCTGAGATAAGTAATTATCAGGAGATGCATCAATTGAGTATTTGCCATATATCACCATCCCTTCTTAAGGCCTAATGAATGCATATTAATTATTACACTAAAAATTAATAATTCAACATGAGAGTTGTGTAATACTTTCATAGGTATCAATAAATCAAGTGAGATCTTGAGAAAGAAAAGTAGTAAAATACTTGAAATCAAACATATTGATTTCACCAGTGAAACTGTTTAATCACAGAAACCAATTTTCCAAAGTTTAAAATTAGCCATACTAAGAAAACAAGAGAGAAGATCCAAATAAAAAAAAACAGAAATAAAATTAGTTCAATGACATATAATTTTTAATGGATTTTTAACTAAATTTTTAAACACCATTTATTATTCTTAAACTCTAATCCTTAATAAGGATTTTCACAGCTAACCTAACAACTAAAACATTGATTTGACATCAAAGTAACTACTAGATTCTGTATTTTTAATATAAGTCCATAATCCCTTATACATAATTTTGAAATCTAAAACACTCTCAAAACGGAAAGTTTCTGTAAGAGGGTACCAGAGACAATCTGGCAGCAAAACCTGTTCTAAACTGCTTATTCCTTTACATAAGAATCTTCAAATGTTTTGCTGCAGAAATACTGTGTTTGATTATCTGGTGTTGCATCAGGCCCCACTGGGGCTTTTATAAAATATATAGTAACTGCTCTCTATTATTTTTCTAAAAAACAAAAAGTTGTAAATTCTGAAACACAATAGACCCCAAGAATTTCAGGTAAGAAACTGTGAACTTGAAGTTACAATAGCCACACAAACAGAGTTCCATCTAGTCATCTGATATAGCAGAGCATTCAACTGAAGCACACACCATACATATCACATGTGGTTTTCAAGTCAGGTCATAAGTACTCCATAAAAGAAATGAAAAGCTTTATTAAAAAAAACAAGATTTTGCTGGGCACAGTAGCTCATGCCTGTAATTCCACACTTTGGAAGGCCAAGGTGGAAGGACTGCTTGATGCCAGGAGTTCAAGACCAGCCTGGGTAACATAGCAAGACTTCATCTCTACAAAATTAAAAATTTAAATTTAAAAAATAGCCAAGATTCAAATTAATTCCATTAAAATCCAATTGGGATAAATTGAAAACTGTAACATAAGAACTGAAAGGAAAAAATTTTTAATTCTACCTATGTTGGAAATACAATTTTATGTAAAACCCACTTCATAAAAATTTTAAATAAATTCTGAGTATCCATAGTTAACTGACAGGTCTTACTGACTTAAAAAAAAAAAGACAAACAACCAATACACATTTATTATACAACTGATTTTTAAAATAACTTTAATAATAAAAACTTCTTTTTAAAATTATTTTTCATAAATTTTTAAAGATTAATTTTAATTAATTCCTAAGAATATTTTCATTTACCAGCTGACCCAAACTTTAATGTTCCTAGTACTCTACCTCATCAGGGTAGGCTAATCCAGCTAATGTTTGGATTTTCTTCCTTCCTTTATTTTGACAGTGTTTTTAAAAGAAAAACGTCTGTTCATGTCATTAGAAACTAGTTAATAAGCATCAACAAAGGGTTTTAATTAGGTAAATTAAAAATAATTAAAGGGGATTTCATGAGACACAAAGTTATCTGTTCAAACCTAAAAAGCCATATGCATGGCAGTTAAAATTTTGACACACCATGTCATAACAGTACCAAGGATTCACTTCCATTATATAAATAAATAGCTACTGAACCACTGGTACCAATCGCTTTTCCTTCATAAACTACTGCTCATTACTCTAGAGAAAAGCACTACATATTGATAAAGAAATTTTGTCATTTACTCAACAAATTTGGGATCCCTGGTACTGAATACTAGCAATGTTCAAAATGTCTTCCAATGGCAGTATAAAAATAAATGGGGAATTTTTTTTTAATAAACTCCTAAACAATTTTAAGTGGTATTCTCCTAAGTAGTAACCCTAAATTTGATTAGCTTCAGGGAAAATTAAACAATGTAGTAATTCAAGAGGGGGAAAGTACAAATTATGAATTTTTTATTTATTTTTGCATACCTGAAGATTGGCAAAATCCAGTATGTGAAGACAGCACTAAATTTTCAGTCACAGGCTTAATTTTCTGTTCATCACTGCTTCCCTCGCCTATAGAATTCTGATCATCATCTTCTACATCAGAAGATGAGGATGTAATGTCGGCTTGCTTCCTTTTAGTGCTTGTTCTCAGGGAGTTTCTCTTTTTCTCCTTGACAATGACTGCCTTCTTTTTAGATGAAGTTCTTTGCTTCTTCTTTTTATTATCTTCAGAACTTTCCTCAGCATCAGATGATGATGAGCCACTTTGTATTTCCTTAGTATTTCTCTTTGAACTTAAATTTCTTCTTTCCCTCAATTCTATTCTTTTCAATCTCTTATCAGAAGAGTTACAACCATCTTCTTTCATGGAATATTTCTCAGTATCAGATGATGAACAATCTTGTCTCTTCCTTGAACTCTTTCCAAGCAACTTGCACCTTTTCTTCTCTCTACCATATGCTCCATTCTTACTCTTTTTATCCTCTGAAGAGTCACAACTATCTCCTTTCCCTGTTGATTTCTCAGCATAATCAGATAATTCATCCTTCTTTTTAGAAGTTTTATCTCTTATTTTTTTACTTTTCTTTTCTCCATCAGTTGTTTCATTCTTATTTTGTTTTATGCCCTTAGGAAAATGACAAATTTCTTCTCGCTCAGGTAACTTCTCAGTGCCATCAGATGAAGATTCATACTGTTGTTCCATTTTAATTACTTTTTTCTTAAAGTCTGAAATTTCCTTTTTTTCTTCAGCTCCCTTTTTGCTCTGCTTTTTATCATCTTCAGAAGTTTCATCACTCTGGTCTTTCTTTAGGAATTTCTCGGCAATATCAGATAAGCCATCCTGTACTTTTTTACATGTTTTGGTTTTGAGATGCTTGCTCTTTTCTTTAGTTTCAGCAACTTTTCTGACTTCCAAAGAAGTAAAACTCTCCTCTTTCCCAGAAAGCTTATTGACACCATCAGAGGAAGCACTTGCTTGCTGCTTCTTAGGAAGTCGATCTCTTAATTCCATGATGGTCGTGTCTTTATCAACTGTGCCTTCTGCTGAAGAGAAATTCTCTCTGTCTTGTTTCCTTTCAGCATCATCAGATGATCCTTCTTGCGAGGTCTTCAAACCTTTGTGCCCTTGATTATCCATTCCTTTTTTGCTGTGTTTTTCATCTTCGGAAGAGTCAAAATCTTTTGTATTTGGAATTCTTTTTTTGGTGGTTCTGGCAGCACCAATTTTACTCATGCTCTTTATCTCTTTTTCTAATTCTGAGTCATAATTAGAAGACTCAGACTGGGTTTGTCGTTTCTTTTTAGAAATTATAGCGCTCTTAGCTGATTTGCCTTTTTTAGTATCAAAATCGGAGCCAGATGTAGAACTTTTTCGTTTCCTTTTTCCTTTATCATCTTTCCCAACCTGAGTCTTTAAATCATACAAAGTCTTATGGTTTGTATGAATTTCATTAACATCAGTATCTGAAGAAGAACTGTGACTCATCCTGCTTACCTCTTTGAGGATTGCTAGCATTTCATCAGAATCTGAATTTTGATCCACAGTCTCTGATTGCTTAGATTTTGCCAATTTATTAGGTTTAGGATTATCTATAGCACTGTCAGAAGAATTTCGCTTATCCTTTTTTCTCACTGGAACGGGTAGTTTTTGTTTCTCCTTAACTGTTTCATTACATTCTTCATCTGAATTAGATGTTACGGGGTTGGTTTCTGTCTGTCGCCTCAAGGGTGTAGTCTTTACACGTGGGGATCTTCGAAGATCAGATTCCTCTAAAAGTAATGAAACTTCATTTTCAATCAAATGCTCATTATCACTGTTTTCCTGTCCAAGTCCACATTTTTCTAACTTGGGGTTCAGACCACAACTTTTATAGCCATCTTTATCTTGTGGAACTTCCTGACAATCAGCACCTTTAATTGGGGAATTAGAAAGGGAAACAGGGGTGAGTTTAACATATAATTCTTTTGTTACTTTAGCTGTAGTTTTTGATTTAATACCTCCTCTGTTGTCTTTTGAAGGAATATTTAATTTTACAGATGCACTCTCCAGTTCTTGTTCAGTTCCACTGCTGCCATCCCCTTGATGATCAACTGAACTCTGAACTTCCATAGCAGTCTCAAGATTCTCAAAAATGTCTTCTGGAACTGAGGAAGGAACGGATACAATATCCATGTCTAAGTCTTCCGAAGTGTTGGCAGGTTCATACTGAGGTTCTTCTTTTCTATCAGATTTCTTATGTTCACCACCAGTACTTTTATTTGCTCTTTGTTCCTCTGTTGGAACATTCTGATCCATGTGCTCACTATCTACCTGTTTTCTTGAAAGTTTAGCTTCTGACTTTGAAATATCCTTCCTTTCCAAAGCACAAGGTTTTTCTCCTTTTCGTGCTTTTGTTTCAAACTTAGCATCTATGACTTTATGCTCTTTGGTATTTTTCTCTTTATTTACAGCATCCAACGCTCGAAACTCCGAATTTAAGTCTTCTTCCAATGCAAGATGAGCCTTCTTAATATCAGCCAACACAGACTTAAAAGCCTTAAGCTGACGTAATTTTGTAGCAGAACTGATTTCTGAATTATCTGTTGCCTGCTTTAAAAATTTAACATAACTGGAGTTCATGTTGGCTGTGGTCTCGATCAGTTTTTTTGCCTTCTTAATCATCTCTTTGGGCACAATTAGTGCGGAATAAGAGTAGGTTACAGAGCCAGAACAGGATTCATCTAATTTCTTTTCTTCTCCATTACAATTTGAACTAGCCTTCTTTGGAGAAAATCTGGATGTATGTTCATATACTTTATTACTCTTTTCACTGTCAACTTTTATCTTCTTCTTATTTTGCTGCAACAACTGTTCCAAATTCTCAAATACGCTGTTACATGCAGTGACCAAGTCCAACAAAGGCTCTGGGTGACAAATGTAGCAATACCATTGGTTGTTTTCATCCATTATTGTGGACAACTCCTTTCGACCAAGGTTGCGTAGAATGCATTTCTTGCAGAAAGCATTATGGCAAAAGTCACAACAAATCAAGTTTCCACCTTCCGCACACCATCTGAAATGTTTTAAAGATTAAAACATTATTCCCTTCTTTCAGGAAACTGAAAAGATAGGTAAAAAAAATAAAAATAAACATTATTCCCAACAAAACTCATTTTAATCTCTTTGTTATAATGCAATTTAAATTTTACTGCCAGTAATTTTAGTAGTAATTTATGTCATCTGCTTATTCTTTACTAGAAACTTAAACTAGACATAAACCTAGGGTTTGATGGAAAATAACAACCTTTCATTAAAGACATCAATGATGATACTATGAAAGACAAACCTCATAAAAGATTATGTAACAATTCCTCCCAAAAGTAGGAAACACTGAACGTTAGCTCATCTATATTACCTACCTACATTGTTCATCCATTCCATCTGAGTCACGGCTAATATCATCACTCATGTAATACTTAAAGCAATTCTATTAAAAGAAAAGAGGAAGGGGAAATTTAATTCAAAATTGATAACATTCATAAAGGACAAAAACTTTACTTTTTTAAGTAATTAAAAACACTGGGGAAAATCTCCAGGACACTGGTATGGGCAAAGATTTATTGAGCAATATCACACAAGTTCAGGCAACCAAAGCGAAAATTGGCAAATGAGATCACATCAAGTTAAAAAGCTTCTGCACAGCAAGAATACAATCAACAAAACGAAAAGACAACCCACAGAATGGGAGAACATTTTGCAAAGTGCCCATCTGACAACGGATTAATAATCACAATATATGAAGAGCTCCAACAATTCTATAGGAAAAAAATCAAATAATCCAATCAAAAAATGGGCAAAAGATTAGACTGGACATTTCTCCAAAGAAGACACACAAATGACAAATAGACATATGAAGAGCTGCTCACCATCACTGATTATCAGAGAAATGTTAATCAAAACTATAATAAGACATCATCTCACCCCAGTTTAAATGGCTTATATCCAAAAGACAGGCAATAACAAATGCTGGCAAGGATGTGGAGAAAAGGGAACCCTTGTGTACTGTTGGTAGGAATGTAAATGAATACAATCACTATAGAAAACAGTTTGGAGTTTCCTCAAAAAAACTAAAAATTGAGATACCATATGATCCAGCAATCCACCTGCTGGGTATATACACAAAAGAAAGGAAATGAGGGCCGACCTCGTGGCGCAACGGTAGCGCGTCTGACTCCAAGAAAGGAAATGAGTTTATCAAAGAGATACTGGCACTCCTATGATTGTTGGGCCACTGTTTACAATAGCAAAGATCTGGAAGCAACCTAAGTGCCCATCAACAGATAAATAAATAAATAAAATGCGATACATATACACAATGGAGTACTATTCAGTCATAAGAAAGAATGAGATCCCATCATTTGCAACAACATGGATGGAACTGGAGATCATTATATTAAGTGAAATAAGCCAGGCACAGAACGACAAACATTGCATGTTGTCACTTATAAGTGGGATCTAAAACTCAAAACAATTGAACTCATGGATGAACTAATGAAGGATGTCATGAAGGATGGTTACAAGAAGCTGGGAAAGGTAGTGAGGGAATAGGGAGGAGGTGGGGATGGTTAATGGGTACAAAAAAATACAAAGAATAAGACCTACTATTTAATAGCACAATAGGGTGACTACAGTCAATAGCAACTTAATTGTACATTTTTAAATAACTTAAAGAATGTAATTAGATTGCTTGTAACTCAAAGGATAAATGCTTGAGGGGACAGATACCCCATTTTCCACGATGTACTTATTTTACATTGCATGCCTGTATTAAAACATCTCATGTACGCCATAAATATATACACCTACCATGAACCCACAAAAATTTTAAAAACAAAAACAATTTTTTAAAAAAAAAAAAGGAGTATGTGTGCATGTTTCAGAGACTCAAAGCAAAAACACTGTACTACCCCAGACGGGTGCAGTAGCCCATGCCTATAATCCCAGCACTTTGGGAGGACGAGGAGGGTGGATCACCTGAGGTCAGGAGTTCAAGACCAGTCTGGCCTACATGGCGAAACAAAATTAGCCGGGCGTGGTGGCAAGCGCCTGCAATCTCAGCTATTCTAAAGGCTGAGGCAGGAGACTCACTTGAACCCGGAGGCGGAGGTTGCAGTGAGCCAAGATCACGTCATTGCACTCCAGCCTGGGCAACAGAGTAAAACTCCGTCTCAAAAAAAAAAAAAAAAAAAAAAAAAAAAAAACACTGCTACCCACTACCCACTACCCACTACCCAATGTCTGTATTGTGCAGACATCTAACTATCTCAAGTCTCAAGAATTAATGCCTTGAAATAGATTTCCATACACTCAAGTACCACTATTCCTTATTTAAAAGTTTATAAAAGATTTTTGGCTGGGTGCAATGGCTCAGGCCTGTAATCCCAGCACTTTGGGAGGCTGAGGTAGGTGGATCACTTGAGGTCAGGAGTTCAAGACCAGCTTGGCCAACAGGGTAAAACTCTGTCTCTACTAAAAATACAAAAATTAGCCAGGTGTGGTAGCGGGCACCTGTAATCCCAGCTACTCGGGAGGCTGAGGCAGGAGAATCGCTTGACCCAGAAGGTGGATGCTGCCGTGAGCCAAGATTGTGCCACCGCACTCCAGCCTGGGTAACAGGGCAAGACTTCGTCTCAAAAACAAACCAAAAAAAAAAGTTTATAAAAGATTTTAGTAAAGCTAATTTCTGGTCTCATACAACTAGCTACTAAAGCTCTACATAAAAATGTATTAGATGTGGGTACTTAGCAATTTTAATAGCCACCATATACAAACAGCTACTATGTATACAGCAAAAGAATTAATCTATATTATCTTTAAATATCGAAATATCTACCATGCAAGGTAGGACATATTATGAGAGAAAAGGCTAACTTTCATTAATATGTAAATAAATCTAAAGTCATACAACTAGTAAGAGGCAAAGCTGTTATTCAAATCCAAGTTTGACTGACTTCAAAGTCTTTCCAGTGGACTGCAGAAAGGGAAAAGGTGCTCACTGATACAAACTACGGATGAGTGAAATGGCCTAGGCTCAACAGACTGATTCTTGAAAAAAGACAATCATATAGATAAGAAAACAGAAAGGCAAATACATGTCACAAATCCAGCAATATTAGATTCTACTGTCAAAATTTAAAACGAAACTCTCTAATACATACCCTAGATAGGCCCCTGCTGAACTGAATTCAAGGAAAGGAGGGATACGAATTGCTAAAGAACAAAGTACAGTTCATTTAAGCATGTCTGAATCTATCAAAAATTCATGCCAGAAAAGATCTAGAGCTAGAATTCCAAGGAAAACATGGCCTGCCACTGCATTTCAAAGGCAGCTTTTTATTGGGAAACAAACTAACATAGGACTAATCTTAGCAGGAGTATGAGTTAAGAAAACCATAACCATGACATTTATAGGAAGGTAGGTAGTTATTGAGAGGAAGTTTCGCTCTTGTTGCCCAGGCTGGAATGCTATGGCGCAATCTCGACTCACAGCAACCTCCACCTCCCGGGTTCAAGCGATTCTC
>NW_012115877.1:1802696-1816505 GCF_000951035.1 Colobus angolensis palliatus | reverse complement strand
TTCAAGTGATTCTCCTGCCTCAGCCTCCCGAGTAGCTGAGACTACAGGCACCTGCCGCCATGCCCGGCTAAGTTTTTGTATTTTTAGTAGAGACGGGGTTTCACCACGTTAGCCAGGCTGGTCTCGAACTCCTAAGCTCAGGTGATTCACCATCCTCGGCCTCTCAAAGTGCTAGGATTACAACCATGAGCCACCGTGCCGGGCCCACATTTACAGATATTTAAAATTAACTCCAAGGTATTACTAACAAAAATGTGGCACAGACCGTTAAAACTATAATCAACACATAAAAAACATTTTTAATTCTATTATCTCCAAGTTACGTCAAAACCCTGCTCCACATAGTTTACATTTGGGGAAGTAGGATATATAAGGGGAAAGATTATAAAATACAAACATTTACACACATCCACTCTTGAGATTTTCAAACACACCAAGCTCTCCCTCAACTACCAGTATCTAAATACCATGTTGCCTCTTCCCAGAACATGATGAACCAATCTCACTTACCAGGCTAATTCTTATTCATATTTCACATATCACCTTTCCATTAGAAAGCCATCGGACCCAAATCATATTTACACAGGCTTCCTGTGTGCTCCCATAATCACAGTATCTCCCCTATCATGACACTTAGGCTTTGTATGTCTATCTTCCTCACTACAATAGAAGTCTTCCAAGGGCAGACACCATTTCCATCTTTCTTCAAGACTGTGCCCTCAAAGGCCTGGTATATGGTAAGCATTCAAATATTTATGGTATGAAATATCAACAGATCATTACGTACCTTACAAATAAGAACTTGCAATGAAGGGTGTCTATAAATGGAATCTTTTTGAAAATGATTGACCTGTTGTCCACAAGCAGTGCAGCTCACAATTCCATGAAGCCCATCTTCTAGGAGAAAGGAGTGACTATTATTCACACATTTACACAGAGAAAAAGATATTTACTTTAGTCAGCATTTTGTAACTTTTGTATTAGAAATGAAATACCTCATAATCCTTAGAAAAAATGGCATCTTGGATACAAGTAAAAAAGGTTAATATTTTACCGACTTACTAAGCACATGACAACCTTGGCAAATTCCAAGTTACAAATCCTAATTGTTTCCTTTTACAGATGCAAATGCCATTTTTTACAACTCGAAATAATATTAAGAGAACCCACAAAAATTTCTAAAACTAGGGGCCAAGAGCTCTTTTTTATTTTATTATTGCTTTGCAAATAAATTCAGTATCAGCCCTTACAGAGTGGGGAAGTAACATATATGGAACAGATTCTTTTGCAATCCTATACTTAAGTATGCCATAAAGGTTTTTATTCTCAAAGTGGAACTGTCTGCACAGATCCTATCAATATGGTATGTAAAAACTTGGTAATTTTATGATATTACCAATTTCCTTCCCAATATTTACTTCAACATTATCCATAATTGTCATTAACCTGCCTTTTTTCTATCTGTACTCCACTATCCACTCCATACTAACACTGTCTACTATTTTCAAATAAAGACAAACAAGATATTGCAAGTATATCTATTTTGGCAGCAAAACATCAGAACGACTACGGGTAAAAGGCAGAGTCCCATTCTGTACTGTCCCCTGAAAAACAGACTGAAGAAAACCTACAGAAACCTCTCCAGCCTCCTACTTGTCCCTAGTTCTGGTAAGGCAGTGTTTCACACCCTGAGCTAAACATTAGAGTCATCTGAAGAACCTTTTTAAAAACAGCCATTCCCACCCCTAAACCACTGAATTAAAACCTCTCAGACATTTTCTTAAAGTTTCAAAGATGATCCTGATGTGCAACCAAGACCTTGATCAAAATAAGATGGTAGATTATAATTCAGAAGAAGCCAATCAAAATGCTTACATTCACAAATAAAAAGGAGACAACTAAAAAACAAATTGGCACCATACTTAAATAAAAAACAAAACATCACATATATTTCTCACCCTTTTAATTTTCTCTTTTGGGTTTCTATTAGGTTTAAGGTCCAAAGCACCATGGACCCAAATATTATCATGAATATTTTTATTTGTAAAAACTTTTTTAAAAATTTAAGAGCTAGAGCTCACTCTGCCACCTAGGCTGGAATGCAATGGTGCAAATTCAGCTCACTGCAGCCTCTACCTCCCAGGCTCAATCAATCCTCCTACCTCAGCCTCCTGAGTAGCTGGGACTACAGGCACACACCACCACACCCAGCTAATTCTTTGTAGAGACTGGGTCTCACTGTGTTGCCCAGGCTGGTCTCCAACTCCTGGGCTCAAGCAATCTTCTGGCCTCAGCCTCCCAAAGTGCTGGGATTACAGGTGTGAGTCACTACACCTAGCCAGAAGCTAAAAGTTTTAAAGTTTAAGAACACCATCATACTGTTTTAGAAGATAAAAGTAAACTTGAAGTTTCACTATTTATGTTGCTAAAATTTTTATTTATTTATTTTTTTAATTTTAAAGATGGGGTCTCAATCCATCACCCAGACTGGAGTACAATGGTACAATTACAAGTCACTGTAGCCTCAAATACCTGAGCTCAAGCAATCCTCCCACCTCTTCCTACCTAAAAGTAAGTATTACAAGCCTAATTTATTATAATCACAGTATTTACAAATACCAGTTTGATCTTGGGTATTCATATATTCTGTATTCGTTTTAACAGAAACAAATACACCACAGCATACTTTTTAATTTCAAATAATTATTCCATTCCGATAAACTAACAAGATAAATAAAATGTAGAATCTGAATGCTCATCCAATGTTAAGTAATACTTACTAAGCATCTTCTATGTGCTTTGGTGCATATATCACTCAAGAATTAAACAAAACTAGGTAATTCTTTGGAGATTTTCTCCCACATGTGCACAAGGAATCAAATATAAGGATATTCACCATAGCACTAATTAGAAAATTAGAAAATGAAAAATTGGGAATAATTTCCTATGCGGGAAATGAATAGTGACTTATTGATACCACATAATTCTATAAAGCAGTGAAAAATAAGCAAACTAGATGTACATTTACTGACATGAATACAATTCAGAAACAATGTTAAATGAAAAACGTTCCCAAATGATATATACAGCATATTATTTTGTTATATTTTTAAATGAAAAATGTTTTATGAATACATATATAAAAAACATAGAAAAACATGCACACACATGCACATGCATAAAACTTCAAGATAATCATTACCTGTGGGGTGGGAAGAAGGGGAAATGGATGAGAGTAGGACTGAACCAATATTTTACTTAAGTGAGATCTGAAGCAAATATGGTAAAATGTTGAAATGTTACTTTATGTACTTGTTGCTGTACACGTTTAAATTTTTTATTTTTAGTTATGAAATATATTTAAAATTGTAACACAGGGTATAAATGAAAAAGAGGCATTTTCATTTCTGAGCGCAATACATTTTAATGGTTTTAAAGAGAGAACAAAATATTTGTGTCATGTAAAAAAGTTACGTGTAAAATATACTTTCTAACAATTAAAACTGGGAAGAGAATGTCAAAATAGGGTATGATACTAAATTTTTTTTTAAAAAAATCCGCTCCTGAAATGTTAACTTTAGCCATATCTTTGTGTTATAATATTATTCCAAATCAATATAAGACTTTGTATATAAAGTTTACATTCTTGACAGTTTCCTAAGTTAGGCTTCAATTTTGGAACTAGCTTTCTTAAAAAGTTTAAATATTATCTGCACCAATTCAGTATTTCAGATCACCAATTTATCTATATATGTGTATATAAAGTAAACCTAGTGCTAAATTTCCTGTGTGATTTCTGACAGCTTAAAAATGTAACAAATCATTAAGATGAAAACAGATGTGAAAGATTTAAGTGCTACTGATAGCTATAAATGTATGTATTCCCTTAAGCGTGATACCAAAACATTCCTACACAGAACATTCAATAAAATGTTCCTGAAACTTATCAGCTGAGACCAAATGCCAGCAGCATACCAAAGTGGCACTAGGAACACCTTCATCAACAACAGTGGTTCTTTTATTCTTTCAGCCCTTATCCACATTTCAGACATTGACTGCTCCAGGGTCCCTTCCCAAAAAAACACCACTTAGACACTCTGTACACTAAGTGTACACAATGCAGAACACTTAGTTATTTGTCTTCTCTAGAGAACCTATGATCAGAGGAAAGAAACTCTTACTACTGATCTTCACCATCACTTTCTAATTGAGGATTCTCTTAAATTTTAAGACTACTACCTTAGCTTTAATGAGCTCTGTTGCTGCAATGACAGTTTCCCTACTATGAACTAAAGTCTCAGAAAGATTCCTTATGCTCAAAAGGAGTTGACTACCCCTTTGTGGACAAAAGACTAAACACTATTTCCTTTATTTTTGCCAACAACCTTACAAATTATTTAATCCGACAACGAATATATATAATATTTTGTAAGTATAGATATATTTTACTGGTTCCATCAAGATAATCATAGCATTAAAATAAAAATCCACACAAAAATTTCACCAATATAAGAGCTTCACTATAATTTCACAATTATATAATCTGATCAATATTAAATGGATATGCTTTCACTACACTTCTACTTAGAAAGTTAGTGTCATGTTCTATCATTTGGAGATTCATTCCTTTTACAGTTATGAATTCTGGCTCTGTTAAGCTGCCCCAAAATATATATACACACTATCTAAGAATCACACACAAACAAGTGGGACACATGGTCCACTATCATACACTTCTAAATAAATACAAACTTTTTATAGATGGTTAGCCAATATTGAGTGTGTGTGTGCATGTGTGTGTGTGTGTATGGGTGTGTGTTAATTTTTTTGAGACAGGGTCTGACTCTGTCATCCAGGCTGCAGTTCAGTGGTGCAATCACGGCTCACTGCAGCCTCGATCACCTGGGCTCAAGTGATCCTCCCACCTCAGCCTCCAGAGTTGCTAGGACTACAGGCATGTGCCACTATGTCCAGCTGATATTTTTATTTTTTGTAGATATGGGGTCTCACTATATAGACCAAGCAGGTCTCGAACTCCAGGACTCAAGTAATCCTCCTGCCTTGGCTTCCTAAAGTGCTGGTATTACAGGTGTGAGCCACCACTCCCCACCGTTTGTGTGTTTAAGGGAGGATAGACAGACAAAGGGAGAGGCGCCTCTGGCAGACAGAGGGAGGGTTATCAGCTCTAGCTCCCTACTCCTTCCTACTTATGTCCATGTTGCTGTTCTTAGATTAATGGATCTGAAACTTCAGTGTACGCAAGAACAAACTGGGGTACATTTTTGACCTCATCAACAGAAATTCTAATTTGTGAGGAGTAGAGTCAAGGGATTTGCATTTATAATATCCCAACTAATACTAATGCAGATGTACGTCACTCTCTGCAACTCTAACTATATATAAAGTTACCTGTAGGCCACAGACAAGATTTTGCATGAATCTAAAATTCTTTTAGGGTTGGGGGGGAAACATAGTATTATGGCATATATTATAGAACATGTGGAAGAAGGAAATGCTAAGCTTCTTGAGATAACTTAATAGCCACTGAAGGCAAAGGTGTTTTGATAAATAGTGTTTAACCTTTTCTGCTTCAGAGCTCAGAGAGAAACAGAAGTTATATTTAAGTAGTGCTTTTAATAAACAAAAGGCAGAAAAGTGGAGGTATTTTTAGTAAGCACATCAGATTTTCCAATATGGTCATAAACAGCAATTTAAATTCATGTTTCATTTTCAATTGTATTTACCTCCGCGTTTTTTGAGATTTTCAGTTTTCATTTTACTTCTGCTTCTAAATTCAGGCCCTTTAAAATCATCTTTGTCTTCATTCAGCACTGGCTCTGGCTGTACAATCACTGTACCTAGAATGATTTCATTTAAAAAACCATTACACATATTAAATGTGCAAATGAAGTACAAGACTTCAGTTCAGATAAAGCCAACATTGCTGGTACATAGTTTGTTTCTTTCAAGCTTTAGATATTGGTATAAGGACCTCACAAAAGTAAATAAAACAGGGAAATAGTATAAGGGCCAGGTGTCAACAGTTTATTTGTTGAAATATAGTTCATAAAAACAGGAAAGGGAGGTATTATGGCGTGATTAAAAAAGAAATGTGTGAATCAAATAGAAAGCCTCAACCCAGTTCTGAATTTTTATAGTGCCTATCACAAAAGCTATTATGAATATGAACATCTATGCTAAGTTCCATAAAGAATTCATAAAATATATGGTTCAGAGGGAAAAAATTTTTAAAGACATCCTATTTTCATAATCCAAATCATAAACTCAGAAAGATTTTTAAGGGTAGTTTTATACTGCAAGGGAGGGGTATTGGTGGGGGAAATGAAGTTCATTCTATTACTCCTGTATCTATTCTGCAGCATTTCCCAACTGCTATGTCAAAGCTTCAGTACTCTGTAAAGTCCTTAAAGAGTTTTTACAGATTAAGATACTTTAGCTAAAGTACCCTAACAACAAATCGTAGAATGAGATCATTTGTTGATCCCTATGTTAATATTTTAGAAAGAATGTCCTTCCTTAACTATAAAACATGTGAATTGAGGAGAGAGGCTGTCAATTTAAGTTTTCATTAGTTCTCTCAAGAGTAAATAAGACAGGCATAGTAAAAAGGGTTTAAGTCTCAATGTTTACCTACATTGCTTGGCTTAGTAATTGACTATCATCGGCAACAATCAAGGAAGAAAAAGCAGGTAGTCGCCAGGGGCTTTCTCTGAACATGGCTCTATGTTACTCAACAAGCAAATTTTGACAAGTTATAACATCTAGTTGGTAAATGAGTTTCTGAGTCTCTGAAAGGGTGTGGGGAGAGGACACAGATGATTGAGATTTTACAGATTGTAATAAAATTAAATCATCCCCACCAAAAAACGTTATTCACAGCAATCATTGCATGTATACACTCTCAGAGAAGCCCCAGCATTTGAAAAGAACTAAAGATTTTAAATTAACAAAAAAAAAAAAAAAAAAAAAAAACCTGAATTCTCCCTAGAGATTCTTCTAGGGAGAATTGGAAGCAAAGCAGCAGAGTGAAAAGAGCACTCACTAGGCTTTGGATTCAAGCAGACCTGGGTTGAAATCTTAGCTTCTCAATTTAAAGCTGAAAAATTTCCTTGGGTTCTGAATTTGTTCCTTTATCTCTACAAGCAAAATAATAACTACCTTACAGTGTTGTTTTGAGGATTAAAGGAGTTAATTCTGTAAGAGCCTGGTACTTATATATGCTCAATAAATATTACAACAATAACATAAACACCCAAATTTAACCTTATGAAATGGGTCTGTTTTTGTTTTGGTCTGACAGAATTAGGCATAGTTTAGGTTAGTAACATCATATGCTGACTTTCTTCCACAGTACCATTAAAACAAAAGTTTGAATTCCTATTTCTTACATCATAAACACTCCCAATGACAACCACTGAGAATGTAAAAATCCAAAGTCAGTCACCACCTACGGGACTTAGACTCCCATGTTAGTTGTTTCTGCCCTTGGCCACCAAAACCATTATGTAAAATTGTCATAAATGATTTGCAAAGCTAAGTAAGTGGTAGGCCCCTATCTCGCTTCTTTCATTAATTTCCTTTCCTCATTTCATTTATCATCTTTTGTAACTTCTAATTTATCCTAGTCAAGGAAAGTCCCATCCCTCTTACCTACCGTATTTTTTAAATTTCCATGATTTGAAAATGTGTCATAAAAACATAGACAGGGAACAAGGTTTAATAAGCACTGCTGTAAAAGATCTATGAGAATGAATTTGAAAAATCTGCCAAGAGACTACAACATATTTAACAAAGAAAAAAATATAAAATTTGACTCTTTGAACCAAGTCCCCTGTCATTCTCATCATTCAACTATATTGCTCTCAGATTTGAGCTATGAAGAGTCCAAGATACTCATTTGGCTTTTTTCCCCATTATTAACAAGGTTTTATGGTTAGAACTTCAACAGTTTAGAGGTATGTGACAAAGTTTTTAAAAAGATAACAGCAAGAAATACAACTAAATCTATCTATGATAGTTAACTTCAGCTTTTAGCCTTAGGGAATTTAAGAATGCAGTAAGACTAAACTAGACTGTAAATGATTTTTAAGTTTTCAGGAACGGTCATTACATTTTTGTATAAAGCAGGCACATTAACACTGACTGAACCAAAACCTAATATAATAAATTTTTAAACCTGCTTACACATTGAAGTATAATTTGGAAACTAAAGCCCCTTGTCTAAAACTCAATGGAAAGAAAAAAATAGATTTCATTCTTTACAAAACTAACTAAATATTCCAAATTTTTAACTTCGATAATACACATTATCATTGGCATACAGATATATTTCTAGACAAATCACTAGGAAAATGCCATGTTTGGTCTTTTGTACATAGCTAACAGTAATCAAGTTCCAATTTTATAAAAATGATGTTTAAAAATTCATTTCAACTTTAACTTCATGAAAAATTAACACACATTACCTTTTGGCAAGCTTTGCATAGTAATATCATTTTCTGAATTTTCATTAGATGCATCTTCATTTACAGTTTCGTCATCCAAAGGTTTTTCATCATCTGATTCTACATACTTTGTTACAATTGAAGGTTTCCTATGAAAGAATTAAGTTTATATAATTATGAACATTTCTGACAACTGGAACAATACCCAAAGAACATAAATAACATGTTGAGATTGAGCAGTGGGTCTCAACCAGGAAGCACATCAGAATCACCTAGGGAAGCATGTGTGTCTATACCATATCACTGAAGATTATCATTCAGTAGGTCTGGAGTAAGACCAAGGCATAGGCATTCTGAAAAAGCTACCAGGGAGACCTTGGAGGACACTCTTCTTTAAGAATCACTACTTTAGAGAAATAAATTAATATCAAGCAAGCTTGGTTTTCAAGAGACATTCCCACTGCTTAGAAACAATGAAAGTCCAATAGACTAAGCGGCAAACTTCTAATAAGAATTATACTGCACAGTATATTGGGAATTATATTATGTTAGAAAATAGTTTCAGTTTTTATGCATGGCTTCACAATTTAGCAGAAAAAAGTGTTTTTTACCACTCTTTTTTCTCCTTGTAACTTACAACTATGATGACTAACTCCCCATCCTAGACAATTTCAAAAACCCCATTGCCTCATAAGGCATTCAACCACTATTTTCTCCTTTTTCAAGGACATATATTGTCTAATGAAATAAACTACATATTGCGAGGGCCACTAATACATAATAAATCCTTTAAAAACCCTTTAAAATTCAAAGTTGGAATGAAAAATAATTGTTAAATTCAGGTGACAGATACAAAGGGATTCATTATATTATACTTATCATTTTTAAATATGTATATTTGTATAGAATAGTTAACTCAGAATAGTGCTTGACATGAGTTCAGAAAAAATTTGGTTCTAGAAACAGAAAATAACCTGAAAAAGAAAATAACTTTTTGTCCCTTCAACATCAACTAACCTCTTTGATCGTGACGATCCTGAAGACTTGGATTTTTCTGAAGAGCTAGTTCCCTAGATGTGAGACATAAATATAAAAGTGAATAAAACTCTCAAAACAGCACCCCTACAATTAGCTACTTCCCTATAGCAACTTCAGTACAGGGATATAATGAGATGCTATTTATGTGCCTAGAATATTTTTCTAAAAGGAACTCCAAAAACTAATTCTCTACCACATAAGGAACACAGATGCAAAAAAATAAAAATAAAAACTAATTCTCATTTACTGCCAGGTTTCCTTGGCTGAAGATTAAATTTCTCGTTTTTCACATGGTTGCTGTCGCATGCTGCGGGGGATACACCGCTGTAAAATGATCATGGCCCCAGTCAACAAAGACAAAACAAAGAAGCAGAAGTAATCAGATCTCAACAGAAGTAGGGAGTTTTAAGGCTCTAAATATGTTTCATTATTCTCTAAGCTAACACCTGGCATGAAGTAACTTCTACAACTTGCTTTGAGATACTAAACTTACCCTCATTTTGCCAGTATAATCAATATATTTTACTGGATTCAGTTTTTTTACAGTAGGTAAAAAAAATTCCCAAAACCATAGTTGTAGACCTGTATATCAGGCAAAGGGCCTTGTTATGAGTTGCTAATAATAATGCTTAGCAGACTCTAGATACCAAGTTTTGAGAGATTTCACAACCATGAAGTTCATGCCCATAACATACACCTCAAACACCTCTGGGGTAATATAAAGACAGTTAAATATCTATCTGTTGGAAAGTCTTCAGCTGTCTGACTTTAGGTAAACCGCTGAAGTGAACCACAACAATAACAGAAACAATGAACACCTTCTCAAACTGGAAAACAATGAAACTGAAGCATCATAATGACAACTGGGTATCAGTAGCCTTCGACACATACATGTGTCTAGAAGCAATCTAACGACATATGCTCTAGTCGGTTAATAGTAACTAACAAATATCTCTAAATAATTATCCTTACCTCTTCCTTGCTGTTTTCCATCATATCAGAGTTACTTCCAGAACCACTGATTTTATCTAAAGAAGAAGAAATAAAGAACATTATTTATCTCTTTGATGCATTATCAAATAGAACATCAATACTTATAACTCCATAAACCCATTCTCACACTATGAAGTCTGGCAGTATTGTTAACACACTACTCACATTAAAATATTCCTAGAAGAGTTCTTTCACTAGAATCACTCTCCTTTTGCATACTAACCCCTCCTTATAAAGCATGAAATCTCTATAAAGATTACTTTAGTATAAAAACATTTCCAGTTGTAATTTATAAATATTACAAGACATTTCCCAGTAGAAGAAAATTTAAACTATTACACTGAAAATAAAAAACATACTACCAATAAAGTATATTTCATTTCACCATAAAATGCTGGGAAAATAACAGCAAACTGAACCAAAATCAAGGAGAAGGAAATAATAAAGATTATGGCAGAAATTCATGAAACAGATGAAATAGGAAATAGAAAAACAATGGGGGAAAAAAATCAATAAAACCAAAGAGTAGTTCTTTTTCTTTTCCTCCTTTTTTTTTTTTTTTTTTTTTGGAGATAGGGTCTCACTCCATTGTCCATACTAGAGTGCAGAGGTGCTATCATGGTTCACTTTAGTCTCAACCTCCCGGGTTCAGGTGATCATCCCCTCTAAGCCTCCCAGGTAGTTGGGACTACAGGTGCGCACCACCACACCCGGCTAATTTTTTGTGGAGATGGAGTTTCGTCATGTTGCCCAGGCTGGTCTCTAACTCCTGGGTTCAAGTGGTCTGCCCACCTTGGCCTCCCAAAGTGCTGAGATTTTGGGCATGAGCCACAGGCACCTGGCCAAAAACTAATTCTTTAAAAAGATGATCAAGCAGGAACTTGGCCATTCAAGTTGGAATCTGCTAGGGATTGTGTAACAACTTACCTGCGGGGGAAGAAAAGATGAACAAACTTTAGGCTAGACTGACCAAGAAAAAAAAGAAACAAGACTCAAGTTACTAGACTCAGAAATGAAAAAGAGGACATTACTACCAAACTTACTGAAATAAAGGGATTATAAAGGAATACTATGAACAACTGTATGCCAAAAAATTAAATAACTTACATGAAATGAACAAATTCCAAAACACAAACTACTAAAACTGATTCAAGAAGAAACAGTTGTGAATAGATCTGTAACAACTGATGAGATTAAATCAGCAATAAAAAAAGCTACCCAGAAAGAAAAGGCCCAAATGTTCTCACCACTTAATTATAACAAACATTTAAAAAAGGACTAATACCAATTCTTCACAAACTCTTCAAAAAACAGAAAAGGAGGCAACATTTCCCAACTCATTTTATGAAACTAGTATTGCCCTGATATAAAAAAATCTATCACAAATAGAGAAAACTACAGGCAAGTATCACTTATGAATATAGATGCAAAAATCCACAAAATATTAGAAAACTTCAAATCAGAAGACAGGCTAGAGACTGGGAGAAAATCTTCACAAAGTACACATCTGATAAAAGACAATTATCCAAACTATACAAAGAATGCTTAAAACTCAACAATAATATAACAAACAACATGATATTAAAGCAAGGAAAAAAAAGAAACCTATGTGAACAGACACCTCACCAAAAAAGATATACAGATGCAAATAAGCACATGAAAAAATGCTCAACAATATATGTCATTAGGGAATTGCAAATTAAAACAATATACCCCTACACGCCTATTAGAATAGCCAAAATCCAGAACACTGACTATACCAAAACCTGCTGAGAAGGGTATGGAGCAAAAGGAACTCTCATTTATTGCTGGTGGGAATGCAAAATGGTACAGCCACTCAGGAAAACAGTTCAGCAATTTCTTACAAAACTAAGCACACCATACATAAAGCAGCAATCACACTCCTTGGTGTTTATCCAAAGAAGCTGAAAACATATATCCACAAAATAACCAGCATGGAGATGATTAAAAACATTTTTATTTTATATAAACATCTTCATTTACTTATATAAACATCTTTATAAGCAGCTTTATTCATAACTGCCAAAACTTGGAAGCAACCAAGATATCGTTTAGAAGATTAATGGATAAACAAACTGTAGTACACCCAGAAAATGGAATATTATTCGGCACTAGAAATAAATTAGTTATCAAGCTACAAAGAGACATGGAGGAAACAAATGCAGATTACTATGTGAAAGAAGCCAGTCTGGAAAGGCTACATACATATGATTACAACTATGACAATCTGAAAAAGGCAAAACTATGGAGAAAGTAAAAAGACCAGTGGCTGCCAGTACTCACAGGGGAGAAAGGGATGAAGAAACAGGCACAGCACAGGAAATTTTTAGGGCAGTGAAACTATTCTGTATGATACCACAAAATGTTGAATGCAGGTCATTATATATTTGTCAAAAATCTTTAAAATGTATAACACCAAGAGTAAACCTTAACATAAACTATGCATTTGGGGTAATAATGACATGTTAATGTAGGTTCACCAATGTTATATAACAAATGTACAACTCTATTACGGAATGCTGATAGTGGGAGATGCTATGCATGTGTAGAAGCAGGGGCATATGGGAACTCACTGTACTTTTTGCTCAATTTTGCTATGAACCTAAAACAGCTCTTTAAAAATACCTTTTTTCTGGCTGGGTGTAGTGGCTCACGCCTGTAATCCTAGCATTTTGGAAGGCTGAGGCGGGCGGATCACCTGAGGTCAGGAGTTCGAGAACAGCCTGACCAATAAGATGAAACCCAGTTGCTACTAAAAATAGAAAAATTAGCTGGGCGTGGTGGCATGTACCTGTAAACTCAGCTACTCGGGAGGCGGAGACAGGAGAATCGCATGAACCCAGGAGGTGGAGGTTGCAGTGAGCCAAGATCATCCCATTGCACTCCAGCCTGGGCAACAAGAGCGAAACAGTCTCAAAAAAAAAAAAAAAAAAAAAAAACGTTTTTTCTAATAAATTAAGGAAGACGAGAAATTTAAAATCTACAAAAACCCACAGGTAGGTGTTATCATACTTAATGGTGACAGACTGAATGCTTTCCCCCTTAAGATCAGGAACAAGGCAAGGAAATCTGCTCTCGTCATTTGTATTCAACTTTGCACTATGGATTCTACTCAGAGCATGCATGTTAAAAAAAAATATTGAAAGGCATCAGTATTTAAAAGGAAGGTATGAAACTATCCCTATTAGAGGGCCAGGTGCGGTGGCTGATGCCTGTAATCCCAGCACTTTGGGAGGCTGCGGCAGGTGGATCACCTGAGGTCAGGAGTTCGAGACCAGCCTAACCAACATGG
>NW_012115877.1:1776216-1796941 GCF_000951035.1 Colobus angolensis palliatus | reverse complement strand
AAAAAAAAAAAAAAAAAGAATCATGGGAATAAAATTAGTTCAGGAAGATTGATGGGTACAAGGACAATAAACAAAAATCAATGTTATGTCTATACATTTGCAATGAATAATCTCAAAATGAAACTAAGAAAAGAATTCCATTTATAACAGAATTAGAAGGAAATAATTTACAAAAAAAAAGAAGTACAAAACATACTCTGAAAATTATAAAATGCCACTGAAAGAAATTAGAGATCTAAATCAATGGAAAAACACTTCATATTCATGAATTAGAAGACAACATTTTTTTTTTAAATTAGGGACAGACTCTCACTCTACTGCCCAGGCTGGAGTGTAGTGGTGTAGGCTCACTGCAGCCTCAAACTCCTAGGCTCAAGTGATCCTCCTGCCTCAGCATCCTGATTAGCTGGCACCACAGGCACATGCCACCATGGCTGGCTAATTTTTAAATATTATGTAGATGGGGTCTGGCTATGTTTCCCAGGCTGGTCTCAAATTCCTGTCCTCAAGTAATGCTCCCACCTCAGCCTCCCAAAGTGCTGGAATTACAGACATGAGTCATCGCACCTCACCAGTGATAAAACATTAAACATCCTTGAGATACAATTTACATACCATACAATTTACCCATTTAAAGCACACAATTCCATCAGCCACCAGGCCAAGCCACAAGATTTATCATTCTTATGATGCCAATGTTACAGACTCTTTGGGGTGTCACTTTTCTGGCCAGAAACATCTGTGGCTGGTGGTACCTGTGCCAGAGTTTTGCTCGGGCCTGCTGGGCTCGTCCCGCCTATTTGGCCTGGCCGGCTACACTTGGCTCATGCCACTGACCTGTATCCTATGCTGGCCAAGAGAGACTGCATGAAGCAGCAAGGGGTGTATGAGCAAGTGTGGGGTCCAGCCACTGTGCTATCAGACATGCTAGGGGCTGCAGCAGGGCACGCAGCTCCAGGTGCCAGCATGGGCATCAGCTCTTTCTCTGTGAGGCTGCACCTGGACCAGGAACACCACAAGCAGCATCCACAGCTGGCACCAGGGAACACGGTGGCACCCAGAAGGCTGGAGACACCAGGAACCGCAGGCAGGGCCCCAAAGAGAGAGTCACAGCCCTGGCTCGGGGAGCTCCCAGGTCTGGGCTCCCCAGAGGGCTGCAGCTCTTCTTTCCTTCTCTTCACCTGCAACAGGTGAGCAAGGGGCATGTCTCAGCCCTGTTTGTGTTACAGCTCTTTTAGCCTCATTCAGCAGATCCCAAGTTCTTGTCCTGCACCCAAGAAGAATGAGGTACACAGAAAAGTGGAGAGTAAGCAAGATAAAGAGGGGCTTTATTGAGCAATAGAACAGCTCAGAGGAAACCCAAAGGGGCAACTCCTTTCCACAGTCAGGGTATCCCAACAAGTGCTCAGCTCCTAGCAGAGAGAGTGGCTCTTCTCTACTAGGCAAGTCATTACAAGCTGCTCCTCTCAGCAGCTGATCATCCCATCATTTGCACAGCTCTCACTAGAGAGGAGGCCCTAGTATGGGTGGTACCTGTCTGCAGGAAGGTCGTCCCATTGTCTCTGCAGCTCTCAGCAAAGAGGAGGCCCTAGAGTGGGTGGCACCTCTTTGCAGGAAGGTCATCTTGTCATATCTGCAGCTCACAGCAGAGAGGAGGTCCTAGAGTGGGTTGCTCCTCTCTGCAGCTGGTCACCTGACATCTGTTCAGCTCTGGCTGAGCCTGGGGCTTTTATGGGCCTCAGAGGGGAGGATGTGCACGCCAGCTGGTCCAGGGGCGGGCCCAGAAAAGGCACCACAAGTTCCCACTCTGATCCATGTGACTGGCAGCCCAACCCCCAGCCTTCAGGCTTTCCCTGGCCTGAAGGTGGGTCCTCACCAGGGACCCACCACCTTCCACTCAGGAACCTACCTCCTGCTGCTGTTCATGGCACCCAGGCTGTAGATGCAAAGGGGCACCTGCAAGTCAATGCTGAACTGCCCTCAGCCCTGCCTCAGCTTCCCTATGTTTGTCAGTACCCAATGTCCAGAGGGGGGCCAAGGCAGCAGAAGGCTGGCGTGTCAGCAGTTCCCCGAGCATATGCACACCTGGCCAGGCTGCAACAGCATCCAGGCTCGGCCCCAACTTTGCCCCAAGATCACAGCAGGTGCCAACAGCAAGGAGAAGCCAGGCAGCAGGAGCAGGCACTTCCAAGCCTATGAGGGCAAAGCAGGGGCCTTCCCTGGCCCCAAGAGTGCAGAGACGCCTGGGTCTGCAGTACCCCCATGATTTGGGTGGCTGCAGCTGCACCCAGTGGGGCAGGGCTCCTGCCTGCCCCATAAAGCAGGAGGCCCAGGTCTACACCCACGATTTGGGCAGCTACAGCTGTACCCAGGAGGGCGGGACACCAGCCTGCTCCATAAAGCGGGAGGACTGGATCTGTAGCTATGGTTTGGGTGGCTGTGGCTGCACCTGGGGCTCCTGCCTGCTTCGTGGAGCAGAAGGCCAGGGTCTGTAGCCGCAGTTTGGGAGACTGCAGCTGCACCCAGGAGGGTGGGTCTCCTGTCTGCTCCATGGAATGAGAGGCCTGGGACTGTAGTCACGGTTTGGTCAGCTGCTGTTGCACCTAGGAGGGTGGGGCTCACGCCTGCTCCCAAGACTCAAGAGCACAGGGATGCCCAGGTCTACAGTCATGGCTTAGGCAGCTGCAGCAAGACCCAGGGAGCTCCCGCCCCAACTTGGAAGGGGCGGGGCTCCTGCTTGCCCCTGGCTCCCACCAACTCTATAGACCGTGCAGCCCTGGCCATGTTTCCCTGCTGTAGCCAGTGTGATGGCAGCAGCCACTCCAGACGGCTCACCACTGCCATCAGCAATACTCCACAAACTAATCTACAGATACACTGCAATCTCTGTCAGAATCCCAGCTGACTTCTTTGTAAAAACTGACAAGCTCATTCCAAAATTCATATGGACCAGGCGTGGTGGCTCAGACCTTTAATCCCAGCACTTTGGGAGGCCAAGGTGGAAGGATCACTTGAGGACAGAAGTTTAAGAACAGTCTCAGAAACATAGTGAAACTCCATCTCTACCAAGAAAAAACAAAGAGTTAAAATTCATAGGGAATTGAAAACATTCAGAATAGGCAGATAATCTTGAAAAATGAAAAGTACGAAGACTCACACTTCCTGATTTTGTCAGTACTCCACAGTCTTGATTGCCATAGTTTTGTAAAACTACACAACAACTTTGGTGCAACTTTGCACAAAACTGTAAAACAATGCCATCAAGACCATGGAGTACTGGTAAAAGGACAAACAGATGAACAGAATAGAATTAAGAGTCCAGAAATAAACCCACATATATATGAGCAGCTGATTTCTTTTTTCTTTTTTTTTCTTGGAGACAGGATCTCACTCTGTCACCCAGGCTAGGATGCAGTGGTACAATCATGGCTCACTGCAGCCTCAGTCTCCTGGGCTCAAGTGATCCTTCTGCCTCAGCCTCCCAAGTAGCTGGGACTACAGGCACACACCACTAAGCCTGGCGTTTTTGTTTTTTTTTTAATAGAGATGGAGTCTCACTGTGTTGTCCAGGCTGGTCTGGAACTCCTGGGCCTGAGTACCCCTCCCGACTCAGTCTCCCAAAGTGCTAGGATTACAGACGTGAGCCACCATGCCCGGCAGGCCCACTGATTTCTGACAAAGGTGGCAAAACCATTCAATGAAGAAAGGATAGTCTTTCAACAAATGATGCTGAGACAACTGGATAGAAACCTACAAAAAATGAAGTTGGGCCCCTACCTCACAATATATACAAAATATTAACTCAAAGTAGATTAAAGACCTAAATGTAAGAACTAAATCTATAAAACATTTAGGAGAAAACATGGGGGTAAATCTTCATTACCTTCAATTTGGTAATGGATTCTTAAAGACACCAAAAGAATGAGCAACAAAAGGAAAATCAGATAAATAAAAGTTCATCAAAATTAATAACTTTTATGCTTCAATTAAAGACAACCCAACTGGGTGCAGTGTCTCGTGCCTGTAATCCCCGCTACTTTGGAGCCCGAGGTGAATCACTTGAGGCCAGGAGTTCAAGCTCAGCCAGGGCAACATGGTAAGACCTTATCTCCAAAATAAAAAAAAAAAAAATACTAGCTGGACTTGGTGGCACACGACTGCAGTCTCGTATACTTGGGAGGCTGAGATGGGAGGATTGCTTGTACCCAGGAGTTCAAGGCTGCAGTGAACTATGATCTTGCCACTGCACCCCAGCCTGAGCAACAGAGCAAAACCCTGTCTCTAAAAGTAAATAATGACAACTCAAAGAATAGGGGAAAATATTTCCAAATTATATATCTTATCCAAGTGTCCACTGAAATATGAATGGATAAACAAAATGTGGTATATACATACAATGGAATGGTATTGAGACTTCAAAAGAAATGTAATTTTGAGATACACTACAAAATGGATAACCTTCAATACATTGTGCTAAGTAGAATATGTCAGAAGGACAAATATTGTAGGATTATACATATATGAAGTTCCTAGAGTAGTCAAATTCACAGGAAGAGAATGTAGAATGGTGTTTGCAAGGCTAAGGAGAGGGAAGATTGGGGAGTTAGTATGCAGTGGGTACAGAGTTTCACTTGGGGAAGATGAAAAAGTTCTAGACATGGATGGTGGTGGTGAATGCACAACAATTTTAATGTTACAGGACTGTACACTTAAAATTAGTTAAAATGGTAATTTTTATGTTAACGCATATTTTACAATGAAAAAGGTACAATATATAAAGAATTCTTACAAATCAATAATGAAAGCATAAATACCCATTTAAAAACTGGGCAAAGGGGCTGGGCATGGTGGCTCACGCCTGTAATCCCAGCACTTTGGGAGGCCGAGGTGGGTGAATTGCTTAAGCACAGGAATTCAAGACCAGCTTGGACAACAAATTAAGACCCCGTCTCTATAAAAAATAAACAAAAATTAGCTGGGCACTGTGGCACACACTCATAGTCTTAGCTACTCGGGAGGTTGAATGGTGGGAAGATCATTTGAGCCAGGGAGATAGAGGGTGCAGTGAGCTGAGATCATGCCACTGCACTCCAGCCTGGGAAACAGAGCAGGACCCTGTCAAAAAAAAAAAAGACTGGGCAGAGGGTTTGAATAAAAATTTCTTCAAGGAATATATACAAACTACAAATAATCACATGAAATGATGTTCAACATCATTAGCCTTCAGGCAGTTAAAAACTAAAATCACAATGAGATAATACTTCACATGCACTAGAATGGCTAGAATCAAAGTCTGTTATTAACAATGTTTGGCATGGATGTGAAGAACTCACAATCTTTATATACTCCTGGTGGAAAAGTAAAATAGTATCTCCACTTTGGAAAACAGTTAGACATTTCCTCACACAACTTAACATAGTTACCATATAAATCCAGCAATTAAGATTCCTAGGTATATACATAAGATAAACAAAAATATATGGCTACACACAAAACTACATACCAATATTTACAGCCGCATTATTCCTAATAGCCAAAACATGGGAACAAGCCAAATGTCCATCAATGGATAAACGGATAAACAAATATGGTATACACATATAATGGAATATTATGTGGCCATGAAAAGGAATGGAGTACTAATACATGTTACAACAGATATCTTGAATACATTATGCTAAATGAAAGAAATCAGCCACAAAAACACATATTTATATGATGCCATTCATATGAAAGTCCAAAATAGGGAAATAGGCCAGACGCAGTGGCTCACGCCTGAAATCCCACAACTCTGGGGACCTGAGGTGGGCAGATAACTTGAGGCCAGGAGTGTGAGACAAGCCTGGCCAACACGGCAAAACCCCATCTCTAATAAAAACTACAAAAATTAGCCAGGTTTGGTGGTGCATGCCTGTAATCCCAGCTACTTGGGAGGCCAAGGCACAAGAATCACTTGAACCTGGAAGGCAGAGGTTGCAATAAGCCAAGATAGCCACTGCACTCCAGCCTGGGCAACAGAACGAGACTCTGTCTTTAAAAAAAAAAAAAAACTCAAAACAGGGAAATATAAAAAATAAGAAAGTAGATTAGTGATTTCTTAGAGCTAGGGGGTGATAGCTAAAGGGTATGGAGTTTCTTTTTGAGGTGATAAAAATGTTCTAAAATTGACTGTGGTGATGGTTGCACATATGTGTAAATATTAAATATACTAAAAACCACTGAATTTTATACTTTAAATGCATTAATTGTATGGCATGTATTTCAATAAGGATGCTTAATGTTTTATTACCAGCCAGGTGCAGTGGCTGATGCCTGTAATCTAAATACTTTGGGAGGCCACGGTGGGAAGATCACTTGAGGCCAGAAGTCTGAGACCAGCCTGGGCAACAGAGCCAGGCCCCGTCTCTATGGAACATTAAAAAATTAGCTGGGTGTGGTGGCATGTGCCTGTATTCTCGGCTACTCCAGAGGCTGAGGCAGTCTCAGCTACTCAAGAGGCTGAGGCAGGAGGATCACTTGAGCCTAGGAGTTAGAGGTTGCAGTGAGCTATAATTGCACCACTGCACTCCAGCCTGGGCAACAGAGCAATATCCTGTTTCTTTTTAAAAAGAATTTATTACCCATTAAGTAAATGCAAATTAAAACCACAATGAGATACCATAAATATCAAATGGCGAAAAGTTAAAAATAGTATTAACACCCAGTGTTAACAAGAATGTGGAGAAACTGGATCACTCACACACTACTGTGGGAATATAAAATAGTACAACCATTCTGGAAAACAGTTCAAGAGTTTCTTTTAAAAAAAATGAACATGCAAGAGCAGAAAAGATAACTATTAGGTACTGGGCTTAATACCTAGATGATGAAATAATCTAAACCATAAACCCCAGTGATGCTACTTTACCTATGTGACAAACCTTCACAGGTACCCCTGAACCTAAAAGTTAAAATAAATAAATAAATATCAATCAATCAATCAATCAATAAATGCACTGATAGAGTCCAGTGGAGTTAAAAAAAAAAAAGAAATGCAAGCCAGGTGCAGTGATTACCTGCGGTCAGGAGTTCATAATAAGCCTGGCCAACATAGTGAGACTCTGTCTCTACCCAAAATAAAATAAAATGCAAATGTAGTTTAATTAATTCAATAAAAATAAATGTGCAACCATCATATGAACTGCAAAATGCACTCCTGGCATTTATTGCAAAGAAATGAAAACATAAATTAATATAAAAACTTATATATAAATATTCACCACCAACTTTAATTGTAACAACCGAAATCAGGAATTGGCCCAGATTTGCGTTAACAAATAAATGATTAAACAAACTACAGTACAGGCTGGGCGCGGTGGCTCACACCTGTAATCCCAGCACTTTGGGAGGCCAAGGTGAGTGGATCACCTGAGGTCAGGAGTATGAGACCAGCCTGGCAAACATGGTGAAATCCCTCTCTACTAAAAATACAAAAATTAGCCGAGTGTGGTGGTGCATGCCTGTAATCCCAGCTACTCTGGAGGCTGAGGCAGGAGAATCACTTGAACCTGGGAGGCGGAGGTTGCAGTGAGCCAAGATCATGCCACTGCCCTCCAGCCTGGGTGACAAAACGAGACTCCGTTTCAAAAAAAAAAAAAACCTGCGGTACAGGTTGCGTATCCCTTATCCAAAATGCACAGGACCAGAAGTGTTTCAAATTTTGGATTTTTTCAGATTCTAGCACATTTGCACTATTCTGGTTTATTCACATTAGGGATTTAGCATCCCTAATCTGAAAATCCCAAATGCTCCCATGAGCATTTCCTTTGAGTGTGTCACATCAGCACTCAAAAGTTTCCGATCTTGGAACATTTCAGATTTCTGATTCCGGGGTTAAGGATACTCAATCTGTATATCCATACCATGGAATATTACCCTGCAATTAAAAGGAAAGGACTGTTGATACATACAACATGAATGAATCTCCACAGAATTATGCCAAGTGAAAACACTCCAAAACACCCCAAAAGATTATTTACTATATAACTCATTAAACATATTTGAAATGACAAAATTCTCAAAATGGAAGACAGATTAGTGGTTGCCAGGTGTTAAGCATAGGCAGAGGTAGGGGGAGGGAAGTGTGTGTGATTATAAAATGCCAATATGAGGAATCCTGTGTTGATGAACTATTCTGTATCTCAACTGTGGTGGTAGATGCATGAATCAACCCAGGTAAAAAGAATTGTATAGAACTTTAACACACACACACACACACACACACACACAAGTACAAGTAAAACGGATGGAAATCTTGATTAACAGATTTTATCAATGTCAATATTCTGGTTGTGATATTGTATTCCAGTTTTATATGTTACCATTGGGGGAAACTGCCAAAGTGCATAAGAGCTCTCTCTATATTAGTTATTAAAACTGCATGTAAATTTATAATTACAAATAGAAATTTAAACTTAAAAAAATTCTCAGCACACTAGGAATAGAGGGGAACTTCCTCAACTTGATAAAGAGCATTTACAAGAAACCTGTAAAGCAAACATACTTCACTGTGAAAGACTGAATGTTTTCCCACTAAAATTGGCAACACTAAGAAGATGTCTGCTATCATCATTATTCTTCAATGCAATATTGGAAAATACAGAAAATCCTAGCTAATATAATGAAGCAAGAAAAGAAATTAAAAGGCATACAGATGGAAAGGAAAAAATAAAACTATCCCTATTTGCAGGTGACATAACTGTCTAAGTAGAAAATTCCAAAGAATCTACAAGAGGGGGGAAATACTATTTAGAACTAATAAGTAAGTTCAGCAAGTTCGCAGGATACAAGGCCAACATAAAAAGTCAACTGGGCTGGGTGTGATGGCTCACGCCTGTAATCGGAGCACTTTGGGATGCTTAGGCAGGCGGATCACTTGAGGTCAGGAGTTCGAGACCAGCCTGGCCAACATGGTGAAACCCTGTCTCTACTAAAAATACAAAAATTAGCTAGGCGTGGTGGCAGGCGCCTGTAATCCTAGCTATTCAGGAAGTTGAGGCACAAGAATCACTTGAACTCAGGAGGTGGAAGTTGCTGTGAGCTAAGATTGTACCACTGCTCTCCAGCCTGGACAACAAAAGCAAAACTCTGTCCAAAGAAAAAAAACAAACAAACAAAAAGTCAACTGAATTTCTATATACCTTCAATGAATAAATGGAATCTGAAACTTTATTTTATTTTGATTTTATTTTTATTTTATTTATAATTTTTTTTTTTTCTCCTGAGACGGAGTTTTGCTCTTGTTGCCCAGGCTGGAGTGCAATGGCACGATCTCGGCTCACCACAACCTCCACCTCCTGGGTTCAAGTGATTCTCCTGCCTCAGCCTCCAGTGTAGCTGGCATTACAGGCATGTGCCACCACGCCTGTCTAATTTTGAATTTTTAGTAGAGACGGGGTTTCTCCGTGTTGGTCAGGCTGGTCTCGAGCTCCCGACCTCAGGTGATCTGCCCGCCTCGGCCTCCCAAAGTGCTGGGATTACAGGTGTGAGCCACTGTGCCTGGCCCAGAATCTGAAACTTTAAAACAAAACAAAAGAATTTAAAACAGCACTCAAAAACTTGAACTACTTGGGTAAAATTCTCACAAAGTGTGTGCAAGATTAGTATACAGACAACTACAAACACTAGGCCAAGTGAGAGTTTCTGTTGACTCCTTTTCTTCCTGAGTATGGTTTAAACATTCCTATCCTTTACATGTGTTTGGTTGATAACGATCCCGTTTTATAGTTGTTTCTTGGAGAAAGGATTCAAGTTTTTCTGTACACTTTTTAATGTTTTCTGTTTTCTACTGGCTCTATTGGTCTATTAATCAATCATCAAATTCACTGACACTTCTACTGCTACCTTGCATGTCTTGTTAAGTACAATGATGTTATTCTGAACTTAGTAATTTATTCAGAAATTAAATTTTTCAGTTCTAGAATTTCAAAATGGTTTTTAACAGTTTCTATTTCTGCACTGAAATTTTCTACCTGTCCATGCATCATAAACATATTTGCCTTTTTGTACTCAAATATGACTATAATAGCTGCTTTAATATTCTTGTTGCTAATTTCAACAGATAAGTCAGTCTCTATTGATCCCTTTTCCCTTTGAGCATGGATCACATTTCCTTTCTTCATCTATCTAGTATTTTGGACTGGACACTGGACACTGTGAAAAATACAGTGAAGACACTGCATTCTGTTAGATTCCTCCAAAGAGTTGACACATTTGTTAAAACAGACAGTTGGCCAGGCTCAAGCCTGTAATCCCAGCACTTTGGGAAGCCAAGGCAAGTGGATTGCCTGAGGTCAGGAGTTCAAGACCAGCCTGGCCAACATGATGAAACCCCATCTCTATTAAAATACAAAAATTAGACAGGCACAGTGGTAGGTGCCTGTAATCCCAGCTACTAGGGAGGCTGAGGCAGGAGAATCGCTTGAACCCGGGAGGCAGAGGTTGCAGGGAGCTGAGATCGCATAACTGCATACCAGCCTAGGCAACAGAGTAAGACCCTGTCTCAAAAAACAAACAAACAAACAAACAGATAGTTAACTTACTTGAAATGAAACTCCAAACCCTTTCCACCCTGTAGTACCAAACAACTCAAAGCTTTAGTTCTGTTCTTTTAGTCCTAACCAGGCTGGTTGGAATCTGGGGTGCACTTAGGCAACTGGACCAGAGCTATCGGTAGAGTTTTCGTGCGATCTGGTTTTCCCATTCTGTGGCTCTTTTCTAGGTGGGATCTCTCTACTCATGCTACAGCTGCTGTGGTCTCACTAAATTTTTTCCTTGATTTCACATCCAATAAGACTATAGATTTTTATCCAAGTCTTAACTGCCACAGATGGAGCTAAGTGGATCCTTGGCTGAAGCAAAAAGGATTAACAATGGGGAATTGAGTCATTGCCACTTCTTTCTTCCATATGTTAACTCCCCTCCAGTTTATCTACTTTGTTGATATCTAGCCTTCAGTATGCTGCCCAGAATTTATAATTGGTATTTGTGAATGACATCTGTTTGTCCAACTGGAGATACCACTACTGAAGGAGTTCCTCAACTAGTGAACACAGGACTCCAACAACATAACATTATTCTAAAGAGAAAAAGAACTTTAAACAAATACTGAACTATAGTTACATTTCTTTAATGTGATGGTATGGTTAACAATTCTGAAACTATGGGTACAATGAGAACTAGACAAATGAATACAAATAAATTGGGGAAAGGCCAGGTTTGGTGGCTCACGCCTGTAATCAGAGCACTTTGGGAGGCTGAGGCAGGTGGATCACCTAAGGTCAGGAGTTCCAGGCCAGCCTGGCCAACATGGCAAAATCCCATCTCTACTAAAAATGTAAAAAGTAGCAGGCCACGGTGGTGCGCACCTGTAGTCCCAGCTACTTAGGAGGCTGAGGCAGGAGAATCACTTGAACCCAGGAGGCGGAGGTTGCAGTGAGCTGAGATGGCGCCACTGCACTCCAGCCTGGGTGATAGAACGAGACTCCATCTCAAGAAAATTAAAAATAAAAATAAATAAATAAATTGGGGATAGGCCAGGCGCAGTGGTTCACACTTGTAATCCCAGCACTTTGGGAGGTCGAGGCAGGCGGATCATGAAGTCAAGAGATCAAGACCATCCTGGCCAACATGGTGAAACCCTGACTCTACTAAAAACACAAAAATTAGCTGGGTGTGGTGGCACGTGACTGTAGTCTCAGCTACTTGCTAGACTGAGGCAGGAGAATCGCTTGAACCCAGGAGGCGGAGGCTGCAGTGATCTGAGATCACACCACTGCACTCCAGCCTGGCAACAGAGTGAGACTCCATCTCAAAAATAAATAAATAAAAACATAAAAATAAATAAATTGGGGATAATAGGAACCAGGTTTCTTTCTGTTGGAGAAAGAAGTTAAAAATATGAAAAGGGGAAGTCTAGAAAGAAGACTGTGGAATTGAATTAAAATTAAAAGTATCAGTATCAACTCATGAAAATATAAAACATATTATTGGCTTTCTCTGTAAGAGCTTGGAAACAAAGACATCTTAGTAGCAATAAGCACATCACACACCCTGATCTTGATTTCCAAACACTATATCCCACTAAAAGAAATCAGAACTCCTGCGAAAAATAACTGATTCTGGGGCTGGGGAACAGCGAATGGAAAGCAAGCCTTGAATACTTTGAGGGGACAGAAAGAAAGAAAGTGTTCAAGAAATGGTGAGGACTTGTAAAAAGGTCAGCAGGAGCCATCCAGATGGGGTTCCTACTAGCCAAAACTGATACAATTTGAGCATCAAAATAAATAATGACAGAGAATATTCATCGAAAAATTGTAAGTACATACTGATACAAATAACTGAATAGGTTAGAACATGAACCCCTCCCTTACAATAATATATCAACTAATAAACACAGAAGGAAAGACAGATTAGAATATCATCATTTTGAACCCATCATAGGAATAAATTATTCAGCTAAGAATCACAAATGTGTGCTGTGATAAACAGACTTTCTAGGAATGGCCCACAAGATTCTACACCACTAATCCCCAGAAACAATCAATGTGATGACATATCACTCCCATAACTGTGTTATGTAATATGGCACAGTTGATCTTAAACTCGATAGATAACCAGGAGGAGATGAGAGGGAGGGGGACCTAATCTAATCACATGAATCCTTAAAAACAGAAAAATTTCTCCAGCTGGTAGCAGGTGGCTGCAGAATTAGCAAGCAAAAAGCTAAGTCAGAGAGCTTCAAAGCTTGAGAGTGACTTGATGTGCTGTTGCCAGTTTTGAAGATGGAGGGCATCATGTGAGAAGAAATGAAGACACCTGAAAAGAGCCAGGAGGGGGTCCTGGCCAATAGTGAGTGAGAAAGAAGGACCTCCAACCTATCATCATAAGGAACTGAATTCTGCCAACAACCTGAATGAGCTTAGGAATGGATTTTTCTACAGTCTCCAGAAAGGAACCTAGTCCTACTAACATCTTGATTTTGACCTTGTGATACCCTGAGAAAGGTCCAGCAAGGTCCAAAGGACTCCAAACCTACAGAACTGTAAAATAACAAATCTGGGTTACTTTAAGCTGCAAAGTTTGTGGTCATTTGCAAAAGAAAACATACTGAGTTAAGTTTTGATAATAAAAAGAATACCTTAGTAATCTCAAAGTGCCCCCCATTAAATTAGTTATTAGTAACAATGGAATACATCATAACTTTATACTGGGTTTATCTAGCAAACACAACCATAACCAAACAACTTAAGTTGACATCACCAGTAAAGGAGCAAATCACATCATGTGCCATGTAATAGGATGCATGAAGAACAGAACATCACTTTATGTAGTATTCCTGCCAAAAATATATAACCTGAATCTAATCATAACTAAACAGATAATCCCGAGGGCCATCCGACAAAGTATTACACCTATACATTTAAAAAAAGTCATAGTCCCAAAAGGCAGACAAACTGCTTCAGATTTTTAAAAGACCAAAGAAACATGACTACTAAATCTTGAACTTGATCCTGAATTTAAGGGGGAAAAACTTATCTATGAACATTACTGGGGGAATTGATCATATAAGAATGGGGACTGTGGCTTAAATAACTTTATGTTATTTACTTTAACCTACCTATTTAGCTTTCCCATTCTTATTCATTACTTCCTGTATTTTGGTGTTGCCATTTCAAATTATTTTCCTTCCCATTTCAGAAAACCTATAATTTCCTCTAGTGTAGTTATTCACTCTAGTGTAGGTTTGTTGACATCAAGTTCTCACTTTTTGTTTGCCCAGATAAGGCTTGATTCCACCCTTCATTTATGAAGGATGTTTTCACTGAATATATAGTTCTATGCTGCAATTACAATCACATGCTGCATAAAGACATTTCACTCAATGACTGACCACATAGACATCGGTGGTCCCATAAGATTGTAATACTATATTTTTACTGCACCTTTTCTATGTTTTCATGTGTTTAGATACACGAATATTTACCATTGTGTTCCAATTACCTACAGTATTCAGTACAACAACATGCTGCACAGGTTTGTAGCCTATGAGCAACAGGCTATAACATATAGCCTAGGTGTGTAGTAGCCTATATAAGTACACTCCATAATGTTTGCACAATGACAAAAATCACCCAACAATGCTTTCTCAAAAAACATATCCCCATAGTTAAGTGATGCATGACTGTATTTTTCTTTGACATTTTAAAGAAATCATTTCGTTTTCATCTGCCTTCTATCATTTCTGTTGTTAAGTGAGCTGCCAGTGTTACTGTTATTCCTTTGAAAATAATATTTTTTTTCCTCTGGCTACTTAAGAGATTTTTCTCTTGGTTTATGTTCTTTAGGAGTTTGGTTATGATATGCCTAGCTATAGTTTTCTTTATATTTATCCTGCTCAGGGTTCACAAAACTTATTGAATCTCTAGTTCGATGTCCTTCATCACTTTTTAGAAAATGCTCAGCCCGCATCTCTTCAAATTGGACTTTTAACCAGTTTTCTTTCTTCCTTCTAGAACTCTAATTACACATATGGTTGAACTTTTCACTATAACTCTCTTATACCTTTTTTGTACATATCGTGTGTGTCTGTGTGCATGTGTATTGTAGTTACCCTTGAAAACCTGAAAATGCTAACTGTTGCATGATACAAAATGTTTTTCTAAAAAAGGGAACCAAGTACAATGGCTCTTGCTTATAATTTCAGCTACTCAGGAGGCTGAGGCAGGAGAATCATTTGAGGCTAGGAAGTTCAAGACCAGTCTGGACAACATAGCAAGACCATGTCTCTAAAAAATTTTTTTTGAAAATTAACCAGGCATGGTGGCACACACCTGTACTCCCACCTACTGGGGAGGGTGAGGTGAGAAGATTGCTTGAGCCCAAGGAGTTTGAGGCTGCAGTGAGCTATGATCACACCACTACACTCCAGTCTGGGTGACAGAGCAAGACCTCGTCTCTTAAAAAAAAGAAAAAAGTCTTTTTAAAAAGAGACAGAGACAGGGACGTAGAGAGGAGGTGTTAAGTGGTTTTATTTTAAAAAAATAAATACACCAAATCTACTCAGGGATATTATCAAACAACATAAAAATTTAACTCTTACGCTGGGTGCGATGGCTCATGCCTGTTATCCTAGCACTTTGGGAGGCCAGTGAGGGCGGATCACTTGAGTTCCAGACCAGCTTGTACTAAAAATACAAAAATCAGCCGGACATGGTGGCAGACGCCTGTGATCCCAGCTACTCAGGAGGCTGAGGCAAGAGAATAGCTTGAGCCCAGGAGGCAGAAGTTGCAGTGAGCCAAGATCATGCCATTGTACTCCAGCCTGGGTGACAGAGCGAGACTCCATCACAAAAATAAAAATAAAAATTTAACTCCTAATACATGAATAATTGCTAGGATAAAACATTCCTGTAGTACTCCTGCCTCTTCTAATATTATTTTTTCACCATCAACATTGACCAGCCACTCTATAACACATGTCCATTACAAATAAAACCATAAGTGCTTCCTTTTCTAAGCTTTGTATAGTCATACTTACCAAAATTAAAATCTCCTATATCAGATATAGCTAAGATACATAATAGGGGCTTCTATAAAGCTTGCTAATCTGTCATTTTTCACAAACTGAAATCTTCTAAAAGCTGCTCCCTGAATAAAATAAGTGGTTACCTCCATAAGTGTAAAAAAAAAAAAAATAGAAAAAGACTAGAAGGTATAGCACATTCTTTTTCAATTTACCTGTGTTTTGATTCATTGCAAGTCGTGGAGGAGAACTTGTTTCTTCAGATTCTTCTGATGAGTGTGCAAGGAAGTCATGAAGCTTCTGCACCAATGTATTCAACTTGCTTTCACTATTAAAACAAAATTTAAAGAATTCCCTTAATTAGCCTTTCATGTTTTAAATTAATTGTAAAGCTCTAGCAAACTGAAAATATAGCCATACTGTAAGTCGTGTAAGAGTATGCACATTCAAAGTAAAAACTAAGGGAAATGTTACAGCTGTGGGTGTAGAAAGAAAAAATATTAAAGAAAACGAATTTTAGGCTGGGTGTGGTGGCTCATAATAGAGCATGGTGGCTCGTGCCTGTGGGTCTCAGCTACTCAGGAGGCTGAGGTGGGAGGATGGCTTGAGCCCTGTGAGACAGAGGTAGCAGTGAGCTGAAATCATGCCACTGCACTCTAGCCAAGGTAACAGAGTCAGACACTGTCTCAAAAAAAAAAAAAACAAGAATTTTATTTCACTAAGGATATAAAAATATGAGTAACACAGACTACCTGTACACTTACCTAGGATTAAAATATCATTTAAGGAAACTGCTATTACTTACTAAACATTTTGAAAATACTGAGGTCTTTCAATGTACTCTATATGATGTTTTTAAACAGAAGTTAAACTTTGTGTTACTTAAAAATGTATCAGAAAATGCTACCCTTAAGTTAATTCTTAACAAACAATAAACCTACCTACCACAAAAGAATTTTAAAAGAAATCAAAAGAAAATTTGGGGGATTAAGCAGCAAAAAGGTATTCATATTTAAATTATATCCATTCCTATTTCACAACAAATAGCTGATCCTTGTACTTATCTTGTCATATTATCATTAGGTACCTAAGTTATTATTTCCTCTCACTTGTATATAGCTTATATTTGGGAAATCCTTAGAAATCAAAACATAGATGTAGATTATCACTTCAAGAAAGATTTATACTCGCCAACACCCAGAAAAAGAGAGGTCAAGATTTTCCTTTCCATCATTTAATAAAAATAATTCAGTAATTTATCAAATATATTTACAGAACACTTACTCTCTGAAAGGCCTAAGCGGTGTTTTGGTTTATTATTCTATCCTCTGCTTGACACAGAAGAACTGTATAACTGACTGGCATAAAGATGAACAAAACATAGAAGAGGACTTGCAAGAGCTCCATCGCCCAGGGAAATATTTCCTTAACTAAGTTTTATAGCATCAACTCTTAAGTTACATAATAGATGTATCAGTAATTCGACAGGGTTTTAAGGAGTTAAAACTTTAAATAAGGAAAGTATAAGTTTACCCCCATTGTTTTTCCTTAGAGTTAGCCTCTTGCTCTGTCATACAAGCTTGAGCACAGTGACGTGACCTTGACTCACTGAGGCCTCAAACTCTTGGGCTAAAGCGATCATCCTGCCTCAGCATCTTGAGTACCTATGGCACACACCTATGCTCTTAGTTGAGGAATTGTGGCACACAACAATACTCTTAGCTAAACTTTTCTTTAATTTTTTGTAGAGATGGGGTCCAGTTATGTTGCCCAGGATGATCTGAAACTCCTGGCCTCAAGAAATCCTCCCACCTCAGCCTCCCAAAGCATTGGGATGACAGGTGTGAGCAACCATGCCCAGGCCCATTTTTAATAAAAGTCAAAACTTTTGCATGTCAAGGGGCAACATCAAGAAAGTGAAAAGACAACCAACACAATGACAGAAAACGATTTTCAAATCCTATATCTCATGAGGGTCTGGTAACCAGAATACATAAAGAATTCTTACAATTAAACAACAAAAAGACAACTCAATTTTTAAAAGGGGTAAAAGACTTAGATATACATTTCTCAAAAGAATATATACAAACGACCAATAAGCACATGAAAAAATGCTCAAGATCATTAGTCATATCAGGGAAATGCAAATCAAAACCATAAGAAGAAACCAATTTATACTCAGTAGGATGGATATAATAATTTTAAAAACAAATTAAAGACATACATAGGCTCAAAATAAAGGGATGGAGGAATATTTACCAAGCAAATGGAAAGCAAAAAAAAAAAAAAACCAGGGGTTAAATCCTAGTCTCTGATAAAACAGACTTTAAACCAACAAAGATCAAAACAGACAAAGAATAGTGTTACATAATGGTAAAGGGATCAATACAACAAGAAGAGCTAACTATCCCAAATATACATGTACCCAATACAGGAGCATCCAGAATCATAAAGCAAGTTCTTAGAGACCTACAAAGAAACTTAGACTCCCACAAAATAATAGTGGGAGACTTTAATACCCCACTGTCAATATTAGACAGACGGACGAGACAGAAAATTAACAAGGATACACAAGACTTGAACTCACCTCTGGACCAAGCAGACCTAACAGAACTCTCAACCCCAAAGCAACAGAATATACATTCTTATCAGCACCTCATCGCACTTATTCTAAAATTGACCATATAATTAGAAGTAAAATACTCCTAAAGCAAATGCAAAAGAACAGAAATCATACCAGTCTCTCAGACTATAATGCAATCAAATTAGAACTCAGGGTTAAAAAACTCGTTCAAAACTGCACAACTACATGGAAACGGAACAACTTGCTCCTGAATGACTACTAGGTAAATAACGAAATTAAGGCAGAAATAAAGAAGTTCTTTGAAACCAATGAGAACAAAAAGATAACGAAACCAGAGTTTCTGGGACAAATTTAAAGCAGTGTGTAGAGGGAAATTTATAGCACTAAATGTCCACAAGAGAAAGCAGGAAACATCTAAAATCAACACCCTAACATCACAATTAAAAGAACTAGAGAAGCAAGAGCAAACAAATTCAAAAGCTAGCAGAAGACAAGAAATAACTAAGATCAGAGAAGAACTAAAGGAGACAGAGACAGGAAAAACCCTTCAAAATATCAATGAATTCAGGAGCTGATTTTTTGAGAAGATCAACAAAACAGACCGCTATCCAGACTGATAAAGAACAAAAGAGAGAAGAATCAAATAGACGCAATAAAAAATGATAAAGGGGATATCACCACTGATCCCACAGAAATACAAACTACCATCAGAGAATACTATAAGCACCTCTATGCAAATAAACTAGAAAATCTAGAGGAAATGGATAAATTTCTGGACATATACACCCTCCCAAGACAAAACAAGGAAGAAGTTGAATCCCTGAATACACCAATAAAAAGTTCTGAAGTTGAGGCTGTAATTAATAGTCTACCAATCAAAACAAGTCCAGCACCAGACAGATTCAAAGCCAAATTCTACCAGAGGTACAAAGAGGAGCTGGTACCATTCCTTCTGAAACTATTCCAATCAATAGAAAAGGAGGGAATCCTCCCTAACTCATTTCATGAGGCCATCATCATCCCGATACCAAAACCTGGCAGAGACACAACAAATAAAGAAAATTTCAGGCCAATACCTCTGATGAACATCGATGTGAAAATCCTCAATAAAATACTGGCAAACTGAATCCAGCAGCACATCAAAAAGCTTATCCACCATGATCAAGTGGGCTTCATCCCTGCGATACATGGCTGGTTCAACATATGCAAATCAATAAACATAATCCATCACATAAACAGAACCAATGACAAAAACCACATGATTATCTCAATAGATGCAGAAAAGGCATTCAATGAAATGCAACACCCCTTCATACTAAAAACTCTCAATAAACTAGGTACTAATGGAACATATCTCAAAATAATAAGAGCTATTTATGACAAACCCACAGCCAATATCATACTGAATGGGCAGAAACTGGAGGCATTCCCTTTGAAAACCAGCACAAGACAAGGATGCCCTCTCTCACCTCTCCTATTCAACGCAATATTGTAAGTTCTGGTCAGGGCATTCAGGCAAGAGAAAGAAATAAGGGGTATTCAATCAGGAAAAGAGGAAGTCAAATTGTCTCTGTTTGTAAATGACATGATTGTATATTTAGAAAACTCCATCGTCTCAGCCCAAAATCTCCTTAAGCTGATAAGCAACTTCAGTAAAGTCTCAGGATACAAAATCAATGTGCAAAAATCACAAGTATTCTTATACACCAATAACAGACAAACAGAGAGCCAAATCATGAGTGAACTCCCATTCACAATTGCTACAAAGAGAATAAAATACCTAGGAATACAACTTACAAGGAATATGAAGGACCTCTTCCAGGAGAACTACAAACTACTGCTCAAGGAAATAAGAGAGGACACAAATGGAAAAACATTCCATACTCATGGATAGGAAGAATCAATATCATGAAAATGGCCATACTGCCCAAAGTAATGTATACATTCAATGCTATCCCCATCAAGCTACCACTGACTTTATTCACAGAATCGGAACAAACTACTTTAAATTTCATATGGAACCAAAAAGGAGCCTGCAGGGTCAAGACAATTCTAAGCAAACAGAAAAAAAGCTGGAGGCATCGTGCTACCTGACTCCAAACTATACTGCAAGGCTACAGTAACAAAAACAGCATGGTACTGGTACCAAAATAGATATATAGACCAATGGAACAGAACTGAGACCTCAGAAATAACACCACACATCTACAACCATCTGATCTTTGACAAACCTGACAAAAACAAGCAATGGAGAAAGGACTCCCTATATAATAAATGGTGTTTGGAAAACTGGCTAGCCATATGCAGAAAACTGAAACTGGACCCCTTCCTTACACCTTAAACAAAAATCAACTCAACGATGGATGAAAGACTTAAACGTAAGACCTAAAACCATAGAAACCCTAGAAGAAAGCCTAGGCAATACCATTTAGGACATAGGCATGGGCAAAGACTTCACAATTAAAATATCAAAAGTAATGGCAGTAAAAGCCAAAATTGACAAATGGGATCTAATTAAACTAAAGCTTCTGCACAGCAAATATATATATATACACATATATATATAATATACATAATTT
>NW_012115877.1:1773880-1775626 GCF_000951035.1 Colobus angolensis palliatus | reverse complement strand
CCTTTCTGGGACATGGATGCAGCTGGAAACCATCATTCTCAGCAAACTATCACAAGAACAGAAAACCAAACACCACATGTTCTCACTCATAAGTGGGAGTTGAACGATGAAAACACATGGACACAGGGAGGGGAACATCACACACCGGGGTCTGTCGTGGGGTGGAGGGAGGGGGGAGGGATAGCATTAGGAGATATACCTAATGTAAATGATGAGTTAATGGGTACAGCACAGCAACATAGCACATGAATACATATGTAACAAACCTGCATGTTGTGCACATGTACCCTAGAACTTCAAGTATAATAATAATAAAAACAAAAATCTCCATTAGAGAAACTTGGGTTCAGCCTTCAGTCTCACATTCGCATAACTACAACAGGAGCTTGATGCAGATGGCAGTCTATGAAATCCGATCTGCCTATCTGCAACTGGGTCAAAAAAATAAATCTAAATCCTGATGTTAGCTAACTAAATAATAAACGACTAGGTTTCACACCAATTTTAAATCCTAATGTCACTTTCAAAAAACAAAAAACAAAAACTATGGCCCACGATCATTACCATCAATGTTTGACTGCTTTTTTACCCATGAGGAATTGGGAAATTTAAAAAATTATTGTTTTTTAATACATCTGACAAAGGGCTGATATCCAGAATCTGCAAGGAACTTAAATTTACAGGAAAAAAACAAACAACCCTATCAAAAAGTGGGTGAAGGATATGAGCAGACACTTCTCAAAAGAAGACATTTACGTGACCAACAAACATATGAAAAACAGCTCATCATCACTGGTCATTAGAGAAATGCAAATCAAAACCAGAATGAGATAACATCTGAGGCCAGTTAGAATGGCGAACATTAAAAAGTCAGGAAACAACAGACGCTGGAGAGGATGTGGAGAAATAGGAACACTTTTACATTGTTGGTGGGCGGATAAATTCGTTCAACCATTGTGGAAGATAGTGTGATATTTCCACAAGGATCTAGAATTAGAAACACCATTTGACCCAGCAATCCCATTACTGGGTATATACCCAAAGGATTATAAATCATTCTACTATAAAGACACATGCACACATATGTTTACTGTAGCACTATTCACAATAGCAAAGACTTGGAAGCAACCCAAATGTCCATCAATGATACACTGGATAAAGCAAACGTGGCACCTACACACCACGGAATACTACACAGCCATAAAAAAGGATGAGTTCATGTCCTTTGCAGGGACATGGATGAAGATGGAAACTATCATTCCCAGCAAACTAACACAGGAACAGAAAACCAAACACCACATGTTCTCACTCATAAGTGGGAGTTGAACAATGAGAACATACGGGCACGGGGAGGGGAACATCACACACGGGGGCCTGTCGGGGGGTTGGAGGCAAAGGAAAGCATAGCATTAGGAGAAACACCTAATGGAGATGATGGGTTGATGGGTGCAGCAAACCACCATGGCACACGTATACTTATGTAACAACCTGCACGTATCCAGGAACTTAAAGTATAATAAAAAATAAAAAATTGAGAGTAGGGGGGCGGAGTAAGATGGCCAAATAGGAACAGCTCCAGTCTCCAACTCCCAGCGCGAAGGACACAGAAGACCAGTGATTTCTGCATTTTCAACTGAGGTCCTGGGGTCATCCCACTAGTGAGTGCTGGACAATCGGTGCTGGTCAGCTGTTGCAGCCCGACCAGCAAGAGCTGAAGCAGGGCGAGGCATCACCTCACCTGGGAAG
>NW_012115877.1:1757933-1768763 GCF_000951035.1 Colobus angolensis palliatus | reverse complement strand
TAATAAAAATAAAAATAAAAATAATAAATAATAAATTTAAAAAAATAAAAATAAAAATAAAGAAAAAAAAGTCAGTATCACCTTGCACAAGGATTAGCTGAAAATTAGCTCAGTTCGATGAGTCAATTTCCGTAATACTTCTTTTCATTATTAAATTCAATTATCTCTATCACAGACATTTTATATGAAAATAATTCCAAGTTATTAGGATCATCCTTTTGGTCAGTAATTAAATATGTTTGGTTAGCAAAATAAATAATGAAAAACACATTACTTTTCTCTCATTCCCTATAGAAACTTGTGAAGAAAAGTACACAAAATGCACGATGAATATAAAACTGCAACTTCTTAAAGCCTATGAAGTGTTAAATGTGATAGCATTTTTTAACTTATCAAATATTTAGAGGTAAAATGACTATCCATTGTAGGCTAAGTTCCCATGAAATAGACACTCTTCATAGACAGCCTGTGGTGATACATATATTTACAAAACAAATTGGCAAAAACCATCAAGAGACTTTGATCTAGTAATTCTATCTCTCTTTATCTACACAAAGAATGTATTCCTTTTTTTCTTTTGAGTCGGAGTCTTGCTCTGTCGCCCAGGCTGGAGTGCAGTGGTGCGATCTCGGCTCACTGCAACCTCTCCACCTCCCAAGTTCAAGCAATTCTCCTGCCTCAGCCTCCTGAGTAGCTGGGACTACAGGCATGCACCACCACGCCCGGCTAATTTTTGTATTTTTAATATAGACGGGGTTTCACCATATTGGCCAGGCTGGTCTTGAACTCCTTACCTCATGATCCACCTGCCTCAGCCTCCCAAAGTGCTGGGATTATAGGCATGAGCCACTGTATCCGGCCCAAAGAAAATATCTCTACATAATAACTTTACTCAACAAAGGTATCGATCTGTGAGATACACACAGAAGAAAAAAAAAAAAAACTGTAATCAATTAAAGTGTATAATAAAGACTAGGTGAACAAGGATGCAAACAAGTCATACAATATCATACCAACCATTAAATTTTAAAAGTTCAAATAATATGGAAAATAGCTCATACTACAATGCTAACCAAAAATAGCAGGCTATAAACTGTCTATGACGTATGACAACAATTATGTTTAAAATTGAATTAAAATATTGCTAATAAATACACCCCAAAACGTCTATAGTAAGTAATATCTAGCTAATATTACAGAAGATATTTTTCTTCTCCCTTTTTGGTACATAATAAATTCATTGCTTTCATGCAGGAAAATTTTTATTTTCTTTTTTAATTCACAGACTTTTCTTTAAAATTTGATAAAGATATGTATGACTCAAACTAATTCAAAATGTAAAACATCACTTTTCTAAGATTATTCAAGGTAATTCAATTCCACTTAAGAAATTACTCACATGTGCGTGTGTTTCTAGTTTCAAAATCGTCATGTTTAAAGTACATTATATGGCCAGGCATTCCAGCACTTTGGGAGGCGAAGGCGGGTGGATCACTAAGGTCAGGATTCCAGACCAGCCTGGGCAACATGGTGAAATCCCATCTCTACTTAAAATACAAAAAACTTAGCTGGGCGTGCCAGTGCATGCCTGTAGTCTCAGCTACTCGGGAGGCTGAGGCATAAAAATTGCTTGAACCTGGGAGACGGAGGCTGCAGTGAGCCAAGATCACACCACCGCACTCCAGCCTGGGCAACAGAGCAAGACTGTCTCAGAAAAATAAACACATTCTGGCCGGGCGCGGTGGCTCAAGCCTGTAATCCCAGCACTTTGGGAGGCTGAGGCGGGTGGATCCGAGGTCAGGAGATCGAGACCATCCTGGCTAACATGGTGAAACCCTGTCTCTACTAAAAATACAAAAAACTAGCTGGGTGTGGTGGCCGGCGCCTGTAGTCCCAGCTACTCGGAGGCTGAGGCGGGAGAATGGTGTGAACCCGGGAGGCGGAGCTTGCAGTGAGCCGAGATCGCGCCACTGCACTCCAGCCTGGGCAACACAGCGAGACTCTGTCTCAAAAAAAAAAAAAAAAAGAAAAAAAGAAAAATAAACACATTATAAAGCATACAGTTATTTGTTAACACCTGTAACTTCAGTTTTAAATTAAACAGTAATTAACGATTTCGACTTTTCACTAATCCAAGAGATTCTATTCATACCTGCTTTACTTACAAGTTTACTACTCACTTAAGTGTTGAAAACTTCCTAACACATGTCCTTATCAAACATAATTATGACAAATATTTTCCAAAGCCAATGGAAACCAAAAAAGTGCAGAAGTGGCTATACTTACATAAAACAAAATAGATTTCAAGACAAAAACTATAAGAAAAGCCAAACAGAGTCACCATATAATGATAAAGCAGTCAATTCAGGAAGAGGATATAACCATTTTAAATATAAATGCACCCGACACTGGAGCACTCACATATATAAAGCAAGTATTATTAGAGCGAAAGGGAGAGACAGACCCCAATATGATAATACCTGGAGACTTCAATATCCCACTTTCAGCATTAGACAGACCTTCCTGAGAAAACCAACAACGAAACATCAGACTTCATGTGCATTACAGATCAAATGGACCTAATAGATATTTACAGAACATTTCATCCAAGGGCTGCAGAATACACATTCTTCTCCTCAGCCCATGGATTATTCTCAAGGACAGAACATGTATTAAGTAACAAAACAAGTCTTAAGATATTAAAAATACTGAAATAATATCAAGCATCTCCTCTGATAACAGAATAAAACTAGAAATCAATGAGAAATTTTGAAAAGTATACAAATATATGTAAATTAAACAGTATGTTCCTGAATGATCAGTAGGACAATGCAGAAATTAAGAAGAAAATTGGAAAATTCATTGACACAAATGATACTGAAACACAACATGCCACAACTTATGGGATATAGCAAAAGCATTACTAAAAGGGAAATTTATAGCTGTAAGTGCCTACATCAAAAAAGAAGAAATACTTCAAATAAACCCTAACAACACATCTTAAAGAACAAGAAAAGCAAAAGTAAACCAACTCCAAAATCAGAAGAAATAGTAAAGATAAGAGTGACGCAAATGAAACTGAAATAAAGAAAACAATACAAAATATCAATAAAACAAAATGTTGGTTTTTGTAAAAGTTAAAAGAAGATTTAAAAACCTTTGGCCAGAGTGAAAAAAAAAGAAGATCCAAATATATAAATCAGAGATGAGAATGGAAACATTACAATTACAACCCATACTACAGAAATAAAAAGGTTCATTCATGGCTACTATGAAAAACTATATGCTAATGAATTGGAAACCCTAGAAGAAATGGACAAATTCCTAGACACAACCTACCAAGATTGAACTATGAACAAATCTACAACCTGAACACAACTATAACAAATAACGAGATTGATGCCATAACAAAAATTCTCCCAGTAAATAAAAGCCTGGGACCTGATGGCTTCACTGCTGAATTCTACCAAATATTTAAAGAAGATCTAATACTGATAGGGGCAGGAGGCAGAGAAATTCTAGGAAGACAGGGGCAGTCCCTGGTGAAACTCCACGTTCAAGCCAAAAAGCCTGAAACCCAAGGCACAAAGTGAAAACTTCTATTCCTGTTAGTCTGTTCTCTCCCGATTGGTTCTGTTTGAATAATTTCTCTTTACCAATAGAATGTTGCCTTTTCCAAAACTCCTACAGCTTGCCCCGTCCCCATCCTGTGCCTATAAAGACCCCAGATTCAATTGGTAGAGAGGAGAGAAATGGCTTAATTTCAGAGAAAAGATGGCCAAACTTTGGCAAAGGAGATGGCTTGACTTAGGGAAGAAACAGCCGGACTTCAGGGAAATCAGCCCTTCCCGTCCCCTCTCCAGCTCCCCTCTCCGCTGAGCCATTTCCACCACTCAATAACATTCTTCACCTTCACCATCCTTCAAGTGTCCACTCGACCTCATTCTTCTTGGATACCAGACAAGAACTCAGGACCCACTGAGTGTGGGTACCCAAAAAAGACTGTCACACCAGCCCTTTGCCCTTGCCAGTAGAGGGCAGCCACCCCACATGACAAGGCAAGAGGCCATCTGAGCTGTTAACACATAGCCGTTGGCAGACAGCAGAACTAAAGGAGCACTGTTAACACAACCTTGGGGGCCTCGGGGTCACAGACACCACCCCCTTCCCCATCAACCTGGGTGCTGTGCCCACAACAGCCAGGTCCCACACTCACTCCCTTGTGCCTGGTCTGGCCATGGTCCCTGCACAGAGTTTGCTACTGTGTCAGCGCCCAGACCAGCTGGCCAGATCCGGGACCCACTCACTCACATGCACCCGCCAACAAGGGGTTGAGCACCGCAGGCTGAGTAAACATTTGCCCCTGTCACAAGTCCAACAAAGGGGCCGAGAAAATTCCTGCATCAATACTATTCCTACTCAAACTATTCCAAAAAATAAAAGGAAGCAATACTTCCAAACACATTCTGTGAGGCCAGTATTACCCTGTTACCAAAACCAGACAAAAACACATCGAAAAAAGAAAATGACAGGCCAATATCTCTGATAAATATTGGTGCAAACATCCTCAACAAAATACTAGCAAACCAGATACATTAAAAAGATCATTCATCATAACCAAGTGGAGTTTACCCTTTGGATGCAAGAGGGGATCAATATATATGCAAATCAGTGTGATACATCATATCAACAGAATGAAGTACAAAACCCATATTATATCAATTGATGCTTAAAAACCATTTGATAATATTCAACATTCCTTCATGATAAAAACCCTCAAAAAAATGGGCTTAGGAGGAACATACTTCAACATAATAAAAGCCATATACAACACACCCACAGCTAGTATCAAACTGAGGGGAAAAACTCAACGCCTTTCCTCTAAGATCCAGATCATGACAAGGATGCCCACTTCCAGCAGTTACTCAACATAGTACTACTGGAAATCCTAGCTACAGCAACTAGACAACAGAAAGAAATAAAGGGAAAGGAAGAAGTCAAATTACCCTTATTTGCAGATTATATGATCTTATATTTAGAAAAACCTACACTCTACAAAAAAACTATTAGAACTGATAAATTCAATAAACTCAGTATAAAAAATCAATATACAAAAATCAGTAGCATTTCTATTTATCAACAGTGACCAATCTGAAAAGGAAATTGAATAAAATTGAAGAGGACACCAAAAAATGGAAAGATATTCCATGTTCATGGATTGGAAGAATCAATATTGTTAAAATGTCCACACCACCCAAAGCAATCTACAGATTCAATGCAATCCCTATCAAAATGCCAATGACATTCTTCACAGAAATAGAAAAAACAATCCTAAAACTTACATGGAACCACAAAAGTTCCAGAATTTCCAAAGCTATACTAAGCAGAAAGAACAAAACGAAGAATCATATTAGCAGACTTCAAATTATACCACAGAGTTACAGTAACCAAAACAGCATGATTCTGGCATAAAAGCAGACACATAAACCAATGAACAGAATACAGAACTGAGAAACAAATCCACACGTCTACGGTAAACTCATTTTCTATTTTACAAAGGTGCCGAGAACATACGCTGGGGAAAAGAAAGGCTCAATACATGATGCTGGGGGCCAGTCACAGTGGCTCACGTCTGTAATCTCAGAACTTTGGAAGGCCGAAGCAGATGGATCACTTGAGGTCAGGAATTTGAGACCAGCCTGACCAACATGGTGAAACCCCATCTACACTAAAAATATAAAAATTAGCCAGTCATGGTGGCAGGCGCCTGTAATCCCAGCTACTCCGAAGGCTGAGGCAGAAGAATCACTTGAACCGAGGAGGCAGAGGTTGCAGTGAGGGGAGACAGCATCACTGCACTCCAGCCTGGGCGACACAGTGAGATTCACTCTCAGAAAAATAAATAAAATAAAGTAAAGTAAAATAAAAGGTGCTGGGGCCAGGCACGGTGGCTCACACCTGTAATCCCAGCACTTTGGGAGGCCAAGGCGGAAGGATCACCTGAGGTCAGGAGTTCGAGACCAATCTGGCCAACATGGTGAAACCCCGTCTCTACTAAAAATACAAAAATTAGCTGGGCATCGTGGTGGGCGCCTGTAATCCCAGCTACTTGGGAGGCTGAGGCAGGAGAATCGCTTGAACCCAGGAGGCAGAGGTTGCAGTAAGATGAGACAGCACCACTGCACTCCAGCCTGGGCAACACAGTGACACTCACTCTCAAAAAAATAAATAAAATAAAAAATAAATGATGCTGGCCAGGCACAGGGGTTCATGCCTTTAATCCCAGTAATTTGGGAGGCTGAGGCAGGTGGATCATTTGAGGTCAGGAGTTTGAGATCAGCCTGGCCAACATGGTGAAACCCCATCTCTACTCAAAATATAAAAATTAGCCAGGCAGGGTGGTATACGCCTGTAATCCCAGCTACTCGGGAGGCTGAGGCAGGAGAACTGCTTGAATCCAGGAGGTGGAGGTAGAAGTGAGCCTACATCACACCACTGCACTCCAGCCTGGGTGATGGAATGCGACTCTGTCTCAAAAAAAACAAAATAAATAAATATAAATAAATAAATGGTGCCAGGAAAACTGGATATCCATATACAGAAGAATGAAACTAAACTCTAGGCCAGATACAGTGGCTCATACCTGTAATCTCAGCACTTTGGGAGGCCGAGATGGCTGGATCACCTGAGGTCAGGAGTTCGAGGCCAGCCTGGCCAACATGGTGAAATCTGGTCTCTATTAAAAATACAAAAATTAGCCGGGCATGGTGACTCACGCCTATAATCCCAGCACTTTGGGAGGCTGAACTGAGATGGCTGGATCACCTGAGGTCAGGAGTTCGAGGCCAGCCTGGCCAACATGGTGAAACCCCATCCCTACTCATGGTGGCTCATGCCTGTAATCCCAGCACTTTGGGAGGCCGAGATGGCTGGATCACCTGAGGTCAGGAGTTTGAGACCAGCCTGGCCAACATGGTGAAACCCTGTCTCTACTAAAAATACAAAAATTAGCCAGGCATGGTGGTGGGCGCCTGTAATCCCAGCTACTCAGGAGGCTGAGGCAGAAGAATTGCTTGAACCTGGAAGGCGGAGGTTGCAGTGAGCTGAGACCGTGCCACTGCACTCCAGGATGAGCAACAAGAGCTGAAACTCTATCTCGAAAAAAAAAAAGAAACTAGACTCCTATCTGTTGCCATATACATAAATAAAATCAAAATGGATTAAAGACTTTTATCTAAAACTTCAATTTATGAATCCTCTACAAGAAAACATTGGGGAAACTCTCTAGGCCATTAGTCTGGGCAAAATTTTCTTGAACAATATCCTACAAACACAGGTAACCAAACAAAAATGGACAAATGGGATCACATCAAGTTAAAAAGCTTTTGCATAACAAAGGAAACAATCAACAGAGTGAACAAACAATCCAAAGAATGGGAGAAAGTATTTGCAAACTATCCATCTAACAAGGGATTAATAACCAGAATATGTAAGGCACTCAAACAACTCTACAGAAAATCTAATAATCCAATCAAAAACGGGCAAAAAATGTGGATACACATTTCTCAAAAGAAGACATACAAATTGCAAAGAGGCATACGAAAAAGCGTTCTACATCACTGATCATCAGAGAAATGCAAATCAAAACTACCATGAGATATCATCTCACCTCAGTTAAAGTGGCTTATATCCAAAAGACAGGCAATAACAAATGTTGGCAATGATGTAGAGAAAAGGAAACCCTCGTACATAGTTGGCGGGAACGTGAAATAGGACAACCACTACGAAGAACAGTTTGGAGGTTCCTTAAAAAACTAAAAATTGAGCTACCATATGATCCAGCAATCTAGCTGCTTGGGTATATACCAGAAAGAAAGCAAATCAGCATATCAAAGGGATACCTGCATTCCCATGTTTATTACAGCACTGTTCCCAAGAGCCAAGATTTGGATGCAACCTAAGCATCCATCAAGAGATGAATGGATAAAGAAAACGTGGTATTCACACAAAATGGAGTACTATTCAGCCATAAAAAAGAATAAGATCCTGTCATTTGCAACAACATGGATGGAACTAGAGGTTATTATGCTAAGTGAAATAAGCCAGGCACAGAAAGATCAACAATGCATATTCTCACTTATTTGTGGGATCTAAAAATCAAAACAATTAAATTCATGGAGATACAGAGTAGAAGGATAGTTACCAGAGGCTGAAAAGAGTAAAGATGTGCTGACGTTTAATGGGAACAAAAAGAAATAGTTGGAAAGCATGAATAAGACCTAGTATTTGACCAGGTGCAGTGGCTCACACCTGTAATCCCAGCACTTTGGGAGACCACGGCAGGCAGACCACGAGGTCAGGAGTTCGAGACCAGCCTGGCCAACATGGTGAAACCCCGTCTCTACTAAAAATACAAAAATTAGCTGGGCGTGGTGGTGGGCACCTGTAATCCCAGCTACTCGGCAGGCTGAGGCAGGAGAATCATTTGAACCTGGGAGGTGGAGGTTGCAGTGAGCCGAGATCGCGCCATTACACTCCAGCCTGGGCGACAGGAAAAGACTCTGTCTCCAAAAAAAAAAAAAAAAAAACACAAAAAAAACAAAAGGCCTAGTATTTGATAGCACAACAGGGTATATACAATAAATAATAAATGAATTAATCTAATTAATCATGTGAGGTCAGGAGTTTGAGATCTAATTAATGTATTTACTGTATTAAATTAATTGTACATTTTTTAATAGCTGAAAGAGTAAAACTGGATTGTTTTTTAACTCAAAGGATACATGCTTGAGGGGATGGATAGCCCATTTTACATGATGTGATTAGTACACATTTCATGCCTGTCTCAAAATCTCATAAATCCCACAAATATATACACCGACTGTGTACCCACAATTTTATTTTTTGTTTAAATTTCATGCCTTAATTTTACTCCCAAATGTGATACAAGCCAATATACATTTCCTCCATGCCACCAAATTTCAGCCACTGAAAAAGCATCTCTTAGGGTAAATGCTGGAATTCTTTGTAATGGGTCCACATGTCTTTGGTTTTCTTACTAACCTTACCAAATTCTAACACGTACATGTAATGCACACTGACCTGATTTAAAACATATAAAAACCTTATTACAGGAAACTGAGGCTCAGAAAGACATTTATTTGCTGAATGAAACAAAGGAGTTAAATAATTTGCACTTCCGGCTGGGTGCAGTGGCTCACACCTGTAATCCGAGCACCTAGGGAGGCTGAGGTGGGAGGATGATTTGAGCCCAAGAGTTCGAGACAAGCCTGAACAACATAGTGAGGTCCCATCTCTACAGAATTTTTTTAAATTATACGGTGTGGTGGCATGTGCCTGTAGTCCCAGATACTCAGGAGGCTGAGGTGGGAAGATCGCTTGACCCTAGGAAGTCAAGGCTACGGTGAGCCAGGATCAAGCCACTGCACCCCAGCCTAGGTGATACAGTGACACCCTGTCTCCAAAATAATAGTAATAATAATAATAATAATAATAATTTGCACTTCTAAATACTAAGTGGAAAATCAGGAAGTCTATCTCCAATCAAAAGTCTACTCTATACTGTATCCTTTCAGGGAAATCAAGGCACAGTCACTAATGGAATTTAATGAGTAGAAAAGTACTTACCCTAGTAGATAATCATCAAAACTAACAACACCTTTTTTGTTTTTTGTTTTTTGTTTGGTGGGGGGAGACGGAGTCTCACTCTGTTGCCCATGCTGGAGTTCAGTGGCACAATCTTGGCTCACTGCAACCTCCTCCTCCCAGGTTCAAGTGATTGTCCTGCCTCAGTCTCCTAAGTAGCTGGGATTACAGGCGTGCGCCTCCATGCCTGGTTAATTTTTATATTTTCAGTAGAGACGGGTTTCACCATGTTGGCCAGGCTGGACTCAAACTCCTGGTATCAAGTAGTCTGCCTGCCTCAGCCTCCCAAGGTGCTGGGATTACAGGCATGTTCCCGGCTAAAACTAACAATATTTAAATGGACTAAGGATAAGCTAAGATGTCCATAAAAGTACTTTTAGGTAATACAGCATACTTTTTCATCTTTGTTCTTTGCCATCTTTGTTACTGTCATATTTACATTTGCATTTTTTTTTTATTTTTTATTTCCACAGGCTTTTGGGGAATACGTGGTATCTGGTTATTTTTTATTTCCACAGGCTTTTGGGGAATACGTGGTATCTGGTTACATGAGTAAGTTCTTTAGTAGTAATTTTTGAGATTTTGTTGCACCCATCTCCCAAGCAGTATACATGAACCCAATTTGTAGTCTTTTATCCCTTACCCCCTTCCAACCCTTTCCCTCTGAGTCCCCAAAGGCCACTGTGTCGTTCTTACGCCTTTGCATCCTTATAGCTTAGCTCCTACTTATGAGTGAGAACATACAATGTTTGGTTTTCCATTCCTGAGTTACTTCACTTAGAATAATAGTCTCCAATCCCATCCAGGTTACCGCAAGTGCCATTAATTCATTCGTTCTTACTGCTGAGTAGTATTCCATCATATATATATAATCGGATATATATATCAGTTTCTTTATCCACTAGTTTCTAATTATTTCTTAATTTTTAAATAAAACACTTTATAAACACATAAAATTATGAGATCTCTAGTTATATTTCTCATACCTAAGGCACTGTGCTTACCACACTATCCAAATAAGCACAGCAGCAACTAAATATAGGGTGCTAATAATGACAAAAACAAATTATTTTAAAACTAATTCTTTTGTGTTTTTTGAGACGGCATCTCACTCCGTCGCCCAGGCTGGAGTGCAATGGCGTGATCTCGGCTCCCTGCAACCTC
>NW_012115877.1:1737892-1757302 GCF_000951035.1 Colobus angolensis palliatus | reverse complement strand
GCCCGTCTCGGCCTCCCAAAGTGCTGGGATTACAGGCTTGAGCCACCGCGCCCGGCCTTAAAACTAATTCTTAAAACATCCAATTGAAAGCAGAACCTGATCCTCACAAAGACTAAGACCTGGGAGGTATTTCACAAGAATTTCAAACACAGGGGAACATAAAAAATAAGCCCACAGACACTTATGGCAGTTTATGTGAGGTTATTTTTACTAAAAGCAAGAAAAAATGGGCCGGGCAAGGTGGCTCATGCCTGTAATCCCAGCACTTTGGGAGGCTGAGGCAGGTAGATCACCTGAGGCCAGGAGTTCGAGACCAGTCTGGCCAACATGACGAAACCCTGTCTCACCCTGTAATCCCAGCTACATGGGAGGCTGAGGCAGGAGAACTGCTTGAACCTGGAAGGCAAAGGTTGCAGTGAGCGGAGATTGCAGCACCACTGCACTCCAGCCTGGGGAACAAGAGCGAAACTCGTCTCAAAAAAAAAAAAAAAAAAAAAAAGAAAAAAATTTTTTTTAAAAAAAAGAAAAAACAAACAAAACTCACCAGGCAGCTACAATATGTAAGGATCTTGGAGGTGCTCACTTCTATCCTGACAAGAAAAAATGCTGAAAAAACTGAAAATCAGTAATTTATCTTACATCAATCCAAAAACTGAGGTCATAAGGCAAACCGCCACCAAAAAAAAAAAAAAAAAAAAAACCTAGAAAGACAGATACAGAATATCACAGCTTTCCTAGAACAGGAACACTCAAGTAGAAACTGACAACTTCTGGAGGCCAAATATGGATTCGTTTGAGAGTTTAAAAATCCTGGCATCCCAGTCTTAGAGGGGCCCCTACACTTTCCTAGGTTTTACCTCCAGGAATCCTACAAGGGTTTTAGTATGTTTTTTCCTGCAAATATTTGAGGAAATTTTCCTTGTGCCTTGAGCAGGAGGAGGGCAAAGGAACTATATTGAAATAAGATCACATCATTATCTACCTAGAAGAAGGACAATTAGAAAACCCCTGAGGCTTTATAGCCTTCCTGTCTCATCTAAGTGGGAGGGCAAGGGCTAAGAAACACTTCTGATAGTCACAATTCAGGGACTCAGGACCACTTAAAAAAAAAAATGAGATTTAATAATGAGATTACAAAACACTTCCCCTCCCTAATTTCTTACCACTACATCAATAGGGTTCCAGTATAATAACAGTGAAAGACAACTGAAAGAGCAGCAAGACAGGTTCTTAGAGAAACTCGAAAGACAAATGGGGAGAAAAAAATTAAAATAAAAAAACTAGGCGAGGCACAGTAAATCACGCCTATAATCCCAGCCCTTCGGGAGACTGAGGCAGGTAGGACTGCTTGAGTTCAGGAGTTCAAGACCAGCTTAGGCCACATTATCAAGATCTCATCTCTACTACAAGTAAAAATAAAAGTGAGAGGATCACTTCAGCCCGGGAGGTCAAGATCAGTCTGAGCTGTTAACATAGTGAGACCCCGTCTCTACACACACACACACACGCATGCACACACAAAGTCACATGTGGTAGTGTGAGTCTGTCATCCTAGCTACTCCGGAGACTGAGGTAGTAGGAGAATCACTTGAGTCCGGGAGATGAAGGCTGCGGTAAGCCACAATCACACCACTGTACTCCAGCCCGAGCAACAGTGTAAGACTTTGTCTCAAAAAATTTAAATTTGAATTAAAAAAATAAAGTCATGGCTATTGAAGGCCTTTATTCATTTCTTTAAGGCCTTTGTTCATTTCTTAATTGGGTCTTCTTTTTGCTGCTCAGCAAAAGTTCTTTACACATTCTGGATATTAAACCCTCATCAGTCATATGATTTGCAAATATTTTCTCCCATTTTGAGTTGCCTTTCTTTTCACTCTCTTGATAGTGATTTTACTTTTTTGCGGGGGAGGGGGGATTGCTTCGTTTTGTTTGTTTGTTTGTTTGTTCTGAGATGGAGTATTGCTCTCTCGCCCAGGTTGGAGTGCAGTGGCGTGATCTCAGCTCACTACAACCTCCACCTCCCACACTCAAGTGATTCTCCTGCCTCAGCCTCCCAAGTAGCTGGGATTACAGGTGTGCGCCACCACGCCCAGCTAATTTTTGTATTTTTAGTAAAGACAGGGTTTCACCATGTCGGTCAGGCTGGTCTCGAACTCCTGACCTCAAGTGATCTGCCCACCTCAGCCTCTCAAACTACTGGGATTACAGGTGTGAGCCACCGTGCCCAGCCGATAGTGACCTCTGATGTAAAAAATTTTTTAATTTTTAATGACGTCCAACTTACTTACTCTTTTGCTGCCTGTGCTTTCTACATTATATTTATGAAATCATTGCCAAATCCAAGGTCATGAAAATTAGCCCAAAGGTTTTCTGCTAAGAGTTTTATAATTTTAGCTGTTAACTTTAAGATCTTTGTTGCATTTAACTGTTTTATATGGTGCAAGATAGGGGCCCAACTTCATTGTTCCATGTACATATAGAGGGTTTTATTTTTTGCATATAGAGTTTTATTGGGGATGATGAAAAAGTTTTGGGCATAGGTAGTAATGATCATGATACATTATAAATATATTTAATGCCACTGAATTATACACTTAAAAATAATTAAAATGATAAATAGTAGACCAAGAAGAAAAGGCAGTAAGTTCCTCATTCTGATAAGTCGAAAATAAACCAACAAACCCATCCATCAACTCTAATCCTCCTGAATCAAGACAAGTAGAGTAGTTCAAGTTTTCTAACCTAATGTTCTAACCTTTTCTAACCTTTATGTTGCTCCCTCAGCCCTAACTTTCTCTGCTATGAAATGCTCCACAGAACCACTTTAAGTAGCAATTCTAGTGGAAACCTTATCTGGGTGGACAAGGGAGAAGCAGGATTGGGCAGAAAGAAAACTGCCTTTCCCATATACAGGGGAACTGTGAGACCCTGAAGGAACCTGGGGAATGGGGCAGAAGAGACAAGATCAGGAAAAGATGGATGTCTGCAAGAATTTCAAGCGTGCCTCATCCATGTACAAGAGCTAAAACTGTGTAGACAATGACACTTTGGATATATTATCCCAGAGGGAACACAGGAGTTCAACAGAAAAGTGACAGCAAAAACCAAAATCTAGGAAGCAAAAGGAAAACAGAGAGCCTGTGTGGCTGGGACCAGCAGGGAACCAGGAGTGATTCTCCAACATGGGAGAGGGTGAGTATTTTTCTGTGGTCCACTACCACATGGGAATTAGTACAATCCAGTCCTCAGTAGAGCACCCTGACCCTCTCAAGCCCTGAATCTAATTTAGGCAATGACTGGAAGACTGTGAGAAGGAACCGTTTCAGGGAAGGAACACATTCTAGTCCCATGCCATTTTTGAAACCTAAGCAGCTATAACAAGACACGATGCAGGATCCCAGCTCGTAAGTGTGAGCAGTACGGGGAAGCAACAGGGCCAGTCCTAGCCATTAGGGAAACTTGGGCTGCTGTTTGGAGAGGCAGAGTGTGAGTAGGGGCGGGGATGGGGTGGCTCTGCCTGGTGTGGGATACAGCTACCACCAGTGCTAGAAGAAAACACCACCCACCCCCAGGATTTGAGCACGATGAATTGCCCTGGAGGCTTAAGTCTTGAGCTGGATGGGCTCATACGACCCACCCTGGGATGATTTAGGGACTAGGCAAGAACTTCAGAGTTCTGACTGAACAGCAGGGACAAGGGGAAGGAGCTCCACCTGGATTGGGGCATGAAAGGAACACAACTCGTTCCTGGGACCAGGCCCAACTTCCCCATGGCAGGATCTCAGCACAGTGGCACTCATCCCTCACCCAAGCATTTTGCCAGCAGCCTAAAGATCATTTCACCCCACCTATCACGACATTACACCACTGTGGGGGCCTGAGTGCAAGCTTTCCCAGTCCAACTCTACCAGGCTTTGACGTGGCCCCTGAGAAACAGTGCCAGATCCAGGTTACCAGGGAATTCCACAACCAAACCCACTACCTGAAACACTCTGAAACACCAGGGTACTTCTCCCAGGGGACAGAGGTCAGGCATAACACCCTACCAGTATGGCCTCAGCTGCCTCATACCTGCAAGTACCACCTTACTGGCCTGGATCCCATTGCAACCACTGCTAACACAAACATAAAGTGCTCAGGACCCAGAAGAGTATCTCAACAAAACTACTACCACCATAAACTATGCCATGCCAGCTGCCCAGGAGCTAGAGAGCCAGCTCACGCACCTGGTACACTATTAGAACAGCCATCTGAGAAAGTCACTCAGAAGCCCAAGAATCAGCCTGTCTGGAACTGCCAAGACAGTTACCAGCACATGCTGCCCCAAGGCACATGGATACACATGCTTAGCCCACCATCACTACCTTTGAAACCTAAAGACAGGCCTATTAGGCATTCCAATCACCAGCACAACTTCAGCCTCCACCAATAAACCCAAGCTAAGACATCAAGGAAACCACAGATACCATTAGTGCTATTTATAGCCAAAGAAATCATACAGAGGCTGGGTGTGGTGGTTCTTGCCTGTAATCCTAACATTTTGAGAGGCCAAGGAGAGAGGACTGCTTGAGACCAGGACTTCAAGACCAGCCTGGGCAATACAATGAGACCACCATCTCTACAAGAAAATTGAAAATTAGCCAGGCATAGTGGCGCATGCCTGTAGTCCTAGGTACTCAGGAGGCTGAGGCAGAAGGATCACTTATGCCCAGGACTTTGAGGTTGAAGCAAGCTATGAATGTGCCACTGCACTCCAGCCTGGGCAACAGAGCTGTCTCAAAAGAAATCATACAGAGACTTCACTACTGCGCGCACCCAGAAGCAAGACCAAAGGGCCCTGCCCAACCAACATTATAGTCACATCTTCAGGAAAAAAATCTCCCCTCACCATGAAAGTAAATTCAAAGATAAGAAGTGACTGTTACAACACATGCACAGAAATCAATGAAAAGACACAGGAAACATCAGAAAGCAAGATAATATGACACTGTCAAAGGAACAGAACGATTCTGCAGCAATAGATCTTAACCAAAACGAAATCCACAAAATCCCAGATAAAATATTCAAAATATTGATTTTAAGGGTCAATGAGATGCAAGAAAAATCTGAAAACCAATACAAGAAACTCAGAAAATCAATTCAAGATATGAATAAGAAATTCACAAAGGAGAAACTCTTAAAAAAAAAATTCTGGGCCGGGCGCGGTGGCTCAAGCCTGTAATCCCAGCACTTTGGGAGGCTGAGACGGGTGGATCACGAGGTCAGAAGATCGAGACCATCCTGGCTAACAAAAGGAAACCCCGTCTCTACTAAAAAATACAAAAAAACTAGCCGGGCGAGATGGCGGGTGCCTGTAGTCCCAGCTACTTGGGAGACTGAGGCAAGAGAATGGCATAAACCAGGGAGGCGGAGCTTGCAGTGAGCTGAGATCCGGCCACTGCACTCCAGCCCGGGTGACAGAGCGAGACTCCGTCTCAAAAAAAAAAAAAAAATTCTGACCAGGCACGGTGCCTTGTGCCTGCAATCCCAGCACTTTGAGACGCCAAGGCAGGAGGATCACTTGAGTCGAGGAGTTCGAGACCAGCCTGGACAACATGGTGAAACCCTGTCTCTACAAATACTTAAAAACTAGCTGGTTAGCCAGTCATGGTGGTGGGCACCTGTAATTCCAGCTACTTGGGAGGCTGAGGTAGGAGAATGGCTTGAACCGAGGAGGCAGAAGTTGCAGTGCGCCAAGATCACGCCACTGCATTCCAACCTGGGTGACAGAGTGAGACTCTGCCTCAACAACAACAACAACAACAAAAACCTAGCTGGGCATGGTGGTATGTGCCTATAGACCCAGCTACTTGGAAGACTGAAGTGGGAGGATTGCCTAAGCCTGCGAGGTTGAGGTTGAAGTGAACCTCTGCCACTGCATTCCAGCCTGGGCAACAGAGTGAGACCCTGTCTCAAAAATGAAAAAAAAAAAAAAAAACCTAAATAGAGAGCTACCATATAATCCAGCAATTCCACTGCTAAATATGTACCCCAAAGAAAGGAAATCAGTATATCAAAGAGTTATCTGCACTCCCATGATTACTGCAGCACTATTCACAATAACCAAGATTTGGAAGTAACCTGAGTGTCCATCAACAGACAAATGAATAAAGAAAATGTGGTACATATACACAATGGAGTCCTATTCAGCCCTTAAAAATGTATGAGATCTTGTCATTGCAACAACATAGATGGAACCATAGGTCATTACATTAAGTGAAATAATCTAGACACAGAAAAACAAACTTCACATGTTCTCACTTAATTGTGGTATCTAAAAATCAAAACAATTGAACTCATGGAGATAGAGAGTAGAATGATGGTTACCAGAGGCTAGGAAGGATAGTGGGGGCCAGGGCACTAATGGAGATGGTGGCACAGTGGGGATGGCTAATATGTATAAAAATATAGTTAGATAGAATGAATAAGACCTAGCATTTGATAGCACAATGGGGTGACTACAGTCAATAATAATTCATTATGCATTTTAATATAACTATTAAGAGTATAACCAGATTATTTCTAACACCAAGAAAGGATAAATGCTTGAGGTGATGGATACAACCCTGATGTGGTTATTGAATATTGTATGCCTATATCAATATTATCTCATGTACCCCATAAATATACCTACGTACACACAAAACTTTTTTTATTTTAAAAATATCCACAATGAGGTATCATCCAGCCCCAGTTAGAATGACTATTACTAAAAAGACAAAAAATAACACAAGTTGGTGAGGTTGCAGAGAAAAGGGAACACTCATACACTGTTGGTGGCAATAACACATGTGCTCACATGTGGATGCTGAAAAATGTGTACACGTGGACATAGAGCATGGAATGATAGATAACAGACTTGGAAAGGGTGAGAGAGCAGGAGGTGGGAGATCATGAGAAATTACTTAATGAATACAATGTATGTTATTTGGGTGATGGAAACTCTAAAGGCTTGACTTGACTGCTCTGTAATCTACGCATGTTTAAAAAAACAGTGCACAAGTACCCCTGTAAATTTATATAGATAAAAAAAGGATCATCAATAAAACATAAATTCCTTTGAGAATGTTTAGAAATGAAGCATAAAACCCTCTTTTCATTAATTAAAAAAAGAAAACTAGAGTTCCTAGCCTGTATATACTTATTATATTTGAGCATCTTGTCCTAGATAAATGTAACCCAACAATATCACAGTCTTACCACCTAAAACTACATATCAGTACTTGTCCCTCTGGTTAAACTTATTTATTTTCAGATGGTCGTTCTACTCCTGGAGAATCTAAATTAGTACGAACTCTCGAAATGCAAATTTCTATATTCAACTATTGAATGGTTTTCTTATCAAAATGGCCAATATCCTGATTTTCTAAATTTCTGGTCTGGCTTTAACATCAACAAAAGTCATATAGGTCTGTTTCTTTCAACAGGCTAATGCCTTAGGGGAAAGAACAGTCATAATCTAGGATTAATAACATAAGCAAATAGAATTAAGGGGCACAATTTTCTAATTGTACATAATTTTTTGAAAAATCCTTTTTTTGGTGTGTGTGAGATGGAGTCTCCCTCTGTTGCCCAGGCTGGAGTGCAGTGGCACGATCTCGGCTTTACTGCAACCTCCGCCTCCCGGGTTCAAGCGATTCTCCTGCCTGAGCCTCCTGAGTAGCTGAGACTACAGGCACACACCAAATTTTTGTATTTTTAGTAGAGATGAGGTTTCACCATGTTGGCCAGGATGGTCTCGATCTCCTGACCTCATGATCCACCCGCTTCAGCCTCCCAAAGTGCTGGGATTACAGGCGTGAGCCACGATGCCCGGCCTGAAAAAATCCTTTTACAGCATCTGTGTAGCATTAAAATTTCAAAACAAAGGCCATTCGTGTCAAATTCACAAGTATCTCTTGCCTGGAAAACTTCCATTTAACCTCTTCTGGTACTGACATAAAGGATTTTAACCCAAAATCAGCCGGACGCAGTAGCTCATACCTGTAATCTCAGCATTTTGAGAGGTCAAGGCAGGCAAAGCACCTAAGGTCAGGAGATGGGGACCAGCCTGGCCAACATGGTGAAATTCCGTCTCTACTAAAAATACAAAAACTAGGCGGGTGTGGTGGCACACACCTGTAATCCCAGCTACTTGGGAGGCTGAGGCACAAGAATTGCTTGAACCCCAGAGACGGGGGTTGCTGTGATACTGTACTCCAGCCTGGGCTATAGAGTGAGACTCTGTCTCAAAAAAAGGGGGCGGGGGGCTTAACCCAAAATCAGAGTTAACTTCTATTCAAGAGAAGTAAGATTCATTTACTCATTTTATAGTATGTACACCAAATGCTGAATATATTCTTGGCACTTGGTATTGAAATAAAAAAATAGATAAAACCTGACCTCAAGGAGCTCACAATCTAATAGAGAAGACAAGCCATTAAGCAGCCCAGGGGAAATCTAGGGTAGAAAAGGGGGATCCATCTCTCTGTGAATTTTCTAATGTTTTCTAAATTTCTGACTACATATAATTTTTATATAGTTTCCTTTAAGTGTTAAAATTTTACCTTATTTCCAACACCTGCTAACCTCCATTTTAAGAAACAAAGTTTGCTAGAGAGTCAAGACTTTCCTGAAGAATACCTTGGGAAAGCAAATATATATTATTATGCAAAGAATACCTAATCCTGATTTAAATAAGAGTCTGATTTCACCTTTGATAAAGAAGGGAAGAAGAACAAAATCTAGGTTTCCTGACAGAAAATAATCATGTATTCCTATACCAGTAGCTAAATATCCCAGTGCTTTAACTAAGCCCATCTACAAACCTTTAGAGTAATCACTTAATTTGGGGCCCACTATTCAATTGTTTTTCTGATCCATGCATTTATTGTATATAAATTTAAAAATAAAACAATATAAGAAAGTTTTCCGTGTAGTGATATATGGAAAGCTCCTCAAGATACATTAAGTGGAAAAAGCAAGGGGGAGGCAAGTGTACGTTAACATACCACCTTTTATGGCATAAAGGGGAATGATTAAAGATCTGTGGTTAACTGCTACTGAATGCACAAAGAACTCTGGAAAGATAGGTTCGGCACCAGTAGCAGTGATTGGGCTGGGGGGTGGTAAGTTGCTGGCAGCTGTGGGAACAGAGAACAGGGAGATTTCTAACTTTTATACTTTATACCTTTAAAAATATCTTTTATACTTTTTGGTGTTCAAACCATATAAATATTGTTTCTCATTCCAAAAAATAATTAAGTGAAAAGAAGATAACATTGAAACAGAACTAAAAAGGTTTTTTGTTTTTCAGTTTTTTTTTTTTTTTTTTTTTTTTTTTTTGAGATGGAGTCTCGCTCTGTTGCCCAGACTGGAGTGCAGTGGTACAATCTCGGCTCACTGCAACCTCCGCCTCCTGGGTTCAAGTGATTTTCCTGACTCAGCCTCCCGAGTAGCTGGGATTACAGGCGTGCGCCACCATGCCCGGCTAGTTTTTGTATTTTTAGTAGAGACGGGGTTTCGCCATGTTGGCCAGGCTGGTCTCGAACTCCTGACCTCAGGTGATCTGCCCACCTTGGCCTCCCAAAGTGCTAGGATTACAGGCAAGAGCAACAGCGCCCAGCCTAAAGGTTTTAAAATGAGAAACGAAATGATTTCAATTATGCCCTATGACAGGCTAAACTAAGTGTTTTAAAAAACTTTTATTTGTGTATATTTAGGGGGTACAAGTGCAGATTTCACACATGCATATATTGAATGGTGGTAAAGTGTGATTTTAGTGTACCCATCACCCAAATACTGAACAATGTACTCAATAGGTAATTTTTCAACCCTCACTCCCCTGCCACCCTCTCACCATTTGGAGTCTCCAATGTCTATTATTCTACTCTGTACGTCTATGTGTAACCACGTAAGTTCCCACCAATAAGTGAGAACATGCAGTATTTGACTTTCTGAGTTATTTCAGTTAGGATAATGGCCTCCAGTCCCATTCATATTGCTGCAAAAGACATGATTTTTTTTTCTTTTTTGTGGCTGAATAGTATTATTCCACAGTGTGTATGTATATACACAAACACACACACACACACCAAATTTTCTTTATCGCTTACGTTGATTCCATATCTTTGATCTTGTGAACAGTGCTACAACCAACATACAAATGCAGGTATCTTTTTGACATAATAATTTATTTCCCTTTCAATATATACTCAGTAACCACTACTCAATTTTGAGGAAGCACTAAGAAACAAATCACTCCAAATAAAAATAAAGCTTATTTCCCTAATCAATAAAAATGAAATCAGACAAATTCTACAATGCAAGCACTAGCTAGATGGAGTTTTGAAAACTGCTAATTAAAATCTGAAATAATACAGTAATCCCACTTTATCCATGTTTTGCTTTCCATGAATTCAGTTACCTGTGGTCAACTGCAGTCCAAAAATATTAAGCGGAAAATTCCAGAAATAAACAATTGGCAAGTTTTAAACTGTGCACCATTTTGAGTAGTGTGATAAAATCTTGCACTCTCCTGCTCTGTCCAGCCATGGACATGAGACATCCCTTTGTCCCGTGTATACATGCTATATACACTGCCTGCCCATTAGTCATGGACACTGTCTGCTCCTGACAACCAACCATAGACATCATCAGGACATGATGATTCAGGACCACCCAAGCAGATGATCCTCCTTCTGATGTAATGCCAGAAGGTCAATAGTAGCTTCATGCTACATTACAATGCCTAACATAATTCACCTACCTTCGTCTCATCACATAAGCATTTTATTATCTAACATCATCATCATAAGGGTGAGTACAGTACAATAAGATATTTCAAAACCAAATTCACATAAATGTTATTACAGTATATTGTTATAATTGTTCTATTTTATTATAGTTATTGTCAATCTCTCACTGTGCGTAATTTATAAGTTAAACTTTATTATAAATATGAGTGTACAGGAAAAAACATAAGTATATATAGGATTCAGTACTATTCACAGTTTCAGGCATCCATTGGGGTCTTGAAAATCATCCCTTGTGAGTAAGGGGAGACTACGGTAGTATTAAATTTATTACACAAGCAATGAAATCATCATGCCAGGGGCAAAAGATACACAAACATATAACACCACCTTTGAAAACAGAGTGTTTACTTTATCATTAGAATGTAATAAACTTGTTCTACATAATAGACACCTAAGGGAGGAGGTATAAACATATTTTATTAACATGCATAGTAACTTCCATATCTTTCTTTTTTTAACTTTATGATCTGAGATACATGTGCAGAACATGCAGGTTTGTTACACAGGTACAGATTTGCCATGGTGATTTGCTGCACCTATCAACCCATCATCTACGTTTTAAGCCCCACATACATTAGGTATTTATCCTAATGCACTCCCTCCCCTTGCCCCTACCCCCTGACAGGCCCCGATGTGTGACGTTCCCCTCTCTGTGCCTATGTCTTCTCACTGTTCGACTCCCACTTATGAGTGAGAACATGCAGTGTTTGGTTTTCTGTTCCAGTGTTACTCTGCTGACAATGATGGCTTCCAGCTTCATCCATGTACCTGCAAAATACATGAACTCATTCTTTTTTATGGCTGCACAGTATTCCATGATGTATATGTGCCACATTTTCCTTATCCCGTCTATCATTGATAGGCATTTGAGTTGGTTCCAAGTCTTTGCTACTGTAAATAGTGCTGCAGTAAACATACATGTGCATGTGTCTTTATAGTAGAATGATTTATAATCCTTTGGGTATATACTCAGTAATGGGATTGCTGGGTCAAATTGTATTTCTGGTTCTAGATCCTTGAGGAATCGCCACACTGTCTTCCACAATGGTTGAACTAATTTACACTCCCACCAAAAGTGTAAAAGTGTTCCTATTTCTCCACATCCTCTCCAGCATCTGTTGTTTCCTGCTTTTAATAATAGCCATTCTAACTGGTGTGGGATGTTACCTCATTGTGGTTTCGATTTGCATTTCTCTAATGACCAGTGATGATGAGCTTTTTTTCATATGCTTGTTGGCCGCACAAATGTCTTCTTTTGAGAAATGTCTGTTCACAGTCTTTGCCCACTTTTTGATCGGGTTTTTATTCTTGTAATTTAAGTTCCTCGTAGATTTGGGATATTAGCCCTTTGTCAGATGCATAGATTGCAAAAATTTTCTCGCATTCTGTAGGTTGCCTGTTCACTCCAATGATAGTTTCTTTTGCTGTGCGGAAACTCTTTAGTTTAATTAGATCTCATTTGTCAATTTTGGCTTTCATTGCCATTGCTTTTGGTGTTTCAGTCATGGAAGTCTTTGCCCATGCCTATGTCCTGAATGGTATTTCCTAGGTTTTCTTTTAGGGTTTTTACAGCTTTAGGTTTTACATTTAAGTCTTTAATCCATCTTGAGTTAATTTTTGTATAAGATGTAAGGAAGGGGTCCAGTTTGTTTTCTGCGTATGGCTAGCCAGTTTTCCCAGCACCATTTATAAAACGGAATCCTTTCCCCATTGCTTGTCTTTGTCAGACTTGTTGAAGATCAGATGGTTGTAGATGTGTGGTGGTATTTCTGAGGCCTCAGCTCTGTTCCATTGTTCTATGCATCTGTTTTGGTACCAGTACCATGCTGTTTTGGTTACTGGAGCCTTGTAGTATAGTTTGAGGTCAGGTAGCATGATGTCTCCAGCTTTGTTCTTTTTGCTTAGGATTGTTTTGGCTCTATGGGCTCTTTTTTGGTTCCATATGAAATTTAAAGCTTTTCCTAGTTCTGTGAAGAAAGTCAATGGTAGCTTGATAGGAACAGCATTGACTCTATAAATTACTTTGGGCAGTATGGCCATTTTCACGATATTGATTCTTCCTATCCATGAGCATGGAACGTTTTTCCATTTGTTTGTGTCCTTATTTCCTCGAGCAGTGATTTGTACTTCTCCTTGAAGAGGCCCTTCACACCCCTTGTAAGTTGTATTCCTAGGTATTTTATTCTCTTTGTAGTAATTGTGAAAGGCAGTTTGTTCATAATTTGGCTGTTTCTCTATTATTGGTGTATAGGAATGCTTGTGATTTTTGCACACTGATTTTGTATCCTAAGACTTTGCTGAAGTTGCTTATCAGCTTAAGGAGTTTTGGGGCTGAGATGATGGGGTTTTCTAAATATACAATCATGTCATCTGCAAACAGAGACAATTTGACTTCCTGTCTTGCTATTTGAATACCCTTTGTTTCTTTATCTTGCCTTGCCAAAACTTCCAATACTATGTTGAATAGGAGTGGTGAGAGAGGGCATTCTTGTCTTGTGCCAGTTTTCAAAAGGAATGCTTCCAACTTTTGCCCATTCAGGATGATACTGGCTATGGGTTTGTCATAAACAGCTCTTATTCTTTTGAAATATGTTCCATCAATACCTAATTTATTGAGAGTTTCTAGCATGAAGGGGTGCTGAATTTTATCAAAGGCCTTTCCCGTATCTATTGAGACAATCACGTGGTTCTTGTCACTGGTTCCGTTTATGTGATGGATTATTTTTAGTGATTTGTGATTTTAGTGATTTGTGAATGCTGAACCAGCCTTGCATCACAGGGATGAAGCTGACTTGATCATGGTGGATAAGCTTTTTGATGTGCTGCTGGATTCTGTTTGCCAGTATTTTATTGGGGATTTTCACATCGATGGTCATCAGGGATATTGGCCTGAAATTTCCTTTTTTGGTTGTGTCTCTGCCAGGTTTTGGTATCAGGATGATGCTTGCCTCATAAAATGACTTAGGAAGGAATCCTTTTTTTTCTATCGTTTGGAATGGTTTCAGAGGGAATGGTATCAGCTCCTCTTTGTACCTCTGGTAGAATTCAGCTGTGAATCCATCTGTTCCTGGACTTTTTTTGGTTGGTAGCTATTAATTACTGCCTCAATTTCAGAACTTGTTGTTGGTCTATTCAGGGATTCAACTTCTTCCTGGTTTATTCTTGGGAGGGTGTATGTTTCCAGGAATTTATCAATTTCTTCTAGATTTTTAGTTTATTTGTGTAGAGGTGTTTATAATATTCTCTGATGGCAGTCTGTACTTCTGTGGGATCAGTGGTGATATACCCTTTATCATTCTTTACTGTATCTATTTAATTCTCTCTTTTCTTCTTTATTAGTCTGGCTCATGGTCTATTTTGTTAATCTTTTCAAAAAACCAGCTCCTTGATTCATTGATTTTTGGAGAGGTTTTCATGTCTCTATCTCCTTCAGTTCTTCTCTGATCTTAGTTATTTCTTGTCTTCTGCTGGCTTTTGAATTTGTTTGCTCTTTTTCTCTAGTTCTTTTCATTGTGATGTCAGGGTGTTCATTTTAGATCTTTCCCGCTTTCTGATGTGGGCATTCAGTGCTATAAATTTCCCTCTAAACACTGCTTTATCTGTGTCCCAGAGATTTCTGGTATGTTGTCTCTTTGTTCTCATTGGTTTCAAAGAACTTCTTTATTTCTGCCTTAATTTCATTATTTACCTAGTAGTTATTCAGGAGCAGGTTGTTCGGTTTCCATGTAGTTGTGGGGTTTTGAGTGAGTAAGTGTGATGTGGTGCTGAGAAGAATGTATATTCTGTTGATTTGTGGTGGAGAGGTCTGTAGATTACTATTAGGTCTGCTTGGTCCAGAGTTGAGTTCATGTCCTGAATATTTCTGTTAATTTTCTGTCTCATTGATCTGTCTAATATCAATAGTGTGGTGTTGAAGTCTCCCACTATTATTGTGTGGGAATCTAAGTCTCTTTGTAGGTCTCTAAGACTTGCTTTATGAATCTGGGTGCTCCTGTATTGGCAGCATATATATTTAAAATAGCTCTTCTTGTTGCATTGAGCCCTTAACCATTATGTAATGTCCTTCTTTGTCTTTTTTTGATCTTTGTTGGTTTAAAGTCTGTTTTATCAGAGACTAGAATTGCAATACCTGTTTGTTGTTGTTGTTGTTGTTTGCTTTCCATTTGCTTGGTTAATATTCCTCCATCCCTTTATTTTGAGCCTATGTATGTCTTTGCACATGAGATGGGTCTCGTGAATACAGCACACCAACGGGTCTTGCCTCTTTATCCAATTTGCCAGTCTGTGTCTTTTAATTGGGGCATTTAGCCCATTTACATTTAAGGTTTATATTATTATGTGTGAATTTGATCCTGTCATTATGATGCTGGCTGGTTATTTTGCCCATTAGTTGATGCAATTTCTTTATAGCGTCAATGGTCTTTACAATTTGAATGTTTTTGCAGCAGCTGGTAATGGTTTGTCCTTTCCATATTTAGTGCTTCCTTCAGGAGCTCTTATAAGGCAGGTCTGGTGGTGACAAAATCTCTCAGTATTTGCTTGTCTGTAAAGGATTTTATTTCTCCTTCGCTTATGAACCTTAGTTTGGCAGGATATGAAATTCTGGGTTGAAAATTTTTTTCTTTAAGAATGTTGAATATTGGCCCCCACTCTCTTCTGGCTTGTAGGGTTTCTGCCCAGATATCCGCTGCTAGTCTGATGGGCTTCCCTTTGTGGGTAACCTAACCTTTCTCTTTGGCTGCCCTTAACATTTTTTCCTTCATTTCAACCTTGGAGAATCTGACAATTATGTGTCTTGGGGTTGATCTTCTCAAGGAGTATCTTTGTGGTGTTCTCTGTATTTCCTGATTTGAATGTTGGTCTGTCTTGCTAGGCTGTGAAAGTTCTCCTGGATAATATCCTGAAGTGTGTTTTTCAACTTGGTTCCATTCTCCCTATCACTTTCAGGGACCCCAGTCAATTGTAGGTTTGGTCTTTTCACATAGTCCCATATTTCTTTTGGAGGCTTTGTTCGTTCCTTTTCAACCTTTTTTCTCTAATCTTGTCTTCAGGCCTTATTTCAGTAAGTTCATCTTCAATATCTGATATCCTTTCTTCCGCTTCACCAATTTGGCTATTGATACATGTGAGTGCTTCACGAAGTTCTTGTGCTATGTTTTTCAGCTCCATCAGGTCATTTATGTTCTCTCAACTGGTTATTCTAGTTAGCAGTTCTTGTAACCTTTAATCAAGGTTCTTAGCTTCCTTGCATTGGATTAGAACATGCTCCTTTAGCTCAGAGGAGTTTGTTATTACCCACCTTGGGAAGCCTACTTCTTTCAATTCATCAAACTCATTCTCTGTCCAGTTTTGTGGCCTTGCTAGAGAGGAGCTGCAATCATCTGGAGGAGAAGAGGCATTCTAGTTTTTGGAATTTCCAGAATTTTTGCACTGGTTTTTCCTCATCTTTCATGGATTTATCTACCTTTGATCTTTGAGGCTGATGACTTCTTCATGGGATTTTTGTGTGGGGGTCCTTTTTGTTGATGTTGATATTATTGCTTTCTATTTGTTAGTTTTTCATCTAACAGGCCCCTCTTATGCAGGTCTGCTGCAATTTGCTAACGGTCCACTCCTGACCCTGTTTGCCTAGGTATCACCAGCGGAGGCTGCAGAACAGCAAAGATTGCTGCCTGCTCCTTCCTCTGGGATCTTTGTCCCAGAAGGGCACCAACCTGATGCCCACCAGAGCTCTCCTGTATGACATGTCTGTCAACCCCTGCTGGGAGGTCTCTCCCAGTCAGGAGGTACTGGGGTCAGGGACCCACTTGAGGAGGCAGTCTGTCCCCTAGCAGAGCTCGAGCGCTGTGCTAGGAGAATACTCCTTGTCAGGATCCACTGCTCTCTTCAGACCTGGCAGGCAGGAACGTTTAAGTCCACTGAAGCTGCACCCACAGCTGCCCCTCCCCCAGGTTCTCTGTCCCAGGAAGATGAGAGTTTTATCTATAAGCCCCTGACTGGGGCTGCTGCCTTTCTTTCAGAGATGCCCTGCCCAGAGAGCAAGAATCTAGACATGCAGTCTGGCCACAGCCACTTTGCCACACTGTGGTGAGTTCTGCCCAGTCTGAACTTTCCAGCCTCCTTAGCGCTGTCAGGGGAAAACTGCCTACTCAAGTCTCAGTAATGGCAGATGCCCCTACCCCCACCAAGCTCAATCTTCGCAGGTCGGCTTCAGACTGCCGTGTTGGCAGTGAGAATTTCAAGCCAGTGGTTCTTAGCTTGCTGGGCTCCATGGGAGTGGGACCCACTGAGCAAGACCACTTAGCTCCCTGGCTTCAGGCACCTTTCCAGGGGAGTGAACGGGTCTGTCTCACTGGGGTTTCAAGCACCACTGGGGTACGAAGAGGAAAAAAAAAAAAAAAAAACTCCTGCAGCTAGCTTGGTGTCTGCCCAAACAGATGCCCAGTTTTGTGCTTGAAACCCAGGGCTGGTGGAGTCGGCACACTAGAGAATCTCCTGGTCTGCGGATTGCAAAAACCGTGGGAAAAGTGTAGTATCTGTGGGAAAAGTGACGTATCTGTGCCGGATAGCATAGACTCACGGGTTCCATTGGCTTGGGGGAGGGAGATCCCTGGCTCCTTGCACTTCCAGGAGAGGTGATGCCCCACCCTGCTTCTGCTCCCCTCAATGGGTTGCACCCACTGCCTAAACAGTCCCAATGAGATGAACTGGGTGCCTCAGTTGGAAATGAAGAAATCTCCCGCCTTCTACATTTTGGTCTCATTGGGAGCTGCAGACCAGAGTTATTCCTATTCAACCATCTTCTTTGTTTTTCTGTGGTTTTTTTTTCTTTTTAGGCGGAGTCTCACTCTGTCGCTCAGGCTGGAGTGCAGTGGCACAAAATTGGCTCACTGCAACCGCTGCCTCCTGGGTTCAAGCAATTCTCCTGCCTCAGCCTCCCAAGTAGCTGGGATTATAGGCACACACCACCACGCCTGGCTAATTTTTGTATTTTTAGTAGAGACAGGGTTTCACCATGTTGGGCCAGACTGGTCTCGAACTCCTGGCATCAAGTGATCCACTGGCCTCAACTTCTCAAAGTGCTGGGACTACAGGCGTGAGCCACCGCACCCGACTTATATCTTTTGATATATACATCATATCATGAAATTTATGCTCTTTTCATGAAATCCATATCCTAATAAATTCAGGATCTATTAAATGCATCCACTCGGAAAAATAGATGTCTACGCTAGACATCCCATGAAATCTTCATTTTAGTATTATTGTCTCCACTGCACACATGAAGAAACAACTCAGATGCTGGGTAAATTTCCCAAGGTTACACAGCAAGAGAACTGGATTTGAACCCAAATCTGATACCACATCATGCAATTCCAAATTAAATCAAGTTGAGATTTTTATTCCAAAGGATTGGAGATGAATTCATTTCTCCACTATTTCCTTTCTCCAAAACTAAAAAATATCAGATGCAAATGTAACTCTTACTGAAGTTAAATGGCAATCTCTAAACGATGAATAATCTCTACATAGATAATAAATAAAATAATCTCTAAATCAAAAAAAGTTATTTGAAAAACTCCTCTAATGCTGGAAAAACAATGGGTATACAATAACAGTTTGGTTGGTTCCATTTGTAACTTAAGAAAAGCCTGAAATTCAATAGAAGGAAAGTATTATTTTTTCTTTTTTTGGGGGAGGGACAGAGTCTCACTGTGTCGCCCAGGCTGGAGTGCAGTGACACGATCTCAGTTCGCTGCAACCTCCACCCCCTGGGTTCAAGAGATTCTCCTGCCTCAGTCTCCCGAGTAACTGGGATTACAGGCCCCTGCCACTGCGCCCAGCTAATTTTTGTATTTTTAGTAGAGATGGGGTTTCTCCATATTGGCCAGGCTGGTCTTGAACTCCTGACCTCATGATCTACCCGCCTCGGCCTCCCAATTAAGTTATCTTTAAAAATGGGAACAATTACACCGCATTCAATCTCTTCTCTTTCCTATAATATTCCAAATATGGAAGTTTTATGTTAAGAACTCTTCCCTTCTCCTTGCATTCCTCTTCCCTGGTAATAGTAAATCCAATACAGAAAATGAAATATTTAATGTGTGAAGTACAGGCTGGGCGCAGTGGCTCATGCCTGTAATTCCAGCACTTTGGGAGGCTGAGGAAGGTGGATCACTTGAGGTCAGGAATTCAAGACCAGCCTGGCCAACATGGTGAACCTCCGTCTCTACTAAAAATACTAAAAATTAGCCAGGAATGGTGGCAGGCGCCTGTAATCCCAGCTACTCTGGAGGCTGAGGCAGGAGAATCGCTTGAACCTGGGATGCGGAGGTTGTAGTGGGCCAAGATCATGCCATTGCACTCCAGCCTGGGCAACAAGAGCGAGACTCCACCTCAAGAGAAAAAAAAAAAAAGTGTGAAGTACAATATAGAAGTCACCTACAATCTGACCATCCAGAGATAAGCATGTAAGGAAATGCTCGCCGGGCGCGGTGGCTCACGCCTGTAATCCCAGCACTTTGGGAGGCCAAGGCGGGTGGATCACTTGAGGTCAGGAGTTCAAGACCAGCCT
>NW_012115877.1:1729929-1737842 GCF_000951035.1 Colobus angolensis palliatus | reverse complement strand
AGGCGGGTGGATCACTTGAGGTCAGGAGTTCAAGACCAGCCTGGCCAACATGGTGAAACCCCGTCTCTACTAACAATACAAAAAAATGAGCCAGGCATGGTGGCGCGCTCCTGTAATCCCAGCTACTAGGGAGGCTGAGGCAGGAGAATCGCTTGAACCCGGGAGGTGGAGGTTGCAGTGAGCCGAGCTCACGTCACTGCACTTCAGCCTGGGTGATAGAGCAAGACTCCATCTCAAAAAAAAAAGTTAACATAGACCTGATTTTAATAAAATGAAATGGTTACTGCTTTGTAATTTTTTTTCTCCATTAAGATGCTGTGAATATTTTTCTGCATCATTATTCTTTTAAAACATCATTTTTAGTGGCAGCACAGTATTCCATGACGTAAAGTTGCTATTTCTTTTTCAAGCTAACAGAACTTAAAGATGGGATATTCTTTGGTTGCATAATTGCAGCTACCTACTAACAGGATATATAACATGGCTGTTAAATTTTAAATTTATTTATTCAGATCATAGGTACTACAATAAAAACTGGGCAATGTGAGTTGACTATTACAAAAGATTCACTGAGAAAAATAAGCTGACACTTATTTTATATTCACTTAAAGAATTACCAATGCTTCCTTATGCTTTTGACTTAAGTATTAAATTAGAGTTGTCTACACAAAAACATTGACCAGGATGAAGAACTGCAGAACAAGAACATTCTCAAGCTGCCAGTGGAAGTATAAATCAGAAGAACCATTAGGAAGAAAGAAACTCTAGCATATGTGCAAAGAAGACCTGTTTAAGAATGTTCATGAGAACAGTTTTTAGTAGCACCAATTAGGAAAAAAAAAACTATCCACCAGTAGCAAACTACCACCTATATAACTTAATACTAAACAGGAGTGAAGGCTGGGAGCAGTGGTTCACACCTGTAATCCCAGCACTTTGGGAGGCCGAGGCGGGTGGATCACTTGAGGTCAGGAGTTTGAGACCAGCCTGGCCAACACAGAGAAACCCCGTCTCTACTAAACATACAAAACTTAGCCGAGTGTGGTGGTGCACACCTGTAATGGCAGCTGCTTGGGAGGCTGAGGCACGAGAATTGCTTGAACCTGGGAGGTGGCAGCTGCAGTGAGCAGAGATCGCACCACACTGCACTCCAACCTGGGCGACAGAGTGAGACTCTGTCTCAAAAAATAAAAATAAAAATAAAAATAAAATAATAATAAATAATTTAAACAGGAATGGAAAGTGGGTAATATAGATCAATGCTGCCCAACAGACATACAATGTAAGGCACAAATATATATTTAAATTTTCTAGTAGCCACATTTTTAAAAAGGAAAACACTGGTAAAATTTTTATATTTTATTTAATCCAATATATCCAAACTATTATCAGTTCAATAAGTGGTCAATATATCAGATTTTTTAAGATTTTGGAATATTTGCATTAAACCTTTGAGCATTTCCTTTGAGAGTCATGTCAGTGATCAAAAAATTTGGGGTTTTGGAGCATTTTCTATTTCAGATTCTTAGGGATACTAAACTTTTAGTGAGATATTTTGCATTCTTTTTTAATACAAAATATTTGAAATTCCATGTACAAATATATTTCCAGCACATCTCAATGTGGACTAGTTACATTTCAAATACTCAATAGCCACAGATAGTTAGTGGCTATTGTATTGGACAGTGCAGATCAAGAGTTACATCAAAATCCTAAAAACAACATTGAAAAAAAAAAAAACAAGTTGCAAAATAATATGTACTGAATGGTACCACTTACATAAACTTATAAAACTGAAAAAATTCTAAATAAGGTTTATGTATATGGAAACATATTTATGTAGGAAACATATTAAAATAACCCATGAGGCTTCAACTCTATCTGTAATGTTTTAGTTCTTTAAAATAAATCTAAAGCAAATATGACATTAAGACTTTAAAATATTTCCCAATTAAATAATAATAAAAATAGAATATGCTTGCTTCTGTTTACATTCAATTACTTCTGAAAATATGCTACAGAAATATTTAGTGTGTAAATTTCATATTTTACTTTGTACTACATAGGTCCATAGCATCTTTCTGTTGTTCATGTATTAAGTTTGATGATAGAAGTTCAAGAAAAAGTTCAAAAAATTAAGTAAGGATAAAAACTGATGAATTTTGTCTTGTTTATTCAACAAGCATTTACTATATGATTATTGTGTGTATTCAGGGAGTTCATAATGTGGTTAACAGCTTTTTGTTACAAGCAGTCATATGGAGATGAAAGTATATTTTAGCACTACATAGAACACGATGATCAAAGTAAAAGAGCAAAATATTAAAACACTGAGTTTTGGCCCTGAGAATAATTGTTAAATGGAAAATTTTTGAAGGCATTCTTATTTTTATGTATATATTTAAAGGGTATGGCCAGGCACAGTGGCTTATATCTGTAATCCTAGCACTTTGGGAGGCAGAGGCGGGCAGATCGCTTGAGCTCAGGAGTTCAAGACCACCCTGGGCAACAAGGCAAAACTCATCTCTACAAAAACTACAAAAATTAGCCAGGCATGGTAGCATACACCTGTAGTCCCAGCTAATTGGAGGGCTGAGGTGGGATGATCGCTTGAGCCTGGGAGGTCAAGCAGGCAAGTGAACTGTGATCATTCCACTGCACTCCAGCCAGGGCAAGAGCGCAAGACCCTGTCTCAATCAATCAATCAATCAATCAATCAAGTGTACAACATGAATGTTTTGATACACACATACACAGTGAAATGTTTACTATGGTCAAGCAAATTAACATGTCCCATCTCCACATCTAGTTACCTTTTTCTGTGTGTGCTGAAAACACCTGAAATCTACTCTTTTAACAAATTTCCAGTATATGATACAGTATTATTAACTATAGTCTTTGTGCTGTACATTAGATCTCTAGACCTAGTCATCCTATATGATTCCAACTTTGTAACCTTTAACCAATACCTCCCCATTTCTCCCACCTTCCCACCCCTGTTTAACTACCTTTCTACTCGCTTCTTTTGCAGACTTGGCATTTTTAGATTCCACGTGTAGGCTGAAGTCATGAAGTATTATTTTTTCCGTGTCTGGCTAACTTCACTTACCAAAATGTCCTCCAGGTTCATCTATACTGTCACAAATGGCAAGCATATTAGTTTAGTGTACCATCTTAATATACACAATGACTCACTAGAAGGGATTTTATTTGGAGACTAGAATAAACACACAAGCAAACCCTCATTATTTATTCTCCTTAGTTTTAGCTAAATACTGTATATATTACTTGTACATAGCTCTAAATATTCCAATTAAAGTTCACAGAACATGAAAGAAAAGTTCAAAGTGGGAAGCACTGAAACCACAGAGACTATGAGTTGTCATAATGGGGAACTTAAGATATAACTGTCTTTCAAAACAAGAAAAACAATTAGTTAAAAATATGACTTTAAAAACTGAACCTCAACTACACTAATATTTGTAATTTACTTTGAAATAAATAAGAAAATAAAATGAAATGTTACATCAATGGAGAGTTGGACAGATGGATCAATATGTGATAAAACAAGAAGAGTAAAATGTTAAAGGTAGACTCTAGGTGCTAATAATATTGGTGTTCAGTTTAAAATTCTTTAAGCTTTGCTGTAAGTTTTAAATTTTCATAATGTGTATAAAAAATAAACTTTAATGTGAGGATAATAGCTTCTAAACTGCAATTATGATGTGTATTGGCACCAGAAGAAAAAAATTCAACTTATCTTTTTGCAAATAGTTCATTTTAGGTAAATACCCCATGGTATAGTCTGTTTAAAAAATACTTCAATACAATATGATTATGTCTGGAATTTAGTCTAGAATAATCCACCAAAGGGGAAATGTTAACCAAATTCAGCTAACTGCGTGATGATAATTATTGAAGCTGGGTGACAGGTACTTGGGGGGGTTCGTTTTATATGGTGCCTGCCACCATGCCCGGCAAATTTTTGTGTTTTTAGTAGAGACAAGATTTCACCATGTTGGCCAGACTGGTCTTGAACTCCTGACCTCAGGTGATCCGCCCACCTTGGCCTCCCAAAGTGCTGGGATTACAGGCGTGAGCCACGGGACCCAACCCATTATACTATTTTCTTTTTTTCTTTTTTTTTTTTTTTTTTTTTTAAAGATGGAGTCTTGCTCTGTCACTCAGGCTGGAGTGCAGTGGCGCGGTCTCGGTTCACTGCAACCTCTGCCTCACTGGTTCAAGCAATTCTCCTGCCTCAGCCTTCCAAGTAGCTAGGTTACAGGCACCCGCCACCACGCCTGGCTAATTTTTGTATTTTTAGTAGAGACGGGGTTTCACCATATTGGCCAGGCTGGTCTCGAACTCCTGACCTCGTGATCAATCCACCTCAGCCTCCCAAAGCACTGGGATTACAGGCATGAGCCACCACACCCGGCCCCGTTATACTATTTTCATATTTCTGAATATGTTTGCAATTTTCCAGAATAAAAAAGTCAAATAGCCTGGACGCAGTGGTGCACACCTGTAATCCCAGCACTTTGGGAGGCTGAGGCAAGCAGATCACTTGAGCTTAGGGGTTTAAGACCAGCCTGGGCAACATGGTGAAACTCTATCTTAACAAAAAATACAAAAATGTGCCAGGTATGGTGGCAAAGGCCTGGTGTCCCAGCTGAGGAGGCTAAGGTGGGAGAATCACTTGCGCCCAGGAGGTCTATGCTGCAGTGAGCCAAGATCATGCCACTGTACTCGAGCCTGGGAGACAGAGTAAGACCCTGTCTCCAAAAAAGAGAGTTAAATATACAGAGAATGTTTTAATATCTAGCTCAGTATACTATAGCCTAGAACAGATAAAATAAGCTATTTCAATTTTTTATATTAAAGGTATAACTAATCCTGGCTCAACTTTAAATCACTATCTTGTAGAAACATACTGATCCTTGTTTTTATGAACAGTTACTTCTAAGTTTGCCAGATACCTCTGCATTCCTTGATCTACTATTGTATTGTGCACTTAGGGTATTAAGAGAAAGGTCATGAACTTAGGGTATTAAGAGAAGTATCATGAGTTCCCTAAGTCCGATCCAAGTTTCTGGACTCTTCTCACTCTGATCAAAGAATTTAAGAGCATGTTACCTGTTCTACAGTCAACTTCTAACTTACTCCACATTTTTCACAACAAAAACCCACAAGTAATGAAGAAATGCCGATCCAAACTCCAATGCATATGGAAGACATATGATGCAAAAATCAAATAAGATGTATTTTTCCTGTAGAAGGAGTACACAGAAATTACTCAAATTTTACAGAAGACTGGAATTGGTTTACTCCTCACTTTCCTCCCACCACAGACTTCCTCCTAGTACAGTAAGCAGGACTGTTCTTTCTAGTAAAATTAACCTACTCTGACCTCTAACAAGTATACTACTAAGCTAGTTATTGAACTTAAAACAGTCAAAACTACAGACTACACAAATTCAATGTAGAAACTGTATTTCACAATAAAGAACAGATACAAGTTACTTTGAGATTAGGAAAACAAACTTTTCCAATCAAAAACAACTATGTTGGCAGGGCACGGTGGCTCATGCCTGTAATCCTCACAGGCCGAGGCAGGTGGATCACCTGAGGTCAAGAGTTCAAGACCAGCCTGGCCAACATGGTGAAACCCTGCCTCTATAAAAATTAGTCGGGTAGGGTGGTAGGCACCTGTAATCCCAGCTACTTGGGAGGCCGAGGCAGGAGAATTGCTTGAACCCAGGAGGTGGAGGTTGCAGTGAGCCGAGATCACGCCATTGCACTCCAGCCTGGGCAATAGAGCAAAAACTCTATCTCAAAAACAAACAAAAACAAAAACAAACAAACAAAAAAAGCTGTCGATGACTAATTGCATACTCTTAGAAAACCCCCTGCTCGTCTTCACTGGTCTATTTCCTATTCTACTGGAGGCCCAGTCTCTGTGGCCCTGTGACCTACAGGTATTAGGAGATCCTGGCTAAAACGCCAGGACCCCCCGGAAGCCTAGAAATGGTCTTCAGACAATCAGTAATAACAAACTCCTCCAAGCTAAAGGAGGATGTTCGAACCCATCTCAAAGAAGCTAAAAACATTGAAGAAATATTCGACAAATGGCTAACTGTAATAGACCATGTAGAGAAGAGCTTCAGTGACTTGATGGAGCTAAAAACCATGACACGAGAACTACGTGATGCATATACAAGCTTCAGCAGCAAATCTGATCAAGTGGAAGAAGGGGTATCAGTGATTGAAGATCAAATAAATGAAATGAAGCAAGAAGAGAAGTTTAGAGAAAAAAAAACTAAAAAGAAATGAACAAAGTCTCCAAGAAATATGGGACTATATGAAAAGACCAAATATACATCTGATTGGTGTACCTGAAAGTGACAGGGAGAAAGGAACCAAGTTGGAAAACACTCTTCAGGATATTATCCAGGAGAACTTCCCCAACCTAGCAAGGCAGGCCAACATTCAAATTCATGAAAGACAGAGAATACCACAAAGATACTCCTCCCCAACCTAGCAAGGCAGGCCAACATTCAAATTCAAGAAATACAGAGAATACCACAAAGATACTCCTCAAGAAGAGCAACTCCAAGACACATAATTGTCAGATTCACCAAAGTTGAAATGAAGGAAAAAATGCTAAGGGCAGCCAGAGAGAAAGATCGGGTTACCCACAAAGGGTAGCCCATCAGACTAACAGCAGATCTCTCAGCAGAAACTTCACAAGCCAGAAGAGAGTGGCGACCAATAGTCAACACTCTTAAAGAAAGGAATTTTCAACCCAGAATTTCATATCCAGCCAAACTAACCTTCATAGGCAAAGGAGAAATAAAATCCTTTCCAGACAAACAAATCCTGATCGATTTTGTCACCACCAGGCCTGCCTTACAAGAACTCCTGAAGAAAGCACTAAACATGGAAAGGAACAACCAGTACCAGCCACTGCAAAAACATGCCAAATTGTAAAGACCGTCAATGCTAGGAAGAAACTGCATCAACTAACAGGCAAAATAACCAGCTAACATCATAATGACAGGACCAAATTCACACATAACAATATTAACCTTAAATGTAAATGGGCTAAATGCCCCAATTAAAAGACACAGACTGGCAAACCGGATAAAGAGTTAAGACCCACCAGTGTGCTGTATTCAGGAGACCCATCTCATGTGTAGAGACACACATAGGCTCAAAATACAGGGATGGAGGAAGATCTCCCAAGCAAATGGAAAACAAAAAAAAAGCAGGGGTTGCAATTCTGGTCTCTGAAAAAACAGACTTTAAACTAATAAAGATCAAAAAAGACAAAGAAGGCCATTACATAATGGTTAAGGGATCAATACAACAAGCAGAGCTATCTATCCTAAATAGATACGCATGCAATACAGGAGCACCCACATTTATAAAGAAAGCCCTTAGAGACCTACAGAGACTTAGACTCCCATACAATAATAATGGGAGATTTTAACACCCCACTGTCAACATCAGATAGATCAATGAGGCAGAAAGTTAACAAGGATATCCAGGAATTGAACTCAGCTCTGCACCCAGTGGACCTAATAGATATCTACAGAACTCTCCACCTCAAATCAACCAAATATACATTCTTCTCAGCACCACATCGCACTTATTCCAAAATTGACCAATGAGGCAGAAAGTTAACAAGGATATCCAGGAATTGAACTCAGCTCTGCACCCAGTGGACCTAATAGACATCTACAGAACTCTCCACCTCAAATCAACCAAATATACATTCTTCTCAGCACCACATCGCACTTATTCCAAAATTGACCACACTGTCAACATCAGATAGATCAATGAGGCAGAAAGTTAACAAGGATATCCAGGAATTGAACTCAGCTCTGCACCCAGTGGACCTAATAGATATC
>NW_012115877.1:1723055-1729628 GCF_000951035.1 Colobus angolensis palliatus | reverse complement strand
TGCCGTATTTTGGAGTTTTTTTGTTTGTTTTGTTTTTTACTAAATCTTTTATTTTATTTAAAAAAAAAAAAACCCTTAGCCTCTGGGCTATACCATAACGATTTTAAATACCAAGGAAACAGCTCTGAAGCACTGGAACAACAATACAAGTAATCAAGAAGATTCTAAATAATCTATTGTCACAACAATAGAACTGTAGCTAATTTACTTTCTTCAGATTGTGGCATTGATAGAAAAACATAAAAATCACTTTAAGATACAACAGGTGTCCTTTATTGTATTTTCTCAAACAAGAGTTTTAACATACCTTAGAGAAAAATATTCTACTTTCTTACAGAAGTGTTATAAAATACACAGAAAACAACCTAATGGACTACTTAAAAACACAGTACTGCACCAAGAACCTTGAATTGGGCATCAGATAACCTTGGTTCTAGTCCTAATTACTAATTAGATCTATGCTGTTAAGAAAACTGCAACCTCAGGAGAGCTCAATTTTCTTATTTGTAAAATGAGAGAATTTTACTAGATGAATTAAAATGCTTTCCATCTATAAAATTTGCTTCTGGAAAAGGCCATCTATCCAACATAATAGATTTTTTTTTTTTTAAGATGGAGTCTCGCTCTGTCACCCAGGCTAGAGTGCAACGGCACAATCTCGGCTCACTGCAACCTCCGCCTCCCGGGTTCAAGCAATTCTGCCACCTCAGCCTCCCAAGTAGCTGGAATTACAGGCACCTGCCATCATGCTCAGCAAATGTTTGTATTTTTGTAGAGACAGGGTTTCACCACATCGGCCAGGCTAGTCTTGAACTCCTGACCTCAGGTAATCCGCCCACCTCAGCCTCCCAAAGTGCTGGGATTACAGGCATGAGCCCCAGTGCCCAGTCCCAACATAACAGATTTAAGAGTAGCTGCAGATCCACTCCTAGAAATAATAACCTTTTCCTCTGCAATATAATGATGCCCACATCCCTCAGCGTTTTATTCACACTATCTTCGGACCAAAGGAGAAGTCGGGATCACTTAAAGATTCCCAACCCCAAAACTGTATTTCTGAAATGTTATTGCCTTCCTCTTCTTATCCAGGTTACCTGATACGATTGTTATATAACTCATCAGGTCATTGAGATAAAATTTTAGAGCTAAAAGCAGTTTAAAATGAGAGACTGAACTAAAAAGTATCACTACAGATTAAAAGGAAAAAACTGAGGCTCAGGGTCACAGTTATCATGAGACCCAGAACTAAAAGTTACAGAAAGCATGATCCAGTGCTTTTTCAACACTCCATTCTATTAATAACACTATGTTCCATAACTTGAAAATATTGTGATTTAATTTCATGTTACCCGAGGTTTCAAAGTTATTTTATTTCATCAACTAAGTGAAAATCAAGTTATTATCGCTTAATGGAAGATATGTCATAACAAATCTACTTTACCTATCACACCACTGTTAATTTATCATCCTGTTTATAGCAGAAAACTCAACAGTCCTCACAGACATCTGGTCCCAGGGTAAGGAAAGACTTCTCCTTACCATATGTTTCCTATGTTTTGAAAAGCATATAAAACAATAACAAAGATTATATCATTACACAAATGAATGCTGCTTTTAACAGTAATTTTTACTGAAAAACTTATGAATAAAAGGAGATGTTTTAACTGTCCAGCTGACTTTTTTACTATATAAATTATCCTTTTATTTTCTATGTATTTATTCAACTGATTTTTTTTTTTTTTTTTGAGACGGAGTCTCGCTATCACCCAAGCTGGAGTGCAGTGGCCGGATCTCAGCTCACCGCAAGCTCCGCCTCCGAGGTTCACGCCATTCTCCTGCCTCAGCCTCCCAAGTAGCTGGGACTACAGGCGCCCGCCACGTCGCCCGGCTAGTTTTTTGTATTTTTTAGTAGAGACGGGGTTTCACCGTGTTCGCTAGGATGGTCTCGATCTCCTGACCGGCCTCCCAAAGTGCTGGGATTACAGGCTTGAGCCACCGCGCCCAGCCTATTCAACTGATTTTTAAAAATTAGATCACAACGAAGCCATGCTACTCAAAACTAAGGAAATGTGAACCACACCCATGTTTCCTTAGAAGAAGACATTAAATACACATACAGAAAAAATTCTGCTCGTAGGCAATTTTCTTACAAAATAGAGATAGAACACATAAGTGATATATACTAAACGCATCTATGGAAATACTCCTAGCTACTTCTTAGAGGGCAAAATACTATGAATACCATTATCATAACATTAAAAACCATGAAAATCTCACTTCTGAAATCAATGTCAATGGTGTCCCTTTCAGAAATTCTGCTTTAAAGTAACAAAGTTTGGAGCCTTCTTTCAAATTTAACTTATCTATGTTGTATCTATGTATCTAATGTTTTTTTGCATGGTAAACAAAAACACATTAAAGGCTCAGAGCTTGTAGCTTACCAACTTTTTCTTTCCCTACAAACCAGCATCACAATCCAAAATTTTTACCCCAAAGGAAGAGAGGGGAACAACGGACAAAAATGGAAAAACTAAGCAAGGCACTGTGGTGTGCACCTGCAGTCCCAGCTACTTAAGATGCTAAGGTCAGGAGTACGAGGCTGTAATGTACTATGTTCACACCTGTGAATAGCCACTGCACCCTAGCCTGGAAAACATACTGAGACCCTATTTCAAATAAATACTTTTTTTTAGATTTTCTAAATGGGAAAGGCAGCAAATTGTGTCACACACAAAGATTGTTTTTCCCACAAACTGTTCTTTTTTTTTTGAGACGGAGTCTCACTTTGTAGCCCAGCTTAGGCTGGAGTGCAGTGGTGCGATCTCAGCTCACTGCAACCTCCACCTCCCGGGTCCTGGTCCAAGCAATTCTCCTGCCTCAGTCTCCCGAGTAACTGGGATTACAGGTGCATGCCACCATGCCCAGCTAATATTTATATTTTTAGTAGAGACGGGGTTGCACCATGTTGGTGAGGCTGGTCTTGAAATCCTGACCTCATGATCCATCCACCTCGGTGTCCCAAAGTGCTGGGATGACAGGCGTGAGCCACTGTGCCCGGCCCAAAATCTGTTTTTTTTTTTTTTTTTTTTTGAGGCGGAGTCTCGCTCTGTCGCCCGGCTGGAGTGCAGTGGCCGGATCTCAGCTCACTGCAAACTCCGCCTCCCGGGTTTACGCCATTCTCCTGCCTCAGCCTCCCGAGTAGCTGGGACCACAGGCGCCCGCCACCTCGCCTGGCTAGTTTTTTGTATTTTTTAGTAGAGACGGGTTTCACCGTGTTAGCCAGGATGGTCTCGATCTCCTGACCTCATGATCCGCCCGTCTCGGCCTCCCAAAGTGCTGGGATTACAGGCTTGAGTCACCGCGCCTGGCCTAAAAACTGTTCTTAAATGGATTGCAACAAACGGAAACAATCTGGGAGTTGTAGGCTTTAATACAATGTCCAAAGACCTGTCCATATGTGGATTTTTATTCTCTGTACTATATTATTTGACCCTCTCATTTGTTTCATTACATCAATTTATTTTCAAATATGAGAACTGCTATTGTTTTACACCATCCAATTCTCCATGATACTGTAACCGTTAAAAATATTTTTCAGGGCCAGGCCTGGTGGCTCACACCTGTAATCCCAACACTTTGGGAGGCTGAGGTGATCAGTGCTCTTGAGCTCAGGGGTTCAGCCCCCAGCCTGAGTAACATGGTGAAACTCCATCTCTACCAAAAAATACAAAAAGTAGCGGGTGTGGTGGAACACACTACTTAGGAGGCTGAGGTGGGAGGATCACTTGAGCCCAGGAGGTTGAGGCTGCAGTGAGCTAAGGTTGTGCCAATGCACTCCAGCCTAGGCAACAGAGCAAAACTGTTTTAAAATAAAAATGGGAAATGATAAACTTTTTTTTTTTTTTTTTTTTACGTAGAGTCTCACTCTGTCACCCAGGCTGGAGTGCAGTGGCACAATCTCGGCTCGCTGCAACCTCCACCTTCAGAGTTCAAGTGATTCTCCTGCCTCAGCCTCCTGAGCAGCTGGGATTACAGACACATGCCACCATGCCTGACTAATTTATCTATTTTTTTAGAGATGGGGCTTCACCATGTTGGCCAGGCTGGTCTCGAACTCCTGACATCAAGTAATCTGCCCGCCTCAGCCTCCCAAAGTGCTGGCATTATAGGTGTGAGCCACCACGTTCGGCCGGAAACAATAAACTTCACATAGAAAAATCTACTGGAAACCACCCAAGTGATTAAAATTACCATCATCAGTACTGGGACCAACCAATGTCATGCATCTCCTGTTACAGAGGCACTGAAAACAACATACCATCACTTCTGTGTTACTTCTGCCAAAAATGCATACCCTTCATCTAATCATAAGGGAGCATCACACAAACCCAAATAGAGATACATTCTAAAAAATAATTGTTCTATACGCTTCAAAAATGTCAAGATCAGGACAGAAAAAGAGAGGCCACAGAACTGCTCCAAATTAAAAGGACATTATTAGCATAATGGAAATTCGAGTACAGATTTTTGCCCACTTCACTCCTGCTTTGAATACCAAGAATCTTCATAAATCTCCATCCCTTCCTATTTCCTACTTTACAGGCTAGAATTATCTTCTTGAGTTTAATATTCACCATTCACCATTTTTATCATTTCACTGTATCACCGTTCTTTTAAAAAGCTGATCATATAACTCTACAGACTTTAAAAGTATTTGTTGATTTTCTTTAATGAAAGGGGGAAAATGAAACATTTTAGCATAGCATAAAAAGCCTTTCTCGGCCAGGCGCGGCAGTTCACGCGTGTAAACCCAGCACTTTGGGAGGCCGAGGCAGGCGGATCACGAGGTCAGGAGTTCTGAGACTAGCCTGGCCAACATGGTGAAACCCCGTCTCTACTAAAAATACAAAATTAGCTGGAAGTGGTGGCATGCGCCTGTAATGCCAGCTACTCAGGAGGCTGAGGCAAAAGAATCACTTAAACCCAGAAGGCGGAGGCGGAGGTTGCAGTGAGCCGAGAGTGAGGCATTGCACGTCAGCCTGGGTGACAGGGCGAGACTCCATCTCAAAAAAAAAAAAAAAGTCTTTCTCAAACCTGACCCCAACTAGCATCCTTCTTTCCAATTCTACCTCCCATATTCTCTCCAATCATACTTAATACCTCATTCTTCTCAAAGCACCCAAGGGCTCTTCTACCATATTTCTAGACGTACCCTGTTCCACCACCTAGAATATTTCCCCCTCCTCACCACATTTCCCCCTACCATCCCCAATGACCCAAGTCAAAATTGCTGTCTCTCTTGGGAAAATATTTGCCATCAACTCCCTAAGGTAATTTTTTGCTATTTTTCCACATCTCTTGGTTTATAACTCTGTAACTGTACTTAACCATATAGTCTATTTCAACCATTTACTCCTCCACTTAGCTCCGTATTCATTATCTACAAACACTATTATCTAGAATACTGGTTCTCAAACCCATACCACCCACAGGGAACATCTGGCAATTTCTGGAAATATATTTGCTTGTCACAATTCAGGGTAGGGGTGTTACTGGTATCTAGTGGGTAGAGGTCAGGGGTAAAATGCATTCACAGGACAGCCTCTAACAAAAAATTTTCTGGACAAAATGTCTACAGTGCCAAGGTTGAGATAATCTATTCTAAAATAATACTTAGCTCATGTTAAGTCTTAAAGGTGTTTATTGGCCGGGCACAGTGGCTCATGCCTGTAATCCCAGCACTGTGGGAGGCCGAGGCAGGCAGATCATGAGGTCAGGAGATTGAGACCATTCTGGCTAACACAGTGAAAACCCGTCTCAACTGAAAATACAAAAAATTAGCCGGGCGTGGTGGCGGGCGTCTGTAGTCCCGGCTACTTGGGCGACTGAGGCAGGAAAATGGCGTGAACCCAGGAGGCAGAGCTTGCAGTGAGCTGAGATCGCGCCACTGCACTCCAGCCTGGGCGACAGTGTGAGACTCTGTCTCAAAAAAAAAAAAATGGTATTGTATCAATGCTAATCTCTCTTTTATTTTAAGAGATGGGAGTCTCACTCTGTCATTCACACTAGACTGCAGTGGCATGATCATAGTTCACAGCAGCCTGAAACTTCTGGGCTCAAGTGATCCTCCTGCCTCTAGCTTCCTGAATAGCTGGGACTCCACGCATGCTCCACATCGGGCTAATTTAGTGGGGTATTTTTGTTTTGGTTCTTTTTTTTTTGTAGAGACAGGGTCTCACTATGTTGGAAAGACTGGTCTTGAACTCCTGGCCTCAAACAATCCTCCTGCCTCAGCCTCCCAAAGTGCTGGGATAACAGGTGTGGGAGGCCACACCCAGCCTTAATGCTCATTTCTAATTTTGCTGACTATACTGGGATCATTTAAGAGAATATTCCTAGTTTTGAGAAATACATATTAAAGTATTTAGGAGTAAAGGAACATCATGTCTGCAATTTACTCTGAAACAATTCAGAAAAATAATAATAGAGGATGATAAAGTAAACATGGTAAAATATTACCACTTCCTGCAGCTGGATGAAGCACATCTGAGAATCTCTGTGCTATTTTTACAC
>NW_012115877.1:1712234-1722115 GCF_000951035.1 Colobus angolensis palliatus | reverse complement strand
GGCTCATTTTTGTATTTTTAGTAGAGACAAGGTTTCACCATGTTGGCCAGGCTGGTCTTGAACTCCTGACCTCAGGTGATCCACCTGCCTCGGCCTCCCGAAGTGCTGGGATTACAGGCGTGAGCCACCATACCAAATCAAAAACAATAATTCAATAAAATATTATACCCTATCAATGAGACACTGCTAAGAAAGCTGTTTTAAGTGAAATGTCTTTGACTTGTGGATGAATCTTAAAATATTCTTTTTAGTAACAGCAAAACTTTTTGTGGGGCAAGGGCTGGGTTATTAGCCAAAATGTATATTAATAGATTTTAAAAAATACAATGTAAGCTTCATGGAGACAGGTCCCTTATCTGTCTTGTTCATCAACGGACTACTTATTACAGTTCCTGACTTACGGTAATAGTAATCAGTAACAACTAACATTTGAGTAATAATAAAGACATAAGTGCTTCACGCCCATTTAACCCACTCAACATTCACATCACCCCAGAAATGTTTGGTGAATGAATTAGTACTTTTTGCAGGATGATAATTACAGTCAGTTCCTCAATAATGTAATATATGGGTTCCTAAAAACCACCAAACTATGTAAAATTGTACAATTAACACCACAGAACTTATAGGAAAAATGAGGTTAGAAGCACAACACTCAAAAACTTCATCAGTGACACTTTTTTAAAACAAAGAAACCAAACAAAAATGGTAGCACAGTTAGACACATGTTAAGTAATTAATAAATGCTCAAATATAACAACAAATATGGCACTTTACTTTGAAAAAGAGCTGAAGTTTGCTTGTGAAGTGGGCATCAAAAGGGTTGCAGTTCATGAATTATTGTGAAGTGGTAGAAGGAAGGTTATCTGAAATCGGATTGAAAATTGTAACAACAGATGTAGATGGCTGCGGTTTATAACCCAACTGGTAAAATGAGATAGCGGGTAGATGTCTGAGGTGTGTGCATCTATATGCATGTATTTTTATGCAGCTCTTTTTAGAGGGGAGTAGTAGCCTGCATTCATCGAGCAAAATAATCAGCAAACTCTTTCAATACAGGGTCAGATAGTAAACATTTTAGGCTTCGTGGGCTATTAGGTCTCTGCTGCAGCTATTCAACTCTGCAACTACAGTGCAAAAACAGCCACAGACAATGTAAATAAATGGACACTGGTGTATTCCAATAGAACTTTATTTACATGGCTCATACTTATAATCCCTGCACTTTGGGAGGCAAAGGCAGGCGGATCACCTGAGGTCAGGAGTTCAAGACCAGCCAGGGCAACATAGTAAAACCCTGCCTCTACTAAAAAAAAAAACAAACTACAAAAATGAGCCAGGCATGGTGGCAAATGCCTGAAATTCCAGCTACTCACGAGGCTGAGGCACGAGAATCACTTGAACCCAAGAGGCGGAGGTTGCAGTGTGGTCATCATGCCACCGCACTCCAGCCTGGGCGACAGAGCAAGACTCCGTCTCAACAAAACAAAACAAAGATCAAAAACAAAAAAAAAGAACTTTATTTACAAAAAACAGTCCACTAGTTGGTAGGCCACAGTGTGCTGATCCCTGATCTTGCAGATAAAATCCCCCATAAGCAAATGCAAATTTTGTCATATGCTTCTAATTGTTCCCTGAAATATCAACGCTGTTAGAAAAAAATCCCCCCATTTTCAAAACAAGCATTACAGCAAAACTAAATCTGGAATGCTATCAAATAAACCAAAAAATAACTAATAAAATTCAAATAAGCAAAATAACACATCCAGTATTACTCAGAATTAATTTATTTTAGATTTTATAAGTCAAATGTCACCCACCCAAAAGTTAACTGAGCACTTCAAATGAGCAAAATGAAGACAACTAAGGATGCATTTTGATCACAGTCATTCAAAATCTGTGCATTCTACACAATCTTATTTAAAAGTAGGTAATACTGGACAGGTGCGGTGGCTCATGCCTGTAATCCAGCACTTTGGGAGGCTGAGGTGGGCGGATCACGAGGTCCAGGAGTTCAAGACTAGCCTGGCCAGTATGGTGACACCCCGTCTCTACTAAAAATACAAAAACTAGCCGGACATGGTGGCTCACACCTGTAGTCCCAGCTACTTGGGAGGCTGAGGCAGAAGAATCGCTTGAACCCAGGAGGCAGAGGTTGCAGTGAGCCAAGATGGTGCCACTGTACTCCAGCCCGGGTAACAGAGCGAGACTCTGTCTCAAAAAAAAAAAAAAAAAAAAGTAGGTAATACTTTTGACAATTCTGAACTAAAAGTATCAGGCCCATTCACAAAGGCACATGTACCTTTTACAAGATCATCAAGCCACAAAAGCTACCATACAAAATGCACAATAGTAGCTGGGCATAGTGGCACATGCCTGTGGTCCCAGCTACTCAGGAGGCTCAGGTGGGAGGATCACTTGAGCCCAGGAGTTCGAGGATGCAGTGAGCTATGAGCTACGATCACCCCACTGCACTCCAGGCTGGGCGACAGAGGAAATCCCTGTCTCTTAAAAAAAAAGCAAGGGACGGTGGCTCACGCCTGTAATCCCAGCACTTTGGGAGGCTGAGGCGGACAGATCATGAGGTCAGGAGATCAAAACCATCCTGGCCAACACAGTGAAACCCCATCTCTACTAAAAATACAAAAATTAGCTAGGCGTGGTGGCACACGCCTGTAGTCCAAGCTACTCGGGAAGCTGAGGCAGGAGAATCGCTTGAATCCGGGAAGTGGAGGTTGTAGTGAGCCGAGATCGCACCACTGCACTCCAGCCTGGGCGACAGAGCGAGACTATGTCTCAAAAAAAAAAGCCACAATGGTTAGACAGTATTTGCCCAGAAATTAAGTTTAAAATTCTATGTTGACCTTCTTCCAAATAGAAAATGCTAATATACACAACATTCCTTTGCTGAAGCTGCTACTCCTCACATCTGGAATTCTCCCCGTCTCCTTTGTCAAAACTGTACCTATACTCCAAGGACTAGATTCAAATACTAGCTCTGTTTTTTTTTTTTTTGAGACAGAGTCTCACTCTGTTGCCCAGACTAGAGTGCAGTGGCTCATTGCAAGCTCTGCCTCCTGGGTTCATGAAGTTCTCCTGCCTCAACCTCCCAAGCAGCTGGGACTACAGGGGCCCGCCACCACACCCGGCTATTTTTTTTTTTTTTGTATTTTTAGTAGAGACGGGGTCTCAATCTCCTGACCTTGTGATCCACCCACCTCGGCCTCCCAAAGTGCTGGGATTACAGGTGTGAGCCACCGCACCCAGTAGTTAATTTTTAAGAGTGTAAAGAGGTGCTGCGACTAAATGGTTTGAGAACTGCTTGTATAAAGCAATGAACACTGAACTGTGAGCCAAGCCTTGGTTTTTTAGTTATAGCTCTGTTGCTTAACTGACTGTATGACTGTGGACAAATCGTTTATCCGTTCCAGACTTCTGCTTTGTCATTTGCAGAATGAACAAGACTAGATGGTCTGTAGCATCAATATTTTGGGGGACAAGGTCTCACTGTCACCCAAGCTGTAGTGCATTGACGCTGAACATGGCTCACTGTAGCCCTGACCTCCTGGCTTAAGCAATCCTCCTGCTTCAGCCTCCCATGTAGCTGGGACCACAGGTGTGTCACCATGCCTGCTAATTTTTTTGATTTTTTTGTAGAGACAGTGGTCTCACTTTGTTGCCCAGTCTGGTCTTAAACTCCTGGACTTAAGCGATCCTCCTGCCTTGGCCTCCCAAAGTGCTGGGATTATAGGTGTAAACCACCATACCCTGCTTAAAGTTATTTTTTTAAATATTCTGCTTATAGGCCAGGCACAGTGGCTCACGCCTGTAATCCCAACACTTTGGGAGGCCGAGGCAGGTGGATCACGAGGTCAGGAGTTCAAGAGCAGTCTGGCCAAGAAGGTGAAACCCCATCTCTACTAAACACACACACACACACACACACACACAAATTAGCTGGGTGTGGTGGCCAGCACCTGTAATCCCAGCTACTAGGGAGGCTGAGCCAGAGAACTGCTTGAACCCGGGAGGCAGAGGTTGCAGTGAGCTGAGATTGCGCCACTGCAGCCTGGGCGACAGGGTGAGAGTCCGTCTCAAAATAAAAAACAACAACAAACAAACAAAAAATTCTGCTTATGTGAATATTTATCATTTTCTTATCTGCTTTTTGTGGGTTAGAGAGAAGGGTAGTGGTGAGATACAGTTTCTTTATTCAATGTATTTATATCTTTTTGCCTTAAAACTTACATGGTTAGGTTACAGGTGCTTTGTTGCTGATACTTTCAGAGTATCATGTATACCTGGTTGTGCAAACATTTATTGGAAAGGAAAAAAACATTTTTGTTGAAAGTTTGGTAATTATTGTGGCTTAGGATATGTTCTATTTTGAAAGACTGCTATATCCAGTATATTTCTGCCCTTTTATGACTAAAGATGTATGTCTAAAAAGTGCTATGTTAGTTCTAGCTGGTTGTTCTTTTTGCCCTGGGAAAAGTCTTTGAATTTTGCACTGTAGCTGCTATTTTCAGATCCTGTCTCTGAAACTGTCTCTCAGTTTTGGTTTGAAGTAGCCATTTCCAGTATCTGTAGTCCAGCACTCTTGTTAACTGTCCCATACAATATTTGTGAAGAAATTATTGTTCTGGCAGTAGTATTCACATGTATATATCCTGAACTCCATATTTTGGGGGAATGCTTTATTAGTTGATCAAATACTTAAGTATCAATTGGGGGCCAGGCATGGCACTGTGCTAGGGATATGACAAAGGTAATAAAATTCCTGTCACCTTAAGGCATTCTTAGTCAAGTGAGGGAGACTGCTAAGTAAATGACCAATTAGAAAGCAGTGCTAATATGTAAATATATTGATTGCACTAGGGATCAGAAATGAAAGAAAGCCTAATTTGGGGGATGTTTAGGAAAGTTTTGCAAAGGAGATGTTGTTATCTGTATTGAGTCTTGAATGAGTTAGCAGTTAAAGGTTGGCTGTGGGAGGTTAGTCCAGACAGATCTATTAGTATGGTTAAAGATTAGTCTCATTTTCCATATATCAGAGGAAATAAGACGTGTACACAATTAGTTTTGGCACAAGATATAAAGTGATAAATGCTGCATGACATAAAAAGTAAGTTGCTGTGTGAGTTCAAAGTAGAAAGACATTTCTGGTGGGGACCAAGGAAAGCTTTATAGAGAAATAGCATTTGAACAGGGCGCTGTGGCTCACACCTGTAATCTCAGCACTTTGGGAGGCCGAGGCGGGCGGATCACAAAGATCACGAGGTCAGGAGATCGAGATCATCCTGGTTAACACAGTGAAACTCCATCTCTACTAAAAAATACAAAAAATTAGCCGGGCGTGGTGGCGGGCACCTGTAGTCCCAGTTACTTGGGAGGCTGAGGCAGGAGAATGGCATGAACCTGGGAGGCAGAGCTTGCAGTGAGCCGAGATCGTGCCACTGCACTTCAGCCTGGGCGACACAGCAAAACTCCGTCTCAAAAAAAAAAGAACCATTGTTACAAACATGTTACCTCCTTCAGAATACCTTTAGACTTTATCAATATCCATTATTGATAAATATTGATATTTACTCCCATTTACTCCCATTTGAGCTTACTCCCATTTTACAGATAGAAGTTAAACATCTTGCATGTCAGCTTCCAAGCAGATCATAAGATAAGCATTAGGATAAAATTAGAGACAGACTGCTTAGACACTCCTTTCACTGCCCTGTTATATTCAACATTTCTAAAGGAAGATCTATGCATCAATTTTCACTGGCTTCAACTATTTAAATAGTTTATGATATCCAAAAAAACATTCACTGTCTGGGGGAAAGCACTTCACGTAAATTCAAAAATTGCCCATATCCTATCACTCAACCCATAAGTTTATTCAGACCCCAAAAGTGAAAAAGACACATACAGTTATTTATGAAACAATTATTTCACACACCTACATCAATACTTAAAAGAAATATTATTTTTTTTTTTTTTTTTGAGACGGAGTCTTGCTCTGTCGCCCGGGCTGGAGTGCAGTGGCCGGATCTCAGCTCACTGCAAGCTCCGCCTCCCGGGTTCACTCCATTCTCCTGCCTCAGCCTCCCGAGTAGCTGGGACTACAGGCGCCCGCCACCTCGCCCAGCTAGTTTTTTGTATTTTTTAGTAGAGACGGGGTTTCACCGTGTTAGCCAGGATGGTCTCGATCTCCTGACCTCGTGATCCGCCCGTCTCGGCCTCCCAAAGTGCTGGGATTACAGGCTTGAGCCACCGCGCCCAGCCAAGAAATATTATTTTAAGTACTACATTTATCTTATCTCTAGAAATACAATATGTAACTGAAAGCTGATGGTCAACTACGCCAAGGGTTGTCAATGATAAAACCCAGCCTGATAAAAATTAAGGTCACAAATGTCTTTCTTTCCACCCCAACCCATTACATAACCAAGCAATTGATATTTAAATGCTTTTTTAAAACCCTTCATAAAATTTGTATCTCCTCGCCCTCCAAGGGCCTGGTTTCATGCTTTTCACATAGTGGAAATGCAAGTATTTCACAGATAACATTTTTCAACAATTAGGTTACAATGTAACTGCTCAGTAACTACCACCTTAACAGATATTCTCTAAGACATTCAAAATCTCTCAATTTGGATAACTTCTGCCTTTTTATATTTAAGACCAATAACAAGTTAATATAGCTGTCAGCTTTTCAAGTAATCAATTGCCATAAGGATTAGAATGACAAATTTCACCAAATCTCCTAATACTGAAATCTTTATATGCAAATAAATTAAGGCCAAGCGCAGTGGTTCACACCTGTAATCCCAGCATTTTGGGAGGCGGAGGCGGGCCGATCACCTGAGGTCAGGAGTTTGAGACCAGCCTGGCCAACATGGCGAAACGCCATCTCTACTAAAAATACAAAAATTGGCCAGGCGTGGTGTGGTGGCATGTGCCTGTAATCCCAGCTACTTGGGAGGCTGAGGCAGGAGAATCACTTGAACCCAGGAGGTAGAGGTTGCAGTGAGCCAAGATGGTGCCACTGCACTCCAGCCTGGGCAACAGAGCGAGACTCAATCTCAAAAAAAAAAAGAAAGAAAGAAAATAAAGTTCATCAGTCATGAGGCCTCCATTCCAGGCCCTAGCTCCGGGATGACAATTCTAAACACATCCTGGGCCTGAAGGGAATCTGCTGCCTTGAAGGGAAGGACCCAGTCCTAGCAGCATATATCACTTGATAACTGAAGAGCCCTTGGGCCCTGAATAACCAGCAGAGAGCTGGGCGCGGTGGCTCACACCTGTAATCCCAGCACTTTGGGAGGCCAAGACAGGTGGATCACTTGAGTCCAGGAGTTCAAGACCAGTCTGGCCAACATGGTGAAACTCCCTCTCTACTAAAAATACAAAAATTAGCCGGGCGTGGTGGCATACACCTGTTAATCCCAGTTACTTGGGAGGCTGAGGCATGAGAATCACTTGAACCTGGGAGGCAGAGGCTGCAGTAAACCAAGATCATGCCACTTCACTGCAGCCTAGGCAACAAAGTGAGACTCTGTCTCAAAAAAAAAATTAAAAAATTAAAAAATAATCAGCAGTGATACCCAGGTATCCAAGTACTAATGGGCTTGGTGATTATAAAAGACCTTATCTTTTATAATGCCAGAATCAAGCCAATCTTATCTCAAACAATACAAACAACCAAAAAAATCCTTTAAAAACAACAAAACCTTTAAAGACTGAGCCACTGATTAGTCAGTGTATGTTTTAGACAGGTCATTGGTTTATTTTCCTTCCTCTTGTCTTTTGGCCATTTTTCCACCACAGAATCCTAGAATATTAATTTTTTTTATAAACACAAGTAAAAATTAGAACTAGTCTTTGTTCCTGCTTTTCAAGTGCTTGACAAAAGATTTGATAAAGAGAAAATCTGGAACTACTGTGTAAAATAATATTAACAATAATGCTCATATTATTTCTGCCTCATATTAGAAAAGATTCAAGAGGGATTTGGTACTGTGGGTTCAACTCAAGCATTACCTGTCAGATTCTCCTTTAACCATGATTATGGTTTAGGAGATCGATGACACTTTAGCCTGAGACAGTTCTGAACACCTACTTGGAGCTCTTTCACAGTAAATCATCAGGGAGTGTCATACTTTTTAATTAATTCCCTACATTCACATATGCAGTTCTTTACTAGAGGTTTTTCATGTAGCTTAAGACTCTCCTAGCATTAAATGTTTCAGTTATCTCACTACGTAGTGTATCTGGGCATAAAAGATGTAACATTATAAACAGTTACAAAATCATAGACCTGCAACAAATGAGAGTAGGTAATATGAACTTATTTCATTGTAACACTTGGGCTAAATTTAAATGGTTATAATCAGGTTAGACCTGGCAGCTGAAGGGGGCATTAATGCCTTGTGGTTAAGAACATAAGCTGTGAAGTCAAGATGGGGTTCAATTCCAGCTCCACCAATTACAAGCTGTATAACTTCGGTCAGGTTCTTGATCTCTCTCTGTCTCAGTTTCCTCGTCATCGGTAAAATGGGCAAAACCAAGTACTTACCCCATAGGTTTGAGAACTAATCAAGATTATAAAGAACGACAATAAGCACTCAACTTAGTTATGATTATTACTCTTACCATCAAGATCTACAAAAATTCAAGACTAGTAAGAAAAACTGACCCTCGTGTAAAACTACTCTATTCAGAAATTCTATATATGTAATTTTTGTTCATTGTAAAGAAACTGAGAAGATCCGACTTCAAACTATAGTTTCAAATGTAGACTTTGTGAAACTTAGTAAAATACAGAGGTCATAATTTAACTGTAAGGTACACCATCCATGCATATGAACATGAGTGCCTGGTAATTATAGGCCAACAAGTTATACTGGGTACCACTTACATGCCTAATACCCCACGCATAAAGATTTGTTGTAATTGAGCCAACTGATAAATTCAGAAACCAAGGCCACAATCGTGTATACAACTAGAGATCTATAATCTAAGAACTGAAGCATAACTTTCCCCAAGGTAAAGAAAATATAATCTATCTACTGCTTGTTCATGCAGAAAAACAGACATACGTATCACAGGCTCATTACCCAATTCTACATTCTAAAGTGCTCTAAAAACATATGCCAATCTAAGAGTTACTCAAAGGCACATTTTGCCAACTTGAAATGCAATTCTGACCCATGCTCCTTGTAATTTTATTTTGCCACTGGACGCCAAGGATACATCTCCGAGTAAAAAAAAAATTACTTAATTCACATCGTGGGATGAAAATTCAAATGTCAAACTGAAACGCCAGCCAGCCACCTGGGCAAAATTGTATACATTTCATATTGACTACCCAAATTTTGAGACCCGTCAAGAGGCAAATCAGAAGCACACAGAAAAACAGCTTCAACCTAATAAACGTGCTTGATTGGTTAAGAGGAGGCCTGCCAGGCAGTTTCCCTTGCAATAAATCTTACTTCGCATCAGCCCACGTTAACCTGCCCTTCATTCTTCATGGAATAAATAAGTAAATAAAGATAGGGCCTAATTACTCCTAGAAATCTGCCCAGAAAGAGGGGAAACATTTGAGGTCCCATTAAGGTTGGACTTCACAAAAAGTAGTATACTAAGGTCCTCTGGAAGCAAAACCCTGTGTTAAGTCTCCCCTCGCCTAGAAATAAACCCAAGGATAATACCCTTCAGGATACGGAGTAGAAAAGATACCTAAATACCTGGAACGGCACCACATCCCAATCAAAAAAAGGTTTGTCTCCTGGGGCTGCAGAAAAAAAATCCCGCAGGGCCCGGGTGCTTCCCGTCTCCAGCAACCTAAACGCCTCTAAATCGTCCTGGGATCTCACATCCTCGCG
>NW_012115877.1:1708211-1711894 GCF_000951035.1 Colobus angolensis palliatus | reverse complement strand
CCATCCCCACCCCCACCCCCGTCGGAGCCTTGCGCCGATACCCCAAACCCTTCTCACCTAAAGATAAAACGATGCCTCTTTCGGCTAAGCAACACACAGGCCTAACCCACCAAGCGAACGCCTTCCCAAACACCCGACTCAGGCGGTGCCTGGGCCCAGACCGCTGGGGCCCATGAGACGGGATTGCGTTTTACCTCATGGGCTCAGCGGTCATGTTTTCGCTTGAACGCCTTGTCGGCTTCTGCGATTGCTGCGCGCCGATCTGCGCTCCCCCGCGCCCGGTTACGATAGAAATGCACTGGAGTCTTAGTCGTCACTGTAGCTGCTGCTGGAACCTCCCCACAGCTCAAAGGCCGCTACCACTGCCACCGCCGCAGGAGCCACGGAAACAAAGCGACACCGCTGCCGCGGCCATTTTGTTGGGCCGAGGCTCAGGCAGGAGAATTGGCGCGTCCTCCCTCTTTCTCTTTTCGTCATCCATTGGCTACCTCCTCCAAAGCACAGAGTTTTATTGGCTACGGAAATTCACCTTCTTTGGGGGCCTGTTGCTAAGGCGGTCGACGTCATTTGATCCCCTCCACCTTTTCGCGGGGGGTCCAATTTAGACCCAATTGACCTGAAAGTGCTAGTGACATATTTTGACTTTATTTTGAAAATGCTCTCTTGGTCCAATCTCTTTTTTCTTAGACGTATTAACGAAGCAATAACAGCAACTTACATTTATTGAGAGTTTACTATATGCTTGGCACTACACTAATCCTTTATCCGGGTTATCTCATTTAATCTTTACACTCTCTGAGGTAAACAAACCTACATTTTCCAGATGAGGAAACCGAGACACAAAGTCCCATAGTAGTGGAGCCGAGATTCACCAGACACTCTTAACCACTAATCTATATGGCCATCCTATGTAAGTATTTTCTTTCCTATATGCTAGGCTATCATCAAGTTCTTTTCTTTCCTAGATGTTTTATACATAATATTTGGCACACCAACATGCTCGCAAACGTATATGTGTATAAGGTACTTATATATATATGTATATGTGTGCAGATGACATAAGACCAACTTGAATGCTGCATAAAATTCTTTCCATATTGAATAAACTAAAGTGTCTCTTAGAATACACACACACACATACACACACACGAGCCATTTCCCCAATTTGATGTAATGTTTAGCTCACAAACCAATCAATTTAGATCTGCTTTCTCCTCATTACAGAGGAAGCTTGGCTGGATGATCTCTAAATGCCTTTCCAGCTTTTATGATCTATAATTTGATTTTACATTGGTAATCTCTGCTAATCACAAACAAGTTTTCTAAAATCTAATCGCTTTGAAATTTATTTCCAAACTTATTCTGCCATGCATGCTTTAGTTCATTCTATTTATTTTTCTTGAAATATGCAAGAGCTCCTGTCGGGGTTAGGTGATAGGGTTGCTGCTTTCTACTGGGATAGCAAGAGGTGAGCCTTTTTTGCATGAAACACTTTGAAAATCTGATAGAGTCAGGCAACTTTTTTTTTCCCCTGAGACAGGGTCTAGCTCTGTCACCCAGGCTGGAGTGCAGTGGCGTGACGCAGTTCACTGCAGCCTGGACCTCCCAGGCTCGAGCAATCCTCCCACCTCACCTCTCAAGTAGCTGGGACTGCAGGCTCGCCTCTCAAGTAGCTGGGACTGCAGGCTCGCGCCATCAAGCCCAGCTAATGATGTATTTATGTATTGGTATAGATGAGGTCTCTCTGTTGCCGAGGCTGGTCTCAAACACCTGAGCTCAAGCCATTCTCCAACCTCGACCTCCCAAAGTGCTGGAATTACAGGGGTGAGCCACCGCGCCTGGTCTCAGGCAACTTTTTAATCAACAGACGCCTGTACACATTGCAATTATATCTTTCAAATTGAGTTCAATTGGCAATTGTAGAAACCAGACCTCTGTACCTGCTATACTGATTTTGTCTTGTACACATTAAATATCACTTCAACATACAATTTACAGGAGCCATTTTTTCTCTCCGTGGTAAATGCAGTGAATTTGAATGATGTACTCCATCACAAGGCAGCACAGAAATATGCGTGCTGTCCAACTGACTTCATTATGAGAAAAATAGTAAATAGTCAACATGTTACCAGGTTCTTGGCGTTTTGAACAAAGAATTGGACAAAATGCACAAAGCAAGGAAAGAATGAAGCAACAAAAGCAGAGATATGTTGAAAATGAAAGTACACTCCACAAGAGTACAGGAGCTGCCAGAACGCAGGGGCTCAAGACCCCCATCACAGAATTTTCCGGGATTTAAATACCCTCTAGAGGTTTCCCATTGGTTACTTGGTGTACACCCTATGTAAATGAAGTAGTGGCCCGCAATCAGAGGCTAAAGTGAAGTTACAAGGGTCACACCCTATGCAAGCATCTAATTGGTTGTGGAAAGCAACCAATCAGAAGCTAAAGTGAAGTTACAAAGTTACACTCCTCTATAAACATCTGCGTTCTGCAACCAATGAGAGATACTTTCAGTTTTCCATCTGCCAAGCAGAAAAGGAAGAGGATTTGCAAAGGGAGTAGTCTTTTTGTTACTTAGGTGTGGAAAGTTGGGGTTTTCCTTTATGATTTAGTTCTAGGAAGTCAACTTTAATCAGCCTTAGGTTCCCTTCCTCCAGACCCTATTCTCCTGCCTCACATTATTTTTAAATGAATTGAAATTATTAAGGTAGAAACTAGCTGTTGCTGACGAGACTTCTTAACACTAAACAGCTTTAAATAACAGATCTCACAAAAGAAACATTTTAATAATAAAACTATAATTACAATTTTTTTTTTTTTTTTGAGATGGAGTCTCGCTCTTGTCACCCAGGTTGCAGGCTGGAGCACAGTGGCACGATCTCGGCTCACTGCAACCTCTACCTCCCAGGTTCAAGCAATTTTCCTGCCTCAGCCTCCCGAGTAGCTGGGATCACAGGCACCACGCCTGACTAATTTTCATATTTTTAGTAGAGACGGGGTTTCACCATGTTGGCCAAGCTGGTCTGGAACTCCTGACCTCAGGTAATCCACCTGCCTCGGCGTCCAAAAGCGCTGGGATTACGGTCATGAGCCACCATGCCCGGCAATCACAAATTTCTTTAATTTTAATTTTGTTTTGAGTCAGGGCCTCACTTGGTCTCCCAAGCTGGAGCGTAATGTCGTGATCATGGATCACTGCAGCCTTGACCTCCCAGGCTCAAGCAATCCTCCCACCTCAGGCTCCCAAGTAGCTACAACTGCAGACCTAAGCCACCACACCCCAGCTAATTTTGCCTTTTTGTTTTTATTTTTTTAGAGAATAGGTCTTAATGTTGCCCAGGTTCATGTCTCAAAGTCCAGAGCTCAAACTATCCACCCACCCTAACCTCCCAGTGCTCAAATTACAGGCATGAGCCGCCATGCCCAGCAATAATCACATTTTAAAAATGAACAACATTTGTGAATATTGTTGTGAATAACAACTTGTGAATATGTTGTGAATAACAACTCACTATATTTGTGAAGCATAAGAGAATTCCTGAGGTGGACATGGTGGCTCATGCCTGTAATCCTGTAGCTTTGGAAGGCCAAGAAGGGAGGATGGGTGAAACTCAGTAGTTTGAGACCAAACTGGGAAAAATAGTGAGGCCTCCTCTCTAAAAAAAATTTTTTTTTTTTTT
>NW_012115877.1:1704312-1707011 GCF_000951035.1 Colobus angolensis palliatus | reverse complement strand
GGTGGCTCAAGCCTGTAATCCCAGCACTTTGGGAGGCCAAGGTGAGTGGATCACTTGAGCTCAGGAGTTCGAGATCAATCTGGCCAACATGGTAAAATCCTGTCTCTACCAAAAATACAAACAAACAAACAAAAAAATTAGCTGGGCATGGTGGTGCGTGCCTGTAATCCCAGCTACTTGGGAGGCTGAGGAGGGAGAATTGCTTGAGCCCAGGAGGCAGAGGTTGCAGTGACTTGAGATTATGCCACTGCACTCCAGCCTGGGCAACGGATTGAGACTCCATCTCAAAATAAATAAATAAATAAGCAAACTAACAAATAGCTTCAAAACCCCTATTTTATGTAAGAATCATAATTCTTGAGCAATATTTATGAAATTTTAAAATACATTTATTATTTAACCCAGCCATTTAGCTTCTAGGAATTTATCCAACAGATACACTTCACAGGGGCAAAATGAGATGTCCACAAGATTATTCACTGCAGCATCATTTGTAACATCAAAACACTGGAGAGCTGGGCACAGTGGTGTGTGCCTGTAGTTCCAACTACTCAGGAGGCTGAGGTAGGAGGATTACTCAAGCCCAGAAGTTCAAGGCCAGCCTGAGCAACATAGTGAGAGTGAGACCCTATCTCGGGAAAAAAAAAAAAAAGGCCAGCCAAGGGGGCTCACACCTATATTCCCAGCATTTTGGGAGGCAGAGGTGGGAGGATTGCTTGAGACCAGGAGTTCAAGACCATCCTGGGTAACATAGTAAGACACTGTCTCTATCAAAATAAATAAATATATATATAAATTAGAAACAACCCAGATGCTCCTCAATAGAAGACTGGTTAAATAAATTATGTTACATCCACATAGGTAATACCATATAGCTCCATAAGTTTTTTTCAAAAATCGGTTGCATTTCTATGTACTAACAATGACCAATCCAAAAAGCAAATTAAGGCCGGGCATAGTGGCCCATGCCTGTAATCCCAGCACTTTGGGAGGCCGAGGCAGGTGGATCACCTGAGGTCAAGGGTTCAAGACCAGCCTGGCTAACATGGTGAAACCCCATCTCTACTAAAAATACAAAAATTAGCCAGGCGTGGTGCCATGTGCTTGCAGTCCCAGCTACTTGGGAGGCCGAAGCAGGAGAATCGCTTGAACCCGGGAGGCAAAGGTTGCAGTGAGCCAAGATTGCACCACTGCACTCCAGCCTGGGCAACAGAGAGAGACTCCGTCTCAAAATAAAAAAACACAATCAGATATCACTGCTCACCCTTTAGGATGGATGCTAACAAAAGAACAGAAAATAGCAAATGTCAGCAAAATGGAGGAGAAAGTAGAATCCATGTGCACTGTTAGTGGGAATGTAAAATGGTCCAGCCATTATGGAAAAAAGTATGGAGATTCTTTAAAAAGTTAAAAATGGAATTATCATGTGATTCAGCAATCCCATTTCTGGGTGTATATCCAAAACAATTCAAATTTGTATATTAGAAAGATATCTGCACACCCATGTTCACTGTAGCATTATTATTTATTTATTTATTTTGAGACAGAATCTCACTCTGTCGCCCAGGATGGAGTGCAGTGGCATGATCTCAGCTCACTGCAATGTCTGCCTCCCAGGTTCAAGCTATTCTCCTGTCTCAGCCTCCTGAGTGGCTGAGATTACAGGCGTACACCACCACACCTGGCTAATTTTTGTATTTTTTTAGTTGAGATGGAGTTTTGCCATGTTGGCCAGGCTGGTCTCGAACTCCTCACCTCAAGTGATCCGTCCGCCTCAGTCTCCCAAAGTGCTGGGATTATAGGCATGATCCACCACGGCTGACCCACTGTACCATTATTTACCATAGCCAAGAGGTAGATTCAATCCAAATGTCCATTGAAAGATGAATGGATAAAGAAAACGTGGTGTATACATACATTGGAATTGTATGCAACCTTAAAAAAGAAGGAAATCTTTCTTCTTCTTCCTCTTTTTTTTTTAACAAGGGTGATACCCTAAGGATACTATGTTAAGCAAGATAAACCAGCCACAAAAGGATAAATAGTGTATGATTCCACTTGAAGTATCTAAAGTAGTCAAAATCATAGAAACAAAAAGTAGAAAGGTAGTTAACAAAGTTTGAGGGAGAGGATTTAGTGTTTAGTGGATACAGAGTTTCAGTTTTGCAACATAAAAAGATTCTACAGATCTGTTGTGCAACAATGTGAGACTACTTAACAGCACTAGGCTGTATACTTAAAAATAGGTATAATGAGGCCAGGCATGGTGACTCACACCTGTAATCCCAGCACTTCCGGAGGCCCAGGCAGGCAGATCACTTGAAGCCAGGAGTTCAAGAACAGCCTGTACAACATGATGAAACCCCATCTCTATTAAAAATACAAAAATAGGTGGGGAAAAGGGTGTTGGCAAACATCTCTAGTCCCAGCTAGTCGGGAGGCTGAGGCAGGAGAATCTCTTCAACCTGTGAGATAGAGGTTGCAGTGAGCTGAGATTGCACCACTGCACTGTAGCCTGGGTGATAGAGTGAGACTCTGTCTCAAAAAATAAAAATAGGCCGGGCGCGGTGGCTCAAGCCTGTAATCCCAGCACTTTGGGAAGCCGAGACGGGCGGATCACGAGGTCAGGAGATCGAGACCATCCTGGCTAATACGGTGAAACCCCGTCTCTACTAAAAAATACAAAAAAACTAGCTGGG
>NW_012115877.1:1702729-1704007 GCF_000951035.1 Colobus angolensis palliatus | reverse complement strand
GAGACAAGCCTGGCCAACATGGCGAAACTCTGTCTGTACTAAAATATACAAAAATTAGCCAGGTGTGGTGGCACACCTGTAGTCCCAGCATTCAGGAGGCTGAGGTGAAAGAATTGCTTGAACTCGGGAAGCGGAGGTTGCAATGAGCTGAGATGGCACCACTGCACTCCAACATGGGCAGCAGAGCAAGACTATGTCTCAAAAAAAAAAAAGAAAAGAAAAAGAAAAGGGTATAATGTACATTATTTGGGTGATGGACATTATAAAAGCCCTGACTTCACCACTATGCAATCTATGCATGTAACAAAATTGTACTTATACACCATAAATTTATAGACAATTTTTCAAATGTTTAAGAGGTAAATTTAATGTTACATATTTTTTAACCACAATAAAAAGAATTTTTAAAGAGGCAGGTCTAGATGTACAGATATGGGATGATTTCCTAGTTATATTGTTAAACAAAAAAAGCAAGTTGCATAACACTATGCATAGTATTTTAATATCTGTGTTAGACAAGAGATAGAGAGAGAAGATAAAAGGTAAAATAACTCTGAAAGAATGAAAATTAAATTTGATAATAGTAGTTGCCTAAGGAAGATAATCTGGTAGGTGGGGACGAGGGCAGGAGGGAAACTTTTCACTATATATTCTTTTTTACCTTTTATAGTTGGTAACATCTTAGTGTATATCCTATTCAAAACATGAATGTAATTTAAAAATTCAAATGTTATTGATGAAAGAATAGACAAATAGATCAAAGGAATAGAATAGAGAGACCAGAAATAGACCCATACGAATCTAGTCAACTGATTTCTGACAAAGAAACGAAAAAATAAAAAATAAAAAAGACTCTAAACATAGACCTTACACTTTTCACAAAAATTAATTCAAAGTGGATCGTAGACCTAAATTTAAAACACAAAGCTATAAAATCCCTAGAAGACAGCACAGGAGAAAATCTAGATGACCTTGGGTTTGACAATGACTTCTTAGGTATAACACAAAAAGTATGATCCATAAGAGAAAAAAATTGATGTTGGATTTTACTAAAATGGAAAACTTGGGGCCAGATGCAGTGGCTCAGGCCTGTAATCCCAGCACTTTGGGAGACCAAGATGAGCTGATCACGAGGTCAGGGGTTCGAGCCAGCCTGACCAACATGGTAAAACCCCATCTCTACTAAAAATAGAAAAATTAGCTGGGCATGGTGGCGGGCGCCTGTAATCCCAGCTACTCAGGAGGCTGAGGCAGGAGAATCACTTGAACCCGGGTGGG
>NW_012115877.1:1699327-1702679 GCF_000951035.1 Colobus angolensis palliatus | reverse complement strand
ATTGCAGTGAGCCGAGATCACGCCACTGCACTCCAGCCTGGGTGACAGAGTGAAAAACTTGGCCAGGCACGGGACTCATGCCTGTAATCCCAGCACTTTGGGAGACCGAGATGAGCGGATCACTTGAGGTCGGGAGTTTGAGACCAGCCTGCCAAAAATAGTGAAACTCCATCTCTACTAAAAATACAAAAATTAGCAGGGCGTGGTAGCGCGTACCTGTAATCCCACGTACTCTGGAAGCTAAGGCAGGAGAATAGCTTGAACCTGGGAGGCAGATGTTGTGGTGAGCCGAGATAGCGCCACTGCACTTCAGCCTGGGAGAAAGAGGGAGACTCATCCTCAAAAAAATAAAAATAAAATAAAATGGAAAACTTCTGCTCTGCAAAAGAAATTGTTAAGGGAATGAAAACACAAGCCACAGACAGAGAACATCTTTGCAAAACACATATTTGATAAAGAACTGGTATCCAAAATATAAGAATTCTTACTGCTCAACAATAAGAAAACAAAGACCCAATTTAAAAATGGACAAAAAACTTGGAAACCTCACGAAAGAAGGCATACAGATGGCAAATAGCTTCTCAATATCATATGTCATTATGGAATTGTGAATTAAAACAACAATATGATACCACTGCATACCTATTAGAATGGCTAAAATCCAAAACAGTGATAATACAAAATGCTGGCAAGGATGTAGAGGAACAGGAACTCTCATTCATTGCTGCATGAAATGCAAAATAGTACAGCCACTTTCAAAAGACATTTGGCCAATTCTTACAATGCTAAACGTACTCTCTTTTTTTTGTTTGTTTTGTTTTGTTTTTTTCTTTAGTAGAGACAGGCTTTCACCATGTTGGCCATGCTGGTCTTGAACTCCTGAACTCAAGTGATCCACCTGCCTTGGTCTCCCAAGTGCTGGGATTACATGCATGAGTCACTGCACCCAGCCACTAAACATACCCTTATCATTTATCCCACCATTGCATTCCTTGGTTACGTGAGTTGAAATTTTTACATCTACACAAAACCTTGAAGTGAATGTTTATAGTAGCTTTATTAACAACTACCAAAACTTGGAACCAACCAAGATGTCCTTCAATATATGAATGGATAAACTGTGGTACATCCATACAATGGAATATTATTTGGTAATAAAAATAAATGAGCTATCAAGTCATGAAAAGACATGGAGGAACCTTAGATGCATATTGCTAAGATAAGGAAGCCAATCTAGTTCCAGCACAGTGGCTCACACCTGTAATCCCAACGCTTTGGGAGGCCGAGGCAGAAGGGATTGCTTGAACCCAGGAGTTCAAGACCACACCGGGCAACATGGAGAAACCCTGTCTCTACAAAAAAATACAAAAATTATCCAGGTGTGGTGGTGCATGCCTGTGGTCCCAGCCACTTGAGAGGCTGAGGTGAAAAAAAAGGACAGTCTAAAAAGGCAGCATATTGTATGATTCCAAATTGTATAACATTTTAGAAAAGCCAACACTATGGAAGCAGTAAAATGATTAGTGATTTCCAGGGGTTGAGGGGACATGGCAAGGAGGGAAAGTGATAAATTGGTAGACCACAGGGAATTTTTGGGCAGTGAAACTATTCTGTTTGATACTAGAATGGTGAATATATGTCATTATACATTTGTGAAAACCCGTAGAATGTACTACAAAAACTCTTATGTACTGTGAACTCTTACGTAAACTGTGGACTTTAGTTATATAACATATCAATTATAACAAATGAACCATACTAATGCAATTTTTTTGAGACAGTCTCACTCTGTTGCCCAGGCTGGAGTACAGTGATGCAAGCACAGCTTACTGACCTTTGTTCAAGCAATCCTCCTGCCTCAGCCTGCCAAGTAGCTGGGACAACAGACACTCACCACCACACCAATGTTTGTTGTTGTTGTTGTTGTTGTTGTTGTTGTTGTTGTTGTTTAACAGAGAGGGCAAGCCGGTTGCGGTGGCTCACACCTGTAATCCCAGCACTTTGGGAAGCCGAGGCAGGTGAATCACTTGAGGTCAGGAGTTCGAGATCAGCCTTTCCAACATGGTGAAATCCCATCTCTAATAAAAATACAAAAAAATTTAGCAGGGCGTAGTGGTGGGCGCCTGTAATCTCAGCTACTCGGGAGACTGAGGCGGAAGAATCACTTGAACCCGGGAGGCAGAGGTTGCAGTAAGCCGAGATCGCACCACTGCACTCCAGCCTGGGCGACAGAGTAAGACTCCATCTTAAATAAATAAACAAATAAGGTGTCTCACTGTGTTGCCTACGCTAGTCTCAAACTCCTGGACACGAGCAATCCTCTCATCTCAGCCTCCCAAAGTACCAGGATTACAGGTGTGAGCCACCATGCTTGACCACAATCTTTAACAGTAAATCAAACAAACTTAATCTGATAGCCCCAAACCAGATGTTTCCTGTTCATAAAGCAGTGAAAGTTCAATTAGTAATGCAATAGTTCTTAAATATTCTAAACTTAAGGAAATCTTATATTTAAAGTGTTTACTCTCCAAATTGTGTAATCTTTCAGAGTTACTAAAAGGAAAATAAAAATCAGGCATATTTGAAAATGAACCAGACAGAAATCCTAATTACAAATAGAGTGAAGTAAAAACCTCAATAGACATACTGAAGAAGAAAACAACAAGATAAGGAATTTTAAGAAGCTATCTATGACAAAATAACAGATTTTCTAGTTTGGGGAACATCAAGAAAATTATGTATTTAAATTATAAATGTCATTAACATATACTAAGTTATTACAATAATGCTTCATTTTTCAAATTACCAAAATCAAGGTTATGTTCAGAAGAAGAAAGCAAGTCAGATGATGTGTTATAAGAGAAAAAAGGCCTGGAGGACACATCCAACAATGTAAAGATGTCTTTGGGTGATATGTCTGAGTAATTTTTTCCTGCATTGTACTTTCCATTTTTCCAGATTTCCTATAAGGAGAACATATTATAAAGATGATGAGAGAAATGAAATAATTTAAATCATTGTAAGCAGTAACAGAGCTATTTTCTGCCAGCATATGTGAATCCAGATAGCAATTATATCCACATAAATCTTAGCTCAATATTATTTTAAAAGGTACTTTCCTAGATTTCAATACAATAGTTAGGCTTTCTGAGCTTTCTACCTCAAAATCTTAGTTGTAGGATTTTTTTTTTATATATACTTTAAGTTCTGGAGTACATGTGCAAACCGTGCAGGTTTGTTACATAGGTATACACTTGCCATGGTGGTTTATTCCACCTATCAACCATTCATCTACATTAGATATTTCTCCTAATGCTATCCCTCCCCTAGTCCCCCGCCCCCTGACAGGCCC
>NW_012115877.1:1697098-1698043 GCF_000951035.1 Colobus angolensis palliatus | reverse complement strand
CTGTTGCCATTGCTTTTTAGTCATGAAGTCTTTGCCCATGCCTATGTCCTGAATGGTATTGCCTAGGCTTTCTTCTAGGGTTTTTATGGTTTTAGGTCTTACATTTAAGTCTTTAATACATCTTGAGTTAATTTTTGTATAAGGTGTAAGGAAGGGTTTCAGTTTCAGTTTTCTGTATATGGCTAACCAGTTTTCCCAACACCATTTATTAAATAGGGAATCCTTTCCCATTGCTTGCTTTTGTCAGGTTTGTCAAAGATCAGATGGTTGTAGATGTGTGGTGTTATTTCTGATAACCTCTATTCTGTTCCATTGGTCTATATATGTGTTTTGGTACCAGTACCATGCTGTTTCGGTTACTGTAGCCTTGTAGTAGTTGTAGGATTTCTTTTTATATTTTTTGAGACAGAGTTTTGCTCTTATTGCCCAGTGGCACAATCTCGGCTCACAGCAACCTCCGCCTTCTGGTTTTAAGTGATTCTCCTGCCTCAGCCTCCTAAATCACTGGGATTACAGGCACCCACCACCACACCCAGCTAATTTTTTTTTTTTGTATTTTTAGTAGAGATGGGATTTCACCATGTTGGTCAGGCTGGTCTCAAACTGCTGACCTCGTGGTCCACCAACCTCGGCCTCCCAAAGTGCTGGGATTACAGGCATGAGCCACTGTGCCCGGCAGTTGTGGGATTTTTATAAATGTCTTTTATCAGGTTGAGAAGATTCTCTTCTATTCCTACTTCCCTGAGTGTTTTTTGTTTTTTTTTTTAATCATGAAACGTGTTGGATTTTGTTCTGCATCTATTGAGATGATCGTGTAGTTTCTTTTCCTTCATTCTATTAACATGTTGCATCACATTGATTTCTTTTTGTATCACTTTTGCATTCCTGGGATAAATAATCCCACTTGGTTATGGTGTGTAGTCCTTTTTTTTTTTTTTTTTTTTT
>NW_012115877.1:1685720-1696954 GCF_000951035.1 Colobus angolensis palliatus | reverse complement strand
GCCCAGCCGTATTTTTTTTTTTTTGGTAGAGACGGGGTTTCACCAAATTGGTCAGGCTGGTCTTGAACTCCTGACCTCAGGTGATCCACCCACCTTGGTCTCCCAAAGTGCTGGGATTACAGGTGTGAGCCACCGAGCCCGGCCTTGTAATCCTTTTAATATGCTATTGAATTTTGCTCTTCTTTTCTAGTTCCTTAAGCTGTAAAGTTGGGTCATTGTTTTGAAATCTTTGTGTGTGTGTGTGTGTGACAGGGTCTTGCTCTGTCGCTCAGGCTGGAGTACAGTGGTATGATCTTGACTCACTGCAACCCCTGCCTCCCAGGTTAAAGCGATTATCCTGCCTCAGCCTCCCAAGTACCTGGGACTACAGGCAATTGCCACCACACCCGGCTAGTTTTTGTATTTTTAGTAGAGATGGGGTTTCATCATGTTGGCCAGGCTGGTCTCGAACTCCTGAGCTCAAGTGATCCATCCGTCTCGGCCTCCCAAAGTGCTGGGATTACACGCATTTTATTCCATTCTGATCAGAGAAGATACTTCATATGATTTCAATCTTTTCAAATGTATTAAGTCTTGTTTATGGCTTAACATATGGTCTAACTTGGAGAATGTTCCATGGGCATCTGACAAAAATGTGAATTTTGCTCAGGTTGGTTGAAGTGTTCTGTATATATTTGTCAGTATATATTTGTATATGTTTGTCAGTCTAGTTGGCTCATAGTGTTGCATATATTTGTCAGTCTAGTTGGCTCATAGTGTTGCATATATTTGTCAGTCTAGTTGGCTCATAGTGTGGTTCAAGCCTTCTATCACCTTATTTACCTTTCTGGTTGTATTCGTTATCAAAAATGGGATATTGAAGTCTCCAATTATTATTGTAGAATGATCTAGCTCTCCCTTCTATTCTATCAATGTTTGATTTGCATATTTTGGGGCAATATTGGTAAGTATGTCTATGTTTATAACTATTATATTCTCTTGATTAATTGTCATTTTTTCAATATATAGTATCCTTTGTCTCTTATAACAATTTTTGACTTCAAGTCTATTTTGTCTGATATTAGTGTAGCTACCCCACTCTCTTTGGATTACTGTTTGCATGGAATTTTTTTTATTCTTTCATTTTCAATCTACTTGTGTCTTTCCATCAAAAGTGAGTCTCTTGTTGACAGCATATAGTTTGATTGGGGTTTTGCTTTTTAAATCTCTTTTATTATTCTCTGCCTTTTAATTGGGAAGTTTAATCCACTCACATTAAAAGTAATAACTGTTAAGGAATGGCTGACTTCTGCCATTTTGCTATTTGTTTACTATATGTCTTTTTTATTTTTTTGAGACACAGTTTCACTCTGTTGCCCAGGCTCGAATGCAGTGGTATGATCTTGGCTCACTGCAAACTCAGCCTCCCATGTTCAAGCAATTCTTCTGCCTCAGCCTCCTGAGTAACTAGGATTACAGGCGCACACCACCACCCCCAGCTAATTTGTGTATTATTAGTAGAGGTGGGGTTTCACCGTGTTGGCCACGCTGGTCTTGAACTCCTGACCTCAAGTGATCTGTCCGCCTTGGCATCCTAAAGTGCTGGGATTACAGGTGTGAGCCACCATGCCCAGCCTGTTTACTATGTGTCTTATGTGTACTTTGTTCTTCATTTCCTCTATTACTGCCCACTTTTGTGTTTAAGTAATTCTTTTGTAATGTGCCATTTTGATTTCCTTCTTATTTCCTTTTCTGCAAACATGCAATAAATGTCTTTCTGTATATTTTTAAATGTTTTCATGATTATCCTGGCAATTACCATAAATATGTTAAATTTGTAACAGTCTAGTTTGAATTGATAGCAATGTAACTTCAGTAGTATATACAAATTGTGATCCTATGCAGCTCTGTCCTTCCCCTTTTATATTGTTATTGTCATGATTTATGTCTTTATGCATTGGAAGCCCATGAATATAGATTTATGATTATTGTTTTATGTATGTCTATAAATTATATAAGAAATTAAGGAGTAGTTACAAAACAAAAATGTAATAATATTTGCTTTTTTTTTTTTTTTGTGACAGAGTTTTCCTCTTGTTGCCCAGACTGGAGTGCAATGGCGTGATCTCAGCTCACCACAATCTCCGCCTCCCAGATTCAAGTGATTCTTCTGCCTCAGCATGTGCCACCACACCCGGCTAATTTTGTATTTTTAGTAGAGACGGGGTTTCTCCATGTTGGTCAGGCTATTCTACAAACTACCAACCTCAGGTGATCCGCCCACCTCGGCCTCCCAAAGTGTTGGGATTACAGGTGTGAGCCACCACAACCGGCCAATATTTGCTTTCATATTTACCTAGGTAGTTACATTTACTAGTGTTCTTTATTTCTTCACATGGTTTCAAGCTACAATGTAGTGTACTTTTGTTTAGGCATGAAGAATTCACTTTAGCATTTCTTCTAGGGCAAGGCTACCTGAAACAAACTCAACTTTTGTTTATCTGGCAATGTCTTATTGTTTCCTTCATTTTTGAAGGTTTGTTGTGCCAGATGTGGAATTCTTGATTGACTTTTCCTTTCAGCACATGAAATATGGCATTCCACTGCTTTCTAATGTTCGTGATTTGTAACGAGAAATTGGCTGTTAATTTTATAGAGGATCCCTTGTAAATGATTAATCAATCACTTCTCCATTGCTACTTTCAAGATTCTCTCTCTGTCTTTCTCTCTGTTTCTCTGGCTTCCAACAGTTTGATTATAATGTGGCTTGGTGTGGACCTCTTTGTGCTTATTTTACTTGGAGTTTGTTGAGCTTCTTAGATGTCTATAATCACATCTTTTACGACATTTGAGCCACTTTATTTATATATATTTTCTGCCTTTTCTTTTCTCTCCTTCTGGGACTCTCATTACATGTGTATTCTATGCTTCATGGTTTCCCATAGGTCTCTTAGGTTCTGTTCATTTTTCTTCATTCTTTTTTATTTTGCTTCTCAGACTGAATAATTTCTTTCTTCTTTTTCATATGTATAAACTTATTTGATAAATGTGCAGTTGTGTTACATGCATAGGTTATGTAGTAGTGAAGCCAGGACTTTTAGTGTATCCATCATCTGAATAACATACATGGTTCCCGTTAAGTAATTAAGTAGTTTCTCATCCTCCTCCTTCCTTCTACCCTCTCACCCTTCTGAGTCTCCATTTTATTTTTTCTTTTCTTTTTCAGACAGAGTCTCATTCTGTCTCTCAGGCTGGAGTGCAGTGGCATGATCTCAGCTCACTGCAACTTCTGCCTCCTGGGTTCAAGCGATTCTCATGCCTCAGCCTCCCGAGTAGCTAGGATTACAGGCGTGTGCCACCATGCCTGGCTAATTTTTGTACTTTTACTAGAGACATGGTTTCACCATGTTGGCCAGGCTGGTCTTGAACTCCTTACCTCAAGTGATCCACCCACCTTGGCCTCCCAAAGTGCTGGGATTACAGGCATGAGCCATTGTGCCTAGCCTCAGTCCCCATTTTCTCTTTTTCCACCTTATACATCCATGTGAACACATTTTTTAGGACCCACTTATGAGTGAGAACATGTGATAAACGTGTTTCTGTGCCTGGCTTGTCTTATGTAAGATAAAGATGCCCAGTTGCTTGTAAAGACATGATTTCCATCCTTTTTTTTTTTGGAGACAGAGTCTCGCTCTGTTATCAGGTGGCTCACTGCAACCTCCACCTCCTGGGTTCAAGTGATTCTTCTGCCTCAGCCTCCTGAGTAGCTGGGACTACAGGCACAAGCCATGCCTGGCTAAATTTTTGTATTTTAGTAGAGATGGGCTTTCACTGTGTTACTCAGGCTGGTCTCGAACTCCTGAGCTCAGATGATCCATCCGCTTCGGCCTCCCAAAGTGCTAGGATTACAGGCATGAGCCACCGTGCCCAATGATTTCATTTTTTTTTATGGCTGAATAACATTCTGTTGTGTATATATACCCTACATTTTCTTTATCCAATCATCTGTTGATGGACACTTAGGTTGATTCCATATCTTCGCTACTGTGAATAGTGCTGTGATAAACTATGATTGTGAGTATCTTTTTGATATACAGATTTACTTTCCTTTGGGTAGATACCCAATAGTGGAATTGCTAAATTGAATGGTAGTTCTTTATTTTATTTTATTTTATTTTTATTTCTTTGAGACAGAGTCTAGCTCTGTCACCCAGGGTGGAGTGCAGTGGCGCAATCTCAGCTCAGTGCAACCTCCACCTCCTTGGTTTCAGTGATTCTCATGCCTCAGCCTCCCAGGTAACTGGGATTACAGGCATGGGTCGCTAATTTTTTTTGTATTTTTAGTAGAGATAGGGTTTTGCCATGTTGGCCAGGCTGGTCTCGAACTGGCCTGAAGTGATCCACCCTCCTCAGCCTCCTGATTTGCTAGGATTACAGGCGTGAGCCACTGTGCCTAGCCTCGAATGGTAGTTCTATTTTTAGATTTTTTTATTTTGAGACAAAGTCTCACTCTTTCGCCCAGGCTGGAGTGCAATGGCATGATTTCTGCTCACTGCAACCTTTGCCTCCCAGGCTTAAGCAATCTTCCTGCCTCAGACTCCCAAGTAGCTGGGACTCTAGGTGTGTGCCACCATACCCAGCTAATTTTTGTATTTTTTGTAGAGATGAGGTTTTGCCATGCTGCCCAGGCTGGTCTCAAACTCCTGGCCTCAAGTGATCCACCGACTTTGACCTCCCAAAGTGCTGGAATTATAGGTGTGAGCCACCACACCCAGCCTATTTTTAGTTTTTTGAACAATCTCTGTACTGTTTTCCATATTGGCTGCATTAATTTACGTTCCCACCAACAGTAAATAAGAGTTCCCTTTTCTCGGCCGGGCACAGGGGCTCATGCCTGTAATCCTAGCACTTTGGGAGGCTGAGGCGGGCAGATCCCTTGAGGTCAGGAGCTTGAGACCAGCCTGGCCAATATGGTGAAAACCCGTCTCTATTAAAAATACAAAAATTAGCAGAGTGTTGTGGTGGGCTCCTGTAATCCCAGTTACTCAGGAGACTGAGGCACGAGAATCGCTTGAACCCAGGAGGTAGAGTTTGCAGTGAGCCGAGATCACGCCACTGCACTCCAGCCTGGGCGACAAAGTGAGACTCAGTCTCAATAAATAAATAAATAAATAAATAAACAAATAAATAAATAGAGTTCCCTTTTCTCTGCATCCTCACCAACATCTGTTTTTTTTTTCTTTTTAATAATAGTCATTCTGAATGGGGTAAAATGATACTTCATTGTAGTTTTGATTTGTGCTTCTAATAAATATTTTTACATATGCTTGTTGGTCATTTGCATGCGTAGTTTTTCTTTTTCTTTTTCCTTTTTTTTTTTTTTTTTTTTGAGACAGATTCTCACTCTGTCACCCAGGCTGATGTGCAGTGGCGCAATGATGGCTCACTGCAGCCTCAGCTTCAACCTCCTGGGTTCAAGCAATTCTCCCACTTCAGCCTGTCAAGTAGCTGGGAATACAGGCACATGCCACCATGCCCAGCTAATTTTATGATTATTTGTAGAAACAGGGTCTCCCTACATTGCCCAGACTAGTCTCGAACTCCTGAGCTCAACCGACTATCCTGTCGTGGCCTTCCAAAGTCCTGGGATTACAGCCACGAGCTGTATATCATCTTTTGAGGAATGTCGATTCATGTCCTTTGCCCACTTTTTAATGGAATTGTTTGGTTTTGTTATTGTTGTTGAGCTGTTTGAGTTCCTTGTATATTCTGAATATTTGTCTTCTCTTGGATAAATAGTTTGTAAATACTTTCTCCCATTCAACAGGTTTTCTGTTCATTCTGTTATTTCTTTTGTTGCACAAAACCTTTTTAGTTTAGTATAGCCCCATTTGTAAATTTTTGTTTTTGTTGCCTGTGCTTTTGAGGTCTTAGTCATGAATTCTTTGCCTAGACAAATGTTGAGGAGGGTTTTTCCTAGGCTGCGTGTCTTACATTTAAGTCTTTAATCTTTAATCTAAGGCTGGGCACAGTGTCTCATGCCTGTAATCCCAGAACTTTGGGAAGCTGAGACATGAGGATCACATGAGGCCAGGATTTTGAGACCAGCCTGGGCAACATAGTGAAGTAGCTAGGTATGGTGGCACGCACCTGTAGTCCCAGCTATTCTGGAGGCTGAGGCAGGAGGATCCCTTGAGCCTAGGAGTTCAAAGTTGCAATGAGCTGCGATCTCGCCATAGCACTCCAGCCTGGTTGACAGAGCAAGACTCTGTCTCGAAAAAAAAAAAAAAAGAAAAGAAAAAGTGAATGCATTTTTAGTTGATTTTTGTGTGTGGTAAGAGATAAGGGATTAGACTGGATAATGTCAATTGACATATTCATGTTTGTTATTTCTTTTTATTTTTTATTTATTTTATTTTTTAATAGTTGCGTGAGAATAGGTAGTTTTTGGTTACATGGAGAAGCTCTTTAGTGGTGATTTCTGAGTTTGGAGCACTCATCACCTGAGCAGTGTACACTGTACCCAGTGTGTAGCCTTTTACCCCCATCCCTCTCCCATCCTTTCCCCTGAGTCCCCAAAGTCTATTATATCAGTCTTATGCCTTTGCATCCTCCTAGCTTAGCTTCCACTTATAAGTGAGAACATACAATATTTGGTTTTCCATTCCTTAGTTACTTCCCTCAGAATAATGGTCTCCAACTCCATTCAGGTTGCTGTGAATGCCCTTCTGCCTCCTTTCTTTCCTTCCCTTCCTACCCTTCCTTCCTTCCTTCCTTCCTTCCTTCCTTCCTTCCTTCCTTCTTTCTTTTCTTTTCTGTTCTTTCTTAGATAGAGTTTCGCTCTCGTTGTCCAGGCTGGAGTGCGATGGCGCGATCTCGGCTCACTGCAACCTCTGCCTCCCAGGTTCAAGCAATTCTTCTGCCTCAGCCTCCCAATTATCTGGGATTACAGGCATGTGCCACCACGTCCAGCTAATTTTTTTCTATTTTTAGTAGAGACGGGGTTTCTCCATGTTGGTCAGGCTGGTCTCAAACTCCCGATCTCAGGTGATCCACTCGCCTCAGCCTCCCAAAGTACTGGGATTACAGGCGTGAGCCACCATGCCCTGTTCTTTCTTTCTTTTTCTTTCTTCTTTCCTGTTTTTCTGAGACAGGTCTCACTTTGTCCCCCTGGCTGGAGTACAGTGGTACCATCTCTGCTCACTGCAGTCTCGACCTCCCAGGCTCAAGCAATTCTCCCACCTCAGCCCCTCAAGTAGCTGGAATTACAGGCATGTGCCACCATGCCCAGCTAATTTTTGTATTTTTATTAGTGATGGGGTTTTGCCATGTTGTCTGGGCTGGTCTCAAACTCCTGAGCTCAAGCGATCTGCCCTCCTGGCCACCCAAAGTGTTGAGATTACAGGTGTGAGCCACTGTGCCCAGCCAGAATGCCATTATTTCATTCCTTTTTATGGATAAGTAGTATTCCATGGTGTATATATATCACATCTCCTTTATCCATTCATTGATCAATCTGCATTTAGTCTGGTTCCATATTTTTGTAGTTGTGAATTGTGCTGCTATAAACGTGTGTGAAAGTGTCTTTTTCATATAATGACTTCTTTTCCTTTGAGTAGATATGCAGTAGTGGGATTGCTGGATCGAATGGTGATTCTACTTTTAGTTATTTAAGGAATCTCCATACTGTTTTCTGTACTGGTTGTGCTAGTTTACATTCCCACTAGCAGTGTAAAAGTGTTCCCTTTTCACCACATCCTTGCCAACATCTATTGTTTTCTGGCTTTTTAATTATGGCCATTCTTGCAGGAGGAAGGTGGTATCTCATTGTGGCTTGAATTTGCATTTCCCTGATAATTAGTGATGTTGAGCATTTTTTCATGTTTGTTGGCCATTTGTATATCTTCTTTTGGGAATTCTCTATGTTAATGTCATTTGCCCACTTTTTGATGGCATTGCTTTTTTTCTTGCTGATTTGAGTTCCTTGCAGATTCTAGATATTGGCTCTTTGTGAATATTTTCTTCCACTCTGGGTTGTCTGTTTACTCTGCTGATTGTTTCTTTGGCTGTGCAGAAGCATTTTAGGTCCCATCTTTTTACTTTTGTTTTCGTCACATTTGCTTTTGAGTTCTTGGTTGTGAACTCTTTGCCTAAGCCAATGTCTAGAAGAGTTTTTCTGATGTTATCTTCTAGAATTTTTATGGTTTCAGGTCTTAGATTTAAGTCTTTGATCTATCTTGAGTTGATTTTTGCATAAGATGAGAGACGAGGATCTGGTTTAATTCTACATGTTGCTAGCCAATTATTCCAGCACCATTTGTTGAATAGGATGTCCTTTCCCCACTTTATGTTTTTGTCTGCTTTGTCAAAAATAAGTTGGCTATAAGCATTTGGCTTTATTTCTGGGCTCTCTATTCTGTTCCATTGGCCTATATGCCTTTTTTTTTTTTGGTGGAGTCTTGCTCTGTTGCCCAGGCTGGAGCGCAATGGCAAGATCTTGGCTCACTGCAACTTCTGCCTCCTGGTTTCAAGCAATTCTCCTGCCTCAGCCTCCCAAGTAGCTGAGATTAGAGGCACCTGCCACCATGCCTTCACTTACTGCTTGCACTGAACATAAAGATCAGCTGGAGCTGAAAGCTTAGAGACCGCTCAAGTCTTTTCTGAGCATGCGTCATCCTGCTGGGTGTATGAAGCTTGTTCCTCAAGGCTCCGCAAAGTAAGTCTCTTCTCACCTTTTCCTCCCAGATTTTTTTTTTTTTTTTTTTTTTTTTTAGACGGAGTTTCGCTCTTGTCCCCCAGACTAGAATGCAACGGCGCGATCTCGGCTCACTGCAACCTCTGCCTCCCAGGTTCAAGAGATTCTCCTGCCTCAGCCTCCCAAGTAACTGGGATTACAGCCACGCACCACCATGCCCGGCTAATAATTGTATTTTTAGTAGAGATGGGGGTTTCATCATGTTGGTTAGGCTGGTCTTGAACTCCTGACCTCAAGTGATCTGCCCACCTCGAACTTCCAAAGTGCTGGGATTACAGGGATGAGCCACCACATCCGGCCTTCCTCCCAGACTTTTGACATGTCTATTTATTGACCCAAATGCAATGTTTTGACCCAAGCAGCAGCAGCTTGTTTATTTGCCTGTCAATGTTTTCAAGGACTACCTTAAGCATAGCTGCTTTTATGCCCTGAGAGTTCAGAGTTAGTCAAAACTAAGGCAATCCTCTTGTGTCATTCCTTCACTCTTATCCCTTCTGCAGACAAGTCAAACAGATAAACACAATTTTCTGAGAACAAGGTCTGCTCTGCCCTCTCTGGGACCAGGTACTCACACTGAGAACACAGACTGCCATCTTTCAGACTCCTGCCACACTAAAGTTGGTGGGGGTAAGGCTGAGGGAAAATACCACAAAGCTCTCCTACTGCACTTAAGTCATCATTTTCTTGATTCAGCATTTGTTTGAAACTTTGGCTATTTTCTAGAGACTAACAAAGTTGATTCTGACCATCTTTGATCATTTTTTCATATTTCTATGCAAGAACAGGCCCTTGGAGCTTCTTACTCTGCAATTTTCTTTTTCTTTCTTCTTTTAGACACAGGCTCTTGCTCTGTTGTCCAGAATGTACTGCAGTAGTACAATCATAACTCACTGCAGTCTCGAACTCCTGGACTCAAGTGATCCTCCCACCCTCAGACTCCTGAGTAGCTGGGACTACAGGCACATGCCACCATGCCCAGCTAATTTTTTTATTTTTATTTTGTGTAGAGACAGTGCCTTCCTATGTTGCCCAGGCTGGTCTCAAACTCATGGCCTCAAGTGATCCTTCTGCCTTGGCCTCCCAAAGCACTGGGATTACAGTTGTGAGCCACTATGCCTGACTCAAAGAATATTTTTTTATTTAGAGATTATTTTATTTCTTTATTATTTATTTAGAAATTATTAATCATTTAGAGATTGCCATTTAACTTCAAAGAGTTCCATTTGCATGTGATGTTTTTTAGTTTTAGAGAAAGGAAATAGTGGAAAAATAGATTCATCTCCAATCCTTTGGACTAAAATTCAGATAGTTTAAACTCTAGTCTCAACTTCATTTAATTTGGAACTGCATGATGTGGTGTCAGATTTGGGTTCAAATCCAGTTCCCTTGCTGTGTAACCTTGGGAAATTTACCCAGCATCTGAGTTGTTTCTTCATGTGTGCAGTGGAGACGGTAATACCAAGATGAAGATTTCATGAGATGTCTAGCGTAGACAACTCTTTCTCAGAGTGGATGCAGTTAACAGTTGGATGCTGAATTTATAAGAGTATGGATTTCATAAAAAGAGCATAAATTTCATGATATGATCTATATTTCAGAAGATATAGGCTGGGCGCGGTGGCTCACGCCTGTAATCCCAGCACTTTGGGAAGCTAAGGTGGATCACTTGAGGTCAGGCATTCGAGACCAACCTGGCAAACATGGTGAAACCCTGTCTCAATTAAAAATACAAAAATTAGCCAGGCGTGGTGGTGGGTGCCTGTAATCCCAGCTTCTTGGGAGGCTGAGGCACGAGAATCGCTTGAACCCAGGAGGCAGAAGTTGCAGTGAGCAGATATCGTGCCACTGCACTCCAACCTGGGTGACAGAGTGAGACTCCGTCTCAAAAAAAAAAAGAAAAGAAAAGAAAATATACTGAACATGTACTATGCAGGCATGTTAGAAAGTGAGCATCTAAAGATGAGTAAGACAGTGCCCCTCTTCTCAAGTGGGAGATAGGACAATCACAAGATGGAGTAACGAAGATCAACATGTACTGAAGAACAGAGGGAGGGTATAGCACCCAAACTGGGAAGTCAGGAAAGCTTCCCAGAAGTTGTGTTTAAGCTATGTTTGAAGGGGGAGAAAGCATTTCATTGATTTTGTTTGAAAAACATTGAAAAAAACCCCTTCAAACCCTAAGTTCTGTAGTTGCATCTGTTACAGGAAAGGGGTCCCAATCCAGACCTCAAGAGAGGGTTCTTGGATTTCGTGCAAGAAAGAATTTAGGGCAAGTCTGCTGTGCAAAGTAAAAGCAAGTTTATTAAGAAAGTAAAGTGGTGAAAGTACAACTACTACATAGGCAGGGTAGGGTGCTCCTGAAAGTAAGAGGAGGAATGCGTCCACGCTATGTACAATGCTTGTAAATATAGGGAGATGTGCTCTGCTACAAGGGTTTGTGATAAAGGATTAATTTTCTTTTTATATATGTGTGTGTGTATATGTGTGTGTGTGTGTGTGT
>NW_012115877.1:1684655-1685670 GCF_000951035.1 Colobus angolensis palliatus | reverse complement strand
GGCTGACTTCCTTGCTCCTCAGCTTGCAGATGGTCTATTGTGGGACTTCATCTTTTGATCGTGTGAGTCAATATTCCTTAATAAACTCCCCCCCCAACTTTTTGAGAGTTGGAGTCTTGCTCTGTTGCCTAGGCTGGAGTGCAGTGGCACGATCTTGGCTCACTGCAACTTCTGCTTCCCAGGTCCAAGCGATTCTACGGTCTCAGCCTCCTGAGTAGCTGGGATTACAGGCGCCCACCACCACGTCCAGCTAATTTTTGTATTTTTAGTAGAGACAGGATTTCGCCTTGTTGGCCAGGCTGGTCTCGAACTCCTGACCTCAGGTGATCCACCCACCTAGGCCTCACAAAGTGCTGGGATTACAGGCGTGAACCACTGCGCCCAGCCTTAATTACTATATTTTGCAAGAATCAATATTATTATCTTTAAAGCAAAATTAGGAATTCCTTCGTTTTCCAGATATTGGGATATCTGGAAACTCCCACGTCTGGGTGTGCTTAGTAAACATTATTAATTTGTTCCCTTAACCTTAAACATCTAGAAGCTAGGAATACCTTAATTTCTGGGAATGCAACCCAGCAAACCCCAGCGTCATTTTCCTAGCCCTCATTCAGAATGGAGTCGCTCTGGTTCAAACACCTCTGACATATCTCCCCCCTCCCTTTACAAGAGGACTCTTAATCCTAAGGGTTGCAGAGGGACCAAGATCCATATTCTGTAACTTCTTCAGGCTGAATAGGGGCAATGATATTCCTGCTTAAATGTTAGGGTCTCTTGCATTTAGGGTAGAGTGAAGCTCAGTCAGAGAGTGTTGGTATGGTGAAGGTCGTTCATAACTCCAAGTTCTGACAAAAGGTGATTATCTGGAAGATTAATACGTGTCCAACATGCACACGTATGTTTATTGCAACACTATTCACCATAGCAAAGACTTGGAATCAACCCAAATGTCCATCAGTGACAGACTAGATTAAGAAAATGTGGCACATATACACCATGGAATACTATGCAGCCA
>NW_012115877.1:1680985-1683965 GCF_000951035.1 Colobus angolensis palliatus | reverse complement strand
AAAAAAAAAAAAAAAAACAATAATAATAAAAAAAAAGTGTCCAATTTAAGAAAGCATTGAATGAGCTTATCTTGCATTCCTACACAAAGAGTACAACCGCAATATATTCCACAACAGCAAAGCAAAATAAGTAAAATCATTCCAAGTAAACTAAACAGGAAGGCTGTCCAAGAATTGGGCAGTTGTTGGAACCAAGCCAATACACGGTGGACTGATATTACATCAATGGCAGATATGAGTGTCTAAAGCTTTCATAGCCTGGGTAATATTATGTGAATAGTCTGGAACATACATACAACATTTGGTTTTGATCAAAGCACAAGGTCTCTCTTGGACAGCTGTTAAAATGTCCACACACCCAGTAGTTTGTTTGATTATGTAGAGAGGCTAAAGTCTGTGCCCACTCAGTAAATCAGTTACTCCATGATTCCAACTTAAACCCAAAAGTAGAATGCCAATCCATATCTTTATGTTACCCATCCCTTTCATATCCTCTGAACAGTAGTCGGGGGTCATTGATTGGCTCACACGAATAAACAGGATCAGTCTCTTGTGTTCTGTCGGCCTGTGGGACTTCATAAGAGACAGGTTTAATTTGAGATAGGTGAACCCAGCTGCTTATTCCCAGAAGTTTAACTGCAGTTGGGGTACTAAGGAGAATTTGATAGGGTCCCTTCCATTTTGGGGAAAGTTGATCTGCTGGGGATCCTTCCTTCCAAGTTTATAATAGGACCCAATCTCCCGGCTGAGTTGTAACAAAATTCTCTTCCTTAGTGGGGGAAGGGAGTCTTTGATTTCCACATTCAAGGAGTGCCTTTTGCACTTGCCCTAAGTTGATCACACAATTCTGTTGCTTGAAAGTATCTATATCTATTAGGAAGTCAGTAGTTAAGAAAAGCCTTCCATACATTATTTCAAAAATGACTGAGTTGCAGATTTCCCTTAGGGGTCAGTCTAGCTTGTAATAAAGCTACAGGTCATAAAGACAGCCAGGTTTCTGATGTTTCTTGGAATAGTTAAGAAAGAGTCCTTTTTAGAGTTTGATTAACTCTTTCTACTTTCCCTAAGACTGTGGTCTCCATGCTGAGTGAAGGCGGTACTGAATTTCTAGGGCTGAAGATATGTTTTGGGTAACTGTCGCTGTGAAAGATGGGCCATTATTGCTCTGTAAACTCTTAGGCAGCCCAAATCTAGAATTATTCCCTTTAGTAGGAGTTTAGAAATGCCTCTGACACATCTACTGGACACAAAGCCATGAGCAGGCACAATAAGCTGGAAGGTTTAGACCAAATGGATCATTTCTGAGCCAGGATATTGGCTCCTGGATGTGGAGCCAACACATCTTAATGAGATTTTCCCAGCTGGATGTCATTATTTATGAAGCACTCATTGGAATATATTAATATAAATAATCACTGATGCTGTAGGCAAGGTTTAGTCAAATGTGCTTAAACTATCACCCAAAAGTGGCTGAAGACCATCTCTCAACTTTTCCAACATGAGTCATACTCTATTCAGCTGTATTCATATTTTAAGGACCCACATGAAAGAACAAATACAAGGTGGTGTCAGTGGAGATGTACCAATACAGGTTTGGGGCCCAGGCAATGGTATTAACAAATAATAATTGTAGTAAAATACACATACAGTTTATCATTCTAACTTTTTTGTTTTGTTTTGTTTTGTTTGGTTTTTAAGAGATGGGGATCTTGCTATGCTGCCCAGACTGGAGTGTAGCAGCTATTCACAAACAGGATAATAGCACACTGCAGCCTTGAACTTCTGGACTCAAACGATCCTCCTGCCTCAGCCTCCTGAGTGGCAGGACTAAGATGCACACCACTGTGCTCAGCTTAACCATTTAAAAACATATATTCAGTATTGTTAAGTGCATTCACATTGTTGTGCAACCAATTTCCAGAACTCTTTCCATCTTGCAAAACTGAAACTCTATACCCATTAAACAACTCCCCAATCCCCCTTCTCCCCAGCCCCTGGCAACCACCTTTCTTCTTTCTGTCTCTATGAATTTGACTACTCTAGATACCTAATATAAGTGGAATCATACAGTATTTGTCTTTTTGTGACTGGCTTATTTCACTTAGCATCATGTCCTCAAGGTTCTTCCATGTTGTAGAATGAACTTTCTTCTTTAAGGCTGAATAATGTCCCACTGTAGGTATATACCACATTTTGTTTATCTATTCTTCTGTGGATGGACACTTGGGTTGCTTCTACCTTTCGGCTATTGTGAATAATGCTACTATGAACATGAGCATACAAGTATCTTTTCAAGTCCCTGCTTTCAATTCCTTTGAGTATATACCCTAAAGTGGAATTGGTGGACTCTATGGTAATTTGATTGTAAATTTTTTGAGGCAATTCTAGATTGTTTTCTATAGTGGCTACACCATTTTACATTTCCATCAATGGTACAAAAGGGTTACAATTTCTCTATATCCTTGCCAACATTTTCTTTTTTGTTTTTTTGTTTTAGAGACAGGGTATTGCTCTGTTGCTCAGGCTGGAGTGCAGTGGTGTGATCATAGCTCACTGTAACCTCAAACTCCTGGGCCAAGCAATCCTCCTGCCTCAGCCTCCTGAGTAGCTAGTACTACAGGTGACTGGTTTTTTGATAGTAGCCATTCTAATGGTATGAGGTGGTATCTCATTCTGGTTTTGATTTGTATTTCCCTTATTATTAGTGACAGGCAGTCATAATTAACTCCTTTATTATGCACAGGCCAAGTTGAGAACACAGTTTAAGGGATGTACAAACTTCTGAACAGTAATCTCTAGGTGACAGTTCCTGCCTCCCTTCTAAATAAAAGTCTGTCTCTGTGATGACTTTATTATTATTATACTTTAAGTTCTGGGGTACATGTGCAGAATGTGCAGGTTTGTTACATAGGTATACATGTGCCATGATGGTTTGCTGCACCCATCAACCTGTCATCTATATTAGGTATTTCTCCTAATG
>NW_012115877.1:1664812-1680190 GCF_000951035.1 Colobus angolensis palliatus | reverse complement strand
ATGGTCTCGATCTCCTGACCTCATGATCCGCCCGTCTCGGCCTCCCAAAGTGCTGGGATTACAGGCTTGAGCCACCGCGCCCGGCGCCATTTCTTTAAGAATGTTGAATATTGTCCCCACTCTCTTCTGGCTTGTAGGATTTCTGCTGAGAGATCCGCTGTTAGTCTGATGGGCTTCCCTTTGTGGGTAACCCGACCTTTCTCCTGGCTGTCCTTAACATTTTTTTCTTCATTTCAACCTTGGTGAATCTGACAATTATGTGTCTTGAGGTTGCTCTTCTCGAGGAATATCTTTGTGGTGTTCTCTGTATTTCCTGAATTTGAATGTTGGTCTGTCTTGGTAGGTTGGGGAAGTTCTCCTGGATAATATCCTGAAGAGTGTTTTCCAACTTGGTTCCATTCTCCCTGTCACTTTCAGGTACACCAATCAAATGTAGATTTGGTCTTTTCACATAGTCCTATATTTCTTGGAGGCTTTGTTCGTTTCTTTTCACTCCTTTTTTCTCTAATCATGTCTTCTCACTTTATGTCATTGAGTTGATCTTCAATCTCTGATATCCTTTCTTCTGCTTGATTGATTTGGCTATTGATACTTGTGTATGCTTCACGAAGTTCTTGTGCTGTGTTTTTCAGCTCCATCAGGTCATTTATGTTCTTCTCTAAGCTGGTTATTCTAGTTAGCAATTCGTCTAATCTTTTTTTCCAGGTTCTTAGCTTCCTTGCATTGGGTTAGAACATACTCTTCTAGCTCGGAGGATTTTGTTATTACCTGCCTTCTGAAGCCTACTTCTGTCAATTCATCAAACTCATTCTCCATCCAGTTTTGTTCCCTTGCTGGCGAGGAGTTGTGATCCTTTGGAAGATAAGAGGTGTTCTGGTTTTTGGAGTTTTCAGCCTTTTTGTGCTGGTTTCTCCCTATCTTCGTGGATTTATCTACCTTTGGTCTTTGATGTTGGTGATGTTAATACTATTCCTTTCTGTTAGTTTTCCTTCTAACAGTCAGGCCCCTCTGCTACAGGTCTGCTGGAGTTTGCTGGAGGTCCACTCCACACCCTGCTTGCCTGGGTATCACCAGGAGAGGCTCAGTTGGAAATTCAGGAATCACCTTCCTTCTGCGTTGATCTTGCTGGGAGCTGCAGACTGGAGCTGTTCCTATTTCGCCATCTTGCCAGCTACCTCCCTCTGTGATGATTGAGTGTCAACTTGATTGGATTGAAGGATGCAAAGTATTGTTCCCGGGTGTGTCTGTGAGGGTGTTGCCAACAACACCCTCCATTTGAGTCAGTGGACTGGGAGAGGCAGACCCACCCTCAATCTCGGTGGGCACCATTTAATCTGCTGCCAGCATGGCTAGAATAAAGCAGACAGAAGAACGTGGAAGGATGTCACTTCCTGAGTCTTCTGGCCTTCATCTTTCTCCTGTGCTGGATGCTTCCTGCCCTGGAACACTGGACTTGGTTCTTCAGCTTTTAGACTCTTGGACTTTGGCCACATAGAAGGCTGCACTGTTGGCTTCCCAACTTTTGAGGTTTTGGGACATGGGCTGACTTCCTTGCTCCTCAGCTTGCAGATGGTCTATTGTGGGACTTCATCTTTTGATCGTGTGAGTCAATATTCCTTAATAAACTCCCCCCCCCAACTTTTTTTGAGACGGAGTCTTGCTCTGCTGCCCAGGCTGGAGTGCAGTGGCTCGATCTCGGCTCACTGCAATCTCCGCCTCCCGGGTTCAAGTGATTCTCCTGCCTCAGCCTCCCGAGTAGCTGGGATTACAGGTGCATGCCACACCACCATGCCCGGCTAATTTTTGTATTTTTAGTAGAGACAGGGTTTCATGTTGGCCAGGCTGGTGTTGAACTCCTGGCCTCAAAGTGATCCACCCACCTGGGCCTCCCAAAGTGCTGGGATTATAGGTGTGAGCCACTGTGCCCAGCCTAAACTCCCCTTCATATACACATCTATCCTATTAGTTCTGTTCCTCTACAGAACCCTAATATACAGTGTCCCCACCTAAATTCTACATTCACAGATTAAAGGTAGATTAAACTCCTTCCTCTTTAGGAAGTCTGCTCAGCTCCTCTAGGGAAATATCTCTCTCATTAGGACTCTTCTCCAAGCAATCAAGATGTCAGGAAGCAAACCTAGTGAGCACGAACTACAGCAAGGGTGTCCAATCTTTTGGCTTCCCTGGGCCATATTGGAAGAATTGTCTTGGGCCACCCATAAAGTACCCTAACACTAATGATAGCTGATGGGCTAAAAAATGATCAGAAAAAAACTCGTAATGTTTTAATTAAGTTTATGAATTTGTGTTTGGCTGCATTCAGAGCCATCTTGGGTTGCATGCAGCCCATGGGCTGTGGGTTGGATAAGCTTGAACTACAGTATGGTTTCAAGGGAGTAATTTGCATCTACACTTGAAATGTAATCCATAGGGAATTTGCAGCTAGATAGGAAACCTGTAGGCACTTCCCTGGAATAAACTTCAGTAAATTGCTTCACTTTTCTATGGCAGGTTTCTTCAGCAGTCAAAATGAAGGGGCTGATTTAAATGGTACCTAAGGTCCTTTTGGCTTTGACTTTCTGTTGTAACAGCATACTATTACAGTTGCTGACCTCATTCTTGCTCAGAATTGGGCTGAACCCATGTAAATCAAGACCTCGAGGCTGGGCACGGTGGCTCACGCCTGTAATCCCAGCACTTTGGGAGGGCAAGACAGGTGGATCACCTGAGGTCAGGAGTTTGAGACCAGGCTTGTCAACGTGGTGAAACCCTGTCTATACTAAAAATACAAGAATTAGCCAGGTGTGGGGTGGCATTTGGCTGTAGTCCCAGCTACTCGGGAGGCTGAGACATGAGAATTGCTTGAACTCAGGAGGTGGAGGCTGCAGTGAGCCAAGATTGCCCCACTGCACTTCAGCCTGGGCGACAATGTGAGACTCTATCTCAAAAAAAAAAAAAAAAACTTATTAACATATTGGTTCTGATATGGTTTGGATCTTTGTCCCCACCCAAATCTCATGTTCAATTGTAATTCCCAATGTTGGAGGTGGGACCTGGTGGGAAATGACTGGATGGGGGCAGGTTTCTCATGAATGGTTTAGTACCATCCTTTTGGCACTGTCCTTGCAATAGTGAGTTATCGCGAGATCTGATCATTGAAAAGTGTGTGGCAACTCCCCTAGCCTTTTTGCTCCTGCTCTGGCCATGTAATGTGCTTGCTCCCCCTTTGCTTTCCACCATGTTTATAGTTTCCTGAGGCCTCCCCAAAAGCTGAGCAGATGCCAGCATCATGCTTCCTGTACACCCTGCAGAACTGTGAGCCAATTAAATCCCTTTTCTTTATAAATTACCCAATCTCAGGTATTTCTTTACAGCAATGCAAGAACGGTCTAATAGAGTTCTAAGTGCATCCTTTCTAAAAAATATTTCAATGCATATTAAGCAATTTGTAGTTATAATGGCCTCCACCAGCATTTCCTAGCTTCTTCAGAAATCTGACTGCAGAACATCCTCCATTTCAACTGATTTTAGTTCAGCACCAAATCCGGATATAAAAATATTATCTATTCAAATTTAAGTGCATCTTTAATATTTTGCATAATAGAACAATACAGCAGGAAAGACTACTAAGGTAATTTAGTCTAATACACTCTACTTAGTATAAAGAAATATGTTCAGAGAGGTTCAGGTGACACCTATGGTCATATAGTTAGAAACAGAGTAAGGTCTAAAAGATCTCTTTGCTCCCTGTGCAGTGTTTCTACTCCATGTTTGCAAATGAGCTGCTGTCTAGTTTCATATAACTTGATAATCTGCCAGGGTAACTTTCAAATCAAGGTTTTATTACCAAAAGGAAATTACCTAGTCAAGGAATGTTCACTGTCTGAGACGAAAGGTAGATCAATTGTTGCAAACAATCATTTATCTACTCATCTTGGTTGTTTTGACTCACCTAATGGGTAACAACATTAAGAATGAGGGACCATGTATAGATTCCTAGAAGAATATATCCCAATCCAGAAATACTTAAAGAAACTGTCCCATCAAACTGTCCTTAGGACAATATGAAATTTAAATGAATTTAACTATAACTTCAAAATGGAATATCCTAATTTTACAATTCTAGTTTAGTGTTTAAAACTCACTCCTCTTTAGATGGTAATCAAAAACTCAGAATTTAGATTGTAAAAGTTTATTGATATGGTCAAAAAGCAAACAGCCAGACATTTGGTTATCTTTGCCACTACAATGAGTCATTCTGAATTGTATCTTAAAAATGCATAACAAATGATGTTTAAACCATTACTAGAAAAGTAAATGAAGAGTCTACTTAAGGCACTTCATATGAAAGCTAATTCAAAATTTTCACAAAAGTAACACTATTTTATAAGTGTAGTAAATTAGCTTTCCACACATTTTAGCCAGAATGCTGCCTCTCTCCTTACAGAAGAATGTGCTCTTGAAGGGAGAAAAAGCAAATACAAAAAACTGTCATTCTGTCAATGATCATGTCAAATTATCTGGAACTATACAGATTACATGGCAGTAGTATTCCTGTGGTGAATCTGTACAAATCAGGGCATCTTCATACAAGTCTCATTAGAACCACAGCATAGATTTGGCCTGAGACAAGTGCAAGAATAGCAGGTAAGGAATTCAGAATCTCACAATTTACAGGTGAGTAATTAACAAAAAGTGGCTGCTCCATTAAAGAGTAAAAGGTCAACCATATCCCCTCATCCATGAAATCTAGTAATGAAAAACAAAAAACCCCACATAAAATATTTCTTCTAAGGCTACTATATCCATCTCTTTCTGCAAACCACATGGCAGGGTTATTCGAAGGTAAATAGCAGGTGGCAGTCATAGTATCTTTTTAATGTAATTCTTGTAAGATTTCCTTAAAATTATTTTTTCACAATTACAATTATCCTATTTCCACAACAGTGGCATTTCAGGTTACTCTTCACAACTATGAGGAGGTTATAGTTAGATATAATGATAACCATGAAAACATTCTTCACAGAAATTTGGTTAGCATATATGGTTATTCCCACTGGCAGAAAAAAAAAAAAGACAAAATAAAAAAAAAAAATCCCTTCAAATTTGTACTTTGTTTCTCCACCTAAAGGAAGAGAATAAAGACAAAATAACGGCAAAACACAGAACAGCTTTCGAGAAACGCTTAATTTCTATATACAGGCAACAACTCAGTATTTTATGATTTTCCTTTCCCATTCTAAGGGAGTCCTTTTCTTTCTTTTTTTTTCTTTTTTTTTTTGAGATGGAGTTTTGCTCTATTGCCAGGCTGGAGTGCAGTGGCGTGATCTTGGCTCACTGCAACCTCCATCTCCTGAGTTCAAGTGATTCTCGTGCCTCAGCCTCCTGTGTAGCTGGGATTACAGGTGCCCACCACCACACCCAGCTAATTTTTGTACTTTTAGTAGAGATGGGGTTTCACCATGTTGGCCAGGATAGTCTCGAACTCCTGACCTCATGATCTGCCTGCCCCGGCCTCCCAAAGTGCTGAGATTACAGGTGTAAACCACCACACCTGGCCAGGGAGTCCTTTTCTAACTGAGCCTATTTTTCTCTTAGGTACAAATGGAATAAGTGACAAACTCTAATTTGCAGAAACATTTTAGACCATGTATAAGTCACACTGATTTTAGCACTAAAGTTATATTTTTATCACAGATGGGTCACCTTAAAAGAAAACTAAGGAGATGGAATGAATCAGAAATCTTTCTAAATACAAGGTAGTTAACACCATACTCAAGCAGAAATCATAATCCTGTATTTAGAGATTTTTTTTTTTTTTGAGACAATCTCACTCTGTGACTCAGACTGGAGTGCAGTAGCATGATCTTGGCTCACTGCAATCTCCACCTCCCAGGTTTAAGCAAGTCTCGTGCCTCAGCCTCCCAAGTAGCTGGGATTACAGGCATGAGCCACCAAGCCCAGCTAATTTTCACATTTTTAGTAGAGACGGGGTTTTGCCTTGTTGGCCAGGCTGGTCTCTAATTCCTGGCCTCAAGCAATCCACCTGCCTTGGCCTCCCAATAGATGTCCTTTTTTCATGTTCAAAGCTATCGAGAAGCATAGACATCGCTGGTGTGGTAGCTCACACATGTCATCCTCGCACTTTGGGAGACTGAGGCGGGCAGATCACTTGAGCCCAGGAGTTCAAGACCAGACTGAACAACTTGGCGAAACCCTGTCTCTACTAAAAATCCAAAAATCAGCCTGACATGGCGGTGCACACCTGTAAATCCCAGCTACTTGGGAAGCTGAGGCAGGAGAATCGCTTAAACCTGGGAGGCAGGGTTTGCAGTCAGCCGAGCTCACGCCACTGCACTTCAACCTGTGTGACACAGTAAGACCCTGTCTCAAAAAAACAACAAAACAAAACAAACAAACAAACAAAAAAATCACAGACAGCCCTGTATTTCAGTAGGAAATAGGCAAGGAGGAGGAGAAATGACTGTCTTTTTGAGGGCTAGACGTGTCCTCTAAAGAATGGTGTTCCATTTTCAGAAGACCACATGGCACATATAATTTCTCTACCCAAAAGGAAAGATGTGTAAAGTATACACATCCACGCAAAGATGGAAAAGCTAAGAATGAATTCCTGATGTAGTTACCTGTAACAGGCATATGTGGGAACACCTGGTCAGGACTTACTTTCCCCATCTTTGGATAAGGCAATATAAAATCAGATGACCAAGTTAACTGAAGTAGTTTTGAGCTTTGTTCTAACTAAAACAAAGTAGTAGTTTTACAATTTTTATAATATATTTAATTCTACTAAATTAAATGTTCCATAAAGTTCACTGGGAAGAGAAGGTTAGGAGGATAATCATTTTCAAATACCTCATGATTTTGACAGAGAATTGTTTGTTAAGGCACTACACATCTTCTTTGGTTAAATGATTAACTATTTAAATCACTTGAAAAAAAGAGGTAATACAAAATACACAAGTTGCGTTCTTCTTTTCAAACACACACAGTTTTCATTTTTCAATTTCCAGTACTCCAGTGTCAACATATCTCTGGGACCTTTTTAACTCATCAGAAAGCTGAAACAAAAATATATACCAATCTATTAGTCTCTGAAAGAAAAGTAGGCTTTACTTTTAATCAATAAGCAGTATGTTGGTTTTAACAGATAAAAGAGCATTTTGGTACGTACGCGATAATCTTTGGGTATCAATAACAAAAAGTGAGAAACACTGACAGACCCATTAGTCTTATGACAAAACGAAATAGAACAACCCTCAAGCTAAAATATCTCCTGAAAAGAGACACTAACTAATAATTTTATTTTTTCGATTTTTTAGAGATGGGGTCTCACTATGTTGCTCAGTCTGGTCTGGGACTCCCAGGCTCAAGTGATCATCCTGCCTTAGCCTTCTGAGTAGCTGGGACTACAGGCACACAACACTGCTACCGAATCAACTCTGCTGATCAAATAATTAACAGAAGTCCCAGCAAAATTACCCTCACATCCCAATTAGTATTCTGTAGAGGATAAATTATTATAATCATTATTTTTGAGATGGGGTCTCACTCTATTACTCAGACTGGAGTACAGTGGCACTCTATTTCTTAAAAAAAGTAGAGGTGAGAAGTTTTTAAAAGCATATTAAAAAATCATTTCTTCTTCAAAAGGAAGTATAGTATGCAGACAAGGAGCTATGTGAATAGATAATGGCATAAAATGTTCTAATCATTATGTATTATAGAGATATCTAGAATAAACTAGGTATGGCAAAATAAACCTAAAAGATGTTCCTGAGAAATCACATACTAATATTGTCCATTATACTATAATTAATTTTTATATGGAACATATCTGAATTACAGCTGTCTGGGCATGGTGGCTGGCTAATGCCTATAATCCCAGCCCTCTGGGAGGCTGAGCAGGAGAACCGCTTGAGGCCAGAAGTTCAAGACCAGCCTGGATAACATAGCAGGACCCTCTCTTTACAAAAAATAAAAATATTAGCTGGGTGTAGTCATGTGCAACTGTAGTCCTAGCCTCTTGGGAAGCTGAGGTGAAATGATGGCTTGAGCTCAGGAGTTCAAGGTTACAATGAGCTATGAACACACCATTACACTTCGGCCTGAGTGACAGAGTGAGACCCTGTCTCTGAAAATAAATGAATAGGCCGGGCTCAGTGGCTCATGCCTATAATCCCAGCACTTTGGGAGGATGAGGCAGGTGGATCACTTGAGGTCAGGAGTTCGAGACCTGATCAACATGGTGAAACCCTGTTGATACTAAAAATACAAAATTAGCCGGGTATGGTGGCACACGCCTGTAATCTCAGCTACTTGGTAGGCTGAGGCAGGAGAATCGCTTGAACCCGGGAAGCAGAGGTTGTAGTGAGTCGAGATTGTGCCATTGCACTCCAGTCTGGGCAACAAGAACAAAACTCCATCTCAAAAATAAATAAATAATAAATAAAAAAATAGATGAATAGAAGATAAAATAGTTTGGAAGCAAAGCAAAAAGAACAATATTATAAAGCAATATCAACTCTAATCATTCCAAGTATTGGTAATCACTATATAAATAAAAAAGAAGAATCATACCTGTATGGGTAGCCATGATATTTAGATCTAAAAATAGAGAGCATCCAACTGAAGAATAATACAACGAGTCCAATACCAGCCACACACATTACTGCAGAAAAATAAAAGGAGAGTAAAATGAGCAGGTTGAATATAATAAATAACCAGGGCAGTCTACACTTCCAGAGAGTGAAAAGGAAGGGGTATACATTATTGATAAATCTAAACTTTTCAACAATTTTCATCGCCATTTCTTAATCTTCAGGAATCTGCCTTCCCCTTTAATTTGCTCCATTACAATGTAATAGAGTAACTCCTTCACATAATTATGCAATTCAAATGTATGGAATAATGAATTCCTTTAAAGCCATCACACTGAAGGGTTTACTGTTAGAAACACTGTCTTACTATTGACAAGAAAATCACCCATTTTGTTTTTTGGGTTTTTTTTTTTTTTTTGAGACAGGGTCTTGCTCTGTTGCCCAGGCTGAAGTGCAGTGGCACAATCACAGCTCACTGCAGTCTCAACCTCCTGGGCTCACACTCCTCCCAATATAGCCTCTCGAGTAGCTGGGACTACAGATGTGTGCCACTATGCATGGCTAATTTTTTAATTTTTTTGAGAAAATGGTCTCACTACATTGCCCAGGCTGGTGTTGATTTCCTGGGCTCAAGTGATCTTCCTGCTTCAGCCTCCCAAAGAGCTGGGATTACAGGCATAAACCACTGTGCCTGGCTTACTTATTTATTGAACTTTAAAACCCCTAAAAGTGGTCTTGTAGTATTATTGATAAATATTAACTTAAACATCTGATGACTTCACTGTGATAGTCTCACTTGAAAGTACTTTATTCAGGCACAGGTAACTACACAGCCTTATATTATGTAATTCAATCAACATGGATTTCTTATTTGAATAATGAGAAAAAAAAATCTGATCCCAAGCCCTAGATTCATAGCTCTCTCCACTAATCCCACATGTCATGTTCTACATTAGCACAGCAGTTATTAAAGTGAACTACAAATACTAATCCCCAAATGCTCAAGTATGGATTGCCATGACGTGAGGCTCTTTGAATCCCTGGACTAAAAATGGCTAAGAAATATAGAGATAGGGATGTAGGAAAGCATGTGTCCAACAGCAAAGGAAGCTCTAGGGCAGGGGTGTCCAATCTTTTGGCTTCCCAGGGCCGCACTGGAAGAACAGCTGTCCTGGGCCACACACAAAATACACTAATACTAATGAAAACTGATGAGCTGCAAAAAAAAAAAAAAAAAATCGCAAAAAAAAAAAAACCTCATAATGTTTTAAGGAAGTTTAAATGTTTGTGTTGGGCTGCATGTGGCCCACAGACTGGACAAGCTTGTTCTAGGGAAACTTAGTGAATGATAAGAAAATCAACTTTCGGTCGGGCACTGTGGCTCACGCCTGTAATTCCAGCACTTTGGGAGGCCAAGGCAGGCGGATCATGGGTCAGGAGTTCAAGACCAGCCGGGCCAAGATGATGAAACCCTGTCTCTACTAAAAACTACAAAAAAAATTAACCAGGCATGGTGGCAGGCACCTGTAATCCCAGCTACTTGGGAGGCTGATGCAGCAGAATCGCTTGAACCTGGGCGGCAAAGCTTGCAGTGAGCCAAGATCACGCCACTGCCCTCCAGACTGGGCGAAAAAGTGAGACTTTCTCTCTCAAAAAAAAAAAAAAAAAAGAAAAGAAAAGAAAATCAACTTTCAGTTTTGTTTTACTTATGGAACAATTCTTTTGCCTTTTCTAATTTTCACACAATATGACTAGGGGCTAAGGTGTAAATGTTAAACAACATTTCTCCTTAATTCCTTTCCCATTTACAAAAAAGAAGTGCAGCTTGCTGCCAATGCTCATTTAATTTTACATAATCATGCTCTTTGAGGCTGAAGTAAATCTGATTTTCAATGTTAAAATAAAACAGAAAAACTGTTGTTGGAGTTATTACTAAACAGAACATCAGAATCATCTGAATCATCAGAATTGTCTATTTCAGAAAAACTGAATTCATCAAATGAATCTCTGGCCAACAACTGTTCGAGAATGGTGTAAACATTACACGTGGAATGCTACATTTTCTAGGATTTGACATTTTCAGTGATCAATAATTACTATATTTTATAAATGGAAATACCACTATAATAGAAATACAAATGGAATGATATCTAGTATATTATTCTATTTACAGCAATCTGTTTTCAGTAGTGGTAGTGGATCACTTGAACCCAGTGATATCTGACATATCAATTTTGTTTCCAAAGTTGATATACTAGAGTGGATGTGAAAATAATAATTAAAGCAAGATATTTTGTGGCAGAGTTATCTCAGGGTAAACACTGCAGCCACAAGCACTGCCGGTGAGTATTCTCAGGGCAAATGGGAAAAGGGTTAACTTAACCAAAGAAGTGAAAGAACTCTATGATGAAAACTATAAAACACTGCTGAAAGAAATTGAAGAGGACATCAAAAAATGGAAAGATGTTCCATGTTCATGGACTAGAAGAATCGATGTTGTTAAGATGTCCATACCATCCAAAGCAATCTACAGATTCAATGCAATCCCTATCAAAATACCAATGACAACTTCACAGAAATAGAAAAAATAAAATTTATATGAAATCACAAAAGACCAAGAATAGTCAAAGCGATCCTAAGCAAAAAGAACAAAACTGGAGGAATCATATTACTTGACTTCAAACTATACTATAGAGTTACAGTAACCAAAACAGCATGGTACTGGCATAAAAACAGACATACAGACCAATGGGACAGGAGAGAGAACTCAGAAACAAACTCATACACCTACAGTGAACTCATTTTCGACAAAGGTGCCAAGAACATACACTGGGGAAAACACAGTCTCTTCAATAAAAGGTGGCAGGAGAACTGGATATCCATAGGCAGAACAAAACTAGACCCCTATCTCTTGCCATATAGAAAAATCAAGTCAAAATGGATTAAAGACTTAAATCTAAGACTGTAAACCATATATATATTTAATATATATATTTACACAACCTCGGCTCACTGCAACTTCCGCCTCCCGGGTTCAAACAATTCTCCTGCCTCAGCCTCCCAAGTAGCTGGGATTACAGGCATGCCCCACCATGCCCAGCTAATCTTTGTATTTTAGTAGATACGGGGTTTTACTACATTGGCCAGGGTAGTCTAGAACTTCTGACCTCAAATAATCTGCCCACCTTGGTCTCCCAAAGTGCTGGGATTACAGGAGTGAGCCACCATGCCCAGCCTTGGAAATCATTAAGTGAAATAACTCAGGTACAGAAAAAAAAAAATTACATGTTCTCACTTATTTGTGGGATTAAAAAATCAAAACAATTGAACTCATGGACACAGAGAGTAGAAGGATGGTTACCAGAGGCTGGGAAGGGTAGTTGGGGAATGCCGGGGGAGGTACAAATGGCTAATGTGTACAAAAAAAATAGAATAAATAAGACCTACTATTTGATAGCACAACAGGATAACTATAGTCAATAATAATTTAATTGTACATTTTGAAATAACTAAAAAAGTATAATTGGATTGTTTATGACACAAACGGTAAATACTTGAAGGATGGATACCGCAGTCTCCATGATGTGACTATTACACATTGCATGACTATATCAAAACATCTCATGTACTCCATAAATATATACACCTAGTATGTACCCACAAAAATTAAAATATTTTCTCTGAGTATTAACACATGCTCAGTGTAGACAAGTTAGTCTTTTATTCTCTAAGAAAATGTACTCATAGACTGGGTGTGATAGCTCATGCCTGTAAATCACAGCATTTGGGGATGCCAAGGCAGAAGGATTGCTTGAGCCCAGGAGTTCAAGACCAGCCTGGACAATGTAGCGAGGCCCCATTTCTAAAAAAAATTACCCAGGTGTGGTGGTGTATGCCTGTAGTCCCCACCAGTAGGGAGGCTGAGGTGGGAGGATCACCTGAGCCAGGGAGGTCAAAGCTGCAGTGAGTTATGATCTCTCCACAGCACTCCAGCCTGGGCGACAGAGTGAGACCCTGTCTCAAATTTAAAAAAAAGATATTTATTGCGGCACTATTCACAATAGCAAAGACTTGGAATCAACCCAAATGTCCATCTGTGACAGACTGGATTAAGAAAATGTGGCACATATACACCATGGAATACTATGCAGCCATAAAAAAGGATGAGTTTGCGTCCTTTGTAGGGACATGGATGCAGCTGGAAACCATCATTCTTAGCAAACTATCACAAGAAGAGAAAACCAAACACCGCATGTTCTCACTCATAGGTGGGAACTGAACAATGAGATCACTTGGACTCTGGAAGGGGAACATCACACACCGGGGCCTATCATGGGGAGGGGGGAGGGGGGAGGGATTGCACTGGGGAGTTATACCTGATATAAATGAATTGATGGGTGCTGACGAGTTGATGGGTACAGCACACCAACATGGCACAAGTATACATATGTAACAAACCTGCACACTATGCACATGTACCCTAGAACTTAAAGTATAATAAAAAATAAAATTAAAAAAAAAAAGAAAAAAAGAAAAAGAAAATGTGCACATACATATATATAGCATCACTCTGTATATACTTGTATCCTCCTCTTTTCATACATCTAAAAGTGCTTAGAGCAGTTCCCAGAACATGCTAAAGAAACATCTATTAATTTGTGATCATTTTGTTAGGTAAGAAACTTAGATCAAATTGTGACTATTTCAGTATATGTTGCCAAAGTGTTTAACAATTTAAGTTCATGTCAGCAGTGTACTTTGATGGCCTTTTCCCAAGAATAAACACTGAAACAGGCAAGTTTTTAAAAGTCAGGCAGAGTCTACGGCCATAGCACCCTGAATGCGCCTGATCTCGTAAAGTCAGGTAGTGAAAGGATGTATACTGACTGGATTAAAAACTGATAAAGTGCTTGCTTTGGCAGCAATATATACTAAAACTGGAATCATACAGAGAAGATTAGCATGGCCCCTGTGCAAGGATGACATGCAAATTCGTGAAATGTTCCATATTTAAAAAAAAAATTTAAAAACTGATATTTTTCTAGTATGTAAAAATTCATTAATTTATGCTTTTAGAGATTGAGTCTCGCTCTGCTGCCCAGACTGAAGTGCAGTGGTGTGATCACAGCTCACTGACCTCAAGCCATCCTCCTGTACCAGCCTCACAAGTAGCTGGGACTACAAGTGTGTGGCACCACATCCAGCTAAAAAAAATTTATTTTAATTGAGCAAAACAAGTACTTCTCAAATTTGAAGTTTAGTATCTTCATCTTTTTTCTAGAAGTTAAGTAAATATTAGACTTTATTTAGGTAGGGTAATTTTGATGACATTTAACATTTTTATTTTTATTTTTTTGAGATGAAGTCTCGCTCTGTCACCCAGGCTGGAGTGCAGTAGTGCTATCTTGGCTCACTGCAACTTCCACCTCCTGGGTTCAAGCGATTCTCATGCCTCAACCTCCCGAGTAGCTGGGATTACAGGTGCATGATACCATGCCTGGCTAATTTTTGCTTTTTTAGAGATGGGGTTTCGCCATGATGGCCAGGCTGGTCTCGAACTCCTGACCTCAGGTGATCCACCCGCCTCGGCCTCCCAAAGTGCTGGGATTTACAGGTGTGAGCCACCACGCCTGGTTGACATTTAACTTTTTAATCATAAAAGGAAAATCTTGACTTACACTTATTTCAAGAAAGTAAAACCAAATTACATTGTTAGCTTCTCTCTGTAACAGACAATAACGTGTGAATATTCTAATATATAAAAAGTTCATGCAGGCTGGGCATGGTGGTTCATGCCTGTAATCTTAGCACTTTGGGAGGCCAAAGTGGGAAAGGTTGCTTGAGCACAGGAGATACAGACCAGCCTGGGCAACAAAGTGAGACCCCATCTCTACAAAAAATAAAATGAAATTAACTGGGAGTGGTAGCATGAGCCTGTGGTCATAGCTACCTGGGAAGCTGAGGCAGTAGGATTGCTTGAGCCCAGGAGTTCGAGGCTACAGTGAGTCATTATTGTGGCACCGCACTCCAGTCTGGGCAAGAGTAAGGTCTTGCCTTGGAAAAAAAAAAAAAATGTCTGGCTGGGCAGGGTAGCTCACGCCTGTAATCCCAGCACTTTAGGAGGCCGAGGTAGGCAGATCATGAGGTCAGGAGTTCGAGACCAGCCTGGCTAACATGGCGACAGAGTGAGACTCCGTCTCAAAAAAAAAAAATAAAAAAATACAATGAAACATTCCTCTTCTTCTTCTTTATTATTAATTTTTAAGATGAGGTTTCACTCTTGTAGCCCAGGCTGGAGTGCAATGGCGCGATCTCAGCTCACTGCAACCTCCACCTCCCAGGTTCAAGTGATTCTCCTGCCTTGCCTCCCAAGTAACTGGGATTACAGGTATGCGCCACAACGCCTGGCTAATTTTTTTTGTTGTTTGCTGTTTGAGATGGAGTCTCGCTTTGTCACCCAGGCTGGAGTGCAATGGTGCGATCTGGGCTCACTGCAATCTCCACCTCCTGGGTTCAAGCAATTCTCCTGCCTCAGCCTCCTAAGTAGCTGAGATTAACACGCACATGCCACCATGCCCGGCTAATTTTTGTATTTTTAGTAGAGACAGGGGTTTCACCAGGTTGGCCAGACCGGTCTCGAACTCCTGACCTCGTGATCCACCCGCCTTGACCTCCCAAAGTGCTGGGATTACAGGCGTGAGCCACCGTGCCTGGCCAAATTTTTGTACTTTTAGTAGAGATGGGGTTTCACCATGTTTTT